>NC_141078.1:41710295-42247795 GCF_041138505.1 Cibotium barometz | reverse complement strand
AGTCTCCTATCCAATCTGAGTCACAAAATCAAATCAAGTAATTTCTCGATTTGTAAGTGATGTCATACCCACCAATGGTACCTTTGATGTATTTTCCTCAAATGAATAAAAATCATATGTTGCTAATCCAAACAAACATTGTATGCAAACTTGTTACATTTATTATCAAAATGTTTCCTTGAAGCATAATCTACAAGATGCCTCCATTAGCACTTATATTGTGAGAAGGCCATAACATGTATCTTGATGTTATAACGTAACCAAAATTTATTTCTTTATATTTAAATCACAAGAAAATTATTTTGACTTGAAATAGGGTGATAACACTATTTTAACATAATTAATCATAGAAGAAATGGTACTAAAGGAAAATATCGTAATATTTTTGGAGGCACATTGAAGCTACTCTACTTCTAATTGCTTTCATTGAAATTTGGGTACTTATTACACTCTTTATAGACACCACAATAAATAAAATGTGTATGAATAATGTTAGAGTCCACTTCAATGTCTTATACTACTTTCTTTATGTTAAACAATGATGATGGATGACTATCTAAAGGAAACAAGATAACATGGCATGATGTGTGTAATAAATTGATGCATTTTGCAGTCTGGGTCTACATTTTGTTGGTTTTACATTAGCTAGACATTAATAATGATTTACCTACCTTTACGGTATTATTGTGATTTAACTTCCTTTACGGTATTATTGTGATGTGATGTGATTAGAGATATGGATGTGCACAAGCCTACGCCTTTAGTTAAAGAGATGTTTGGGAAATGTGCAAAGGGCCTAGAAAAGACATTGTTTCATTAGAGGCATGTTCTCTTTATTGAGGTCTAATTAAAGGCGACTCAAATGAAACCTTAAAACACACAACAACAACATGATGGAAGGCTATCCTCAAATGCACGATTTTAACACTTCCTTCCAACAATTGCATTATGAACTCTATTGGGGGCACCATGGATGCCTTTACAAAAATTGACCTATCATATTTGGACAAGGTTAAGGTGGCCTTTTTAAGGAGGAAGAGTTTACAGCACCTTGGCTAACCTTAACCTTGAGGTTAAGGTGGCCTTCTCAAGAAGGCGGAGAGTATTAACCCCCATAAAAGAAAAAAAGAAGGAAAAAAGTTGACTACAGATTTTAGCTTTCATGAGTAACGGAAACTCGCCATCTCAGTAGCCACCTAGAGAGTGAGAAGATCTGTCGAACATCAAAGGCTGCAAAGATCAAATGCAAGGAGAAGCAATGGTTAGAGAGATTGATCTGCTTAATTATGGGGATTAAGAAATAATGGGGCTTGGGTTAAGAAAGTGAAAAACCTGCACGAAAGTATACTGCGACCGACGGTAGATGTGTTCGTGAGAGAAGAAATCCAAGAAACTGGAACACACGGAGGCTATTGGCCTGCGGAAAAACGCTGCCATCTCTGCTATGGATCCAAGGTAGAAGCAGCCCATCTCTGTGTGTGTGTGTGTGCGTGCATGCGTGTGTGTGTCTCGGAGGGAAACTTCTCAAAACCAGCGCAAAAAAGCTTTCATCAGAGAGATAAATTGTGAAGAAGTTGGCGAGGGTTTGGGCAGAAGAGAAGACGAGGCACAGGCCAGCAGGCAGTGCCTTTCTCGGTCCCTTTATAAAATTCGAACTCGCACTACCCACACGAAATGCATTGCTAGGGGGCCATTCAATGCCGCTCGTTTATTGTCCTCTCGTGCTCTTAGATATGAAGTTACATTGCCTCTAGTATGTAGTATGTACCATGCACACATCTACATACGTATACACATACATATACACATATGCCCAATCGTGTATGTAGAGTATACACACACACAATTGTGTATAATATACATACATACACGTACAATTGTGTATCTATACACACACAAACATAATTGTGTACATACATAACTATATATGTATATATATAATTGTGTATTTACTTAATTATATATGCACACACACACACACATACGCATACACATACACATACACTATATTAGGTTTCTAATTATATACACATCCACACACACATACACTATATTCACTTTCTAATTATGTATGTGTGTGTATACATACATACATACATACACATATACATACATACATATTTTTCTTTTCCAAACATGCGACATGTGAGTGTAAACTACTAAAAATAGTCATTTGGTGTAGTTTCCACTCAATTTCCACTCCTTAACTTATAAAAACCAAGCACAAGTTTAATCATTTTCATTGCTTAATTTGTAAGAGTTTAGCTAAAGTGTTGGCTCGTGCAAGAGCAAAATTTTTAGTAATCTTAGTGATAAAAACTAGTTTTGTGATTTAAATTTTTAAAGGGAAAATCAACCAAAGTCAAGACAACTCTGATTTTTTATTGGTCAGAAAAAAAGTCCTTTAGTATTGGGTATGCCATGGATTTTGCAAGTTTTTAAAATTTAGAGAATACATTGTGCATATAGCAAAAAGGTTAGCATGCTTATAATTTGCAAGTCTTCTCTTAATACAGTTATACAATATAGTACATTGTGAAATTTAGAGAATACATTGTGCATATAGAAATAAGGTTATTACAAGTCCATTTCTTATAATTTGCAAGTCTTCTCTTAATACTATTATGTACAATATACCATATTGTTGAAGCATACATTTTACTCCTCTCTAAAGCTTTTAAGCTTTTCTTTTACCCCTTTAATTAAACTTACAACATAATCTCTTATTTACAAATCACTCTAAGATCCTTGAATGCATTTAGCACCTTGCATTTTCTTAAAGTTTGGTTTGAACATTGAAAGATTGTGCTAGAAAAACAACACATTATCTTTTATACTTGAGAAAGATCGTACAAGATGACTACTTTTTGTTTTGGATGTAGAAAAAATTGTGCTAGAACCTACATGACAACTTTTTGAGCTTACTTTGACTCCATCCTTTTACATGACCGAACATTCAAGACTTCAATTTAACTTTCAATGTACATTTGTTTGAGCCTTCCCCAAGCCAATGACCACCTTCTTTGCTAAGGCTAATGATATGTTTTCCTTTTTCCATATTTGTTTTTCCAAGTTCAGCATTACACCCCCCCCAAAGTGGTGAAGGTATTTAAAATTTCCTTTAGTGCAAACAAATGTTATTTTTATCGTTTGTTTGTTATTTTTAAATCTGAAAATTTTATTTGATCCTTACACTCTTTTTAATTTGGCGCTTTTTTAATATGCTCTTCAATTTGGTCCATGTTATCCCTTTCCTCCCTCATTTTTTCTTTTGAAACTTTTACTATCCTAGCTTAGCCCTTCCCTTTTATTATCCTAGTTTAGCCCTTTCCTTTTATTAACCTAGCTTAGCCCTTCCCTTTTTTACTTCCTCTTTAAAGCTACTTGGCCCTTCCTTTTCCTCTCCAAAGTCACTTAGCCCCTCTTCTTTTTTACTTTCTCTCCAAATCCCATATGATCTACGGTTTTGTAGAACCTTGGGTTAGTTGACTGCCATATCCACCACCTCTCATGCATTATAAATTGTGGGCCTTTTGTTTAGCAAACATCTTTTACATGTATTGATTTACCAAGAAAACTTTGACTATGTCAAAGTTTGCCTAGTTGAGAGTCTTAAGATAGTTGCCCTAGCAGATAAGGTCCCATGGATTAGGTGAATTGAATAAGGAGGATATGTTGATTGCTGCTCATGTATGAGGGAAATTGGGTAAGGAGGATATGTTAGTTGTTGCTCATAGAAAACCTTGGGTCCATCTCATCATCTTCAATGGGCTCTTCTTCCTTTGTGGTGGCGGTGGCATGCTCATTGAGGTTAACCCTTCATGGAATGCTTCAATGATCGGGGACTCATGGATCTCGTTAATGAGATGGTTAAGCTGATAAGGGGGAAGCTCAAGAATAGGGTGATGGAGTAAAAAGGTAGCTGGTACCCCCATGGATGATTATGGTTGAGGATTTTTGGGTAGGGTGATGGATTGCAAAGGGTGGAGAAGTTAGTGGGTTGAAAGGAAGTTACGGCTCCTAGGTTAAGGTAGTTTTGGTGGGGGTGGCATATCTGGTTTTTATGCTTTCAAGTCATCTTCCCCTTTAGATCGTCTTTGCCATCCTTGTTTTGGAAGAGCCTTATTCATAATCTTTTAGGTCTTCACAACCCTTGAAGACTCTTCTACATCCTATTATCTCTAAGGAGTGTTTAACATTAACTCTTTTGCATCCTGTTGTCTCTGAGGAGTCTTTAACATTATCTTCTTCATCTTCGGGCTTGTGGCTTTTTAAAGGGAATAGGCCTCCTATGTGCCTTGTCTCATTGGAGAGGTCTTGAGGTTGCAGCACATGAATGGTTTGAATGGTGGAATCTTTGATCTTGCAAGGTCATTATATTCAAGGTCATGTTTGAGGTGTATGTAGACTATTTAAATAGTCGGAAGATACCCTTTAGCTTGTATGTAGACTATCCAATAAAATCAAAAGATACCCTCAAGCTTGTATTAATTGTGGCATAGCTCGTGGTAGATTGATGTCACTCCTCGCCCCAAATGAGGTCTTCAAAGGTGGAGTGGATCATATCTTCGTTAATAGAGTAAGCGATAGGTTGAGGGGTGTTATGACTTTGAGGAAGTGGTCTTCCTTGGAAAGGGTTGGTACTTATAGGACTTGCGGGAATGTTAGACAAGGGACCAAAGCCTGGTGGAATCGAAGTGACAGGGGGTGTAAAACTCAATGACACGCTTGTTATAGGCATGGCCAATGGCATGGGGAGGTGAATATGCGGCATAGATCTCAATGGCTCGAAGATGACAGCCATTGGGTTTAGTCCTTGTGTGATCCCTGGTAATCCCTCTATCGTGGCCATGTCGGAGTGCCTAAATGCTCCTTAATTACATTTTTTTTTGCTTTTTATACTTTTTCTCGGTCCGTTTTACAGCCTCAGGAGGCTTGGCGTACTCTTCGTTAGATCAAACGGGTGTCCGTTTGCCCTAATTAGCTTAGGCGCTATACGCACGTGAGCCTCTGAGATATTTTTTTTTGGAAAAAGCATATGCTAGGAACTTCCCAGATGGAAGAGGAGGTCCTAAAACCTATTTTCCATCACTGTCTCAAGATGAATTTTTTTTGAGAATTTTTTCCTTGTTTTGCAGCACGTTTTTGAGGGTGTTCCAAAAGGAATTTTGAAAAATTCTGTATGAGGGAGTTGTAGTATTTTTGGAGTACTACAAATTTGTTTTCTTGAGTCGTCCATGATTTTTTCATCTAGACCCTTAAAAAGTAGCCCAAATATGGCTCATCGTCATTTTCGCGTTGTTTTTGTGATTTTTCGTGGTTTTTTTGGCTGTTTTTTGCCTCGATTTTCGGGGGTCGAATTTTGAGGCTGTTGGTCGAAGGCCAAAATGATCTATTTTGGCTTCGGACGACCACATCCAAAGTCAAAGAGCTCGATGTCAGCTTTCTGATAAGCCCTAGAGAGCCTTCATCGGATATACGATTTAGGAGATACGGGCCTCCAAATAGGGGTGTTTTCGAGAGTTTTTTTTAATTATTATTTTTTAAATAAATATTTAAATCATTTTTTTGCGGACCTTTTCACGGGCTAAGCCGTTCACGTCCCAAGCCATTCATGCCTTAGCCATTCACGTCTGAGCCGTTCTCACGTCCCAGCCGTTCACGTCGGACCTTTTCACGACTTGGTCTTTCACGTTTTTTTTTGGAGTCTAGTGGGAAATACAAATTTTTCTTTTTGGGGGGAATATTTTTTGAATTTAAAATGAAAGGGATATGGGAATCTTCCCAAAAAAGGTAAGTGGAATCAAAAAAGTCAACCTTTTAATGACACACCTTACACCCTTCATAAATGACTCCCAAAATGGACAAATCGACAACTCATGGAGCATCTTCTCATTGAATGCTCATTAGCCTTAATGCATTATGTAAAAAAGTGATTAAGAATTAATCTAAGATTAATCTTTCCCTCTTTTACACTAATCAAAGACTCTAATTAACCACTAATCTCTAATTAATTTACACAATTGAGCACACCATTGGATAGAGCAAGAAAAAACTAATCTTTGTGCATCAATAATTGTGTAAATTAATCTAAATTAGGAGATTAATTAGACTCTGAATTATAGTCTCCTCTTTAAGGCAAACTCAAGCAAAGAGAGTCAAATTTTTCCAATTGATCAAAAAATTGATGTGATTAGGTGTTTTGATGCATCTAGGTGCTCTCAAAACACTCAAAAACCCCAATTTCGACTACTTATATGATCAATTTAGACCCCAATTAACACATTTTCTAAATTTTTAGCGTCTTGAACAAGACTAATCACCCTTAATGACAAAAACCAGTCCATTAAGAGAAATTAGTCAAATTCAAGGGTTTTTTGATGGTTTTGTTTGGGAAATGTGCAAAGGGCCTAGAAAAGACATTGTTTCATTAGAGGCATGTTCTCTTTATTGAGGTATAATTAAAGGCGACTTAAATGAAACCTTAAAACACACAACAACAACATGATGCATTAGGAAAAATCCGAACTCATTTTGGGGCCTTTTAGGATTTAGGAAAAATAGCCCTCGACCAATCAATGGAGGGCCAACGTAACGTTGGAGGAAATAATAAATAGAAGGAAAAAAGAATAAAAGTCATATTAAGATAGAGAACGACGAGTTTGCATTAAATGAAGATATGTTTTTCATTTATTATAATTGATACTGTCATCTTCGGTGAAGAATTCGCAATGCAAAATTTGGTGATTCGGACATCGCCGTCGCGTCCGAAGCGTGCCGAAACCCCCAAAACGACACCGAAAGCGCTGAAAACGGGCATCCGGAGGCCCGAAAAAAGCCGGAAAGGGCTGGCCAAGAAGATTTGTGGCGTAAGTCTGACACCAAAAATTGACCTATCATATTTGGACAAGGTTAAGGTGGCCTTTTTAAGGAGCAAGAGTTTAGAGCACCTTGGTTAACCTTAACCTTGAGGTTAAGGTGGCCTTCTCAAGGCGGAGAGTATTAACCCCCAAATAAGAAAAAGAGAGAAAAAAAAAGACTACAGATTTTAGTTTTCATGAGTAACGGAAACTCGCCATCTCAGTAGCCACCTAGAGAGTGAGAAGATCTGTCGTACATCAAAGGCTGCAAGGATCAAATGCAAGGAGAAGCAATGGTTAGAGAGATTGATCTACTAAATTATGGGGATTAAGAAATAATTGGGCTTGGGTTAAGAAAGTGAAAAACCTGCACGAAAGTATACTGCGACCGACGGTAGATGTGTTCGTGAGAGAAGAAATCCAAGAAACTGGAGCACACGGAGGCTATTGGCCTGCGGAGAAACGCTGCCATCTCTGCTATGGATCCAAGGTAGAAGCAGCCCATCTCTGTGTGTGTGTCTGTGTGTCTCTCGGAGGGGAACTTCTCAAAACCAGCGCAAAAAAGCTTTCATCAGAGAGATGAATTGTGAAGAAGTTGGCGAGGGTTTGGGCAGAAGAGAAGACGAGGCACAGGCCAGCAGGCAGTGCCTTTCTCGGTCCCTTTATAAAATTCGAACTCGCACTACCCACACGAAATGCATTGCTAGGGGGCCATTCAATGCCGCTCGTTTATTGTCCTCTCGTGCACTTAGATATGAAGTTACATTGCCTCTAGTATGTAGTTACATTGCCTCTAGTATGTAGTATGTACTATGCACACATCTACATACACATTCACAATTGTGTATCTATACACACACATATACACATATGCCCAATCGTGTATGTATAGTATACACACACACAATTGTGTATAATATACATACATACACGTACAATTGTGTATCTATACACACACAAACATAATTGTGTACATACATAACTATATATGTATATATATAATTGTGCATTTACTTAATTATATATATATATATACACACACACACACATACGCATACGCATACGTTGTCGTACCATGACACGCCTATGGTGTGAAACCATGCATATGAGACCATTAAATGCAAATCCAATGTATGAGATTAAGTGCCATGACTTGAGTCATTATATGATGCCTAAGTACATATGTTCATATTGTAAATGAGGTTCAATAAGACGAGCTGAGGCTGAGTCAGGACTTGAAGCTTCTGTACATAAGCGTGGTGTGAATTATGGAGCTTTATGCTTATGGAAGACCTTGTAATAGGGAACACCCTTCTCAACATGTATGGAAATGTGAAAGCATGTATGATGTGAGGATTGTTTTGAAGAATGCTCTTTTTAAGACATCGTGTCTGAGAATGCCATGATTTCTGTTCTTACTCGGATTGAGCAAAACAAGGAGGACTTCAATAAGATGCTGCTCTTACAATCCTTGCTTTGATGATCATCAGATACCTCGATAGTAGCAAAGAAAACAACTAAGCATAAAGAAAGGATGCTTCATTGTGATTCTATCTTAGAGAGGGCATCTCTGGTACCTCCTTTACCAAAGGCTCAAAGCAATATGGTGGCAAAGTTAATCAAAACAAAAACCCCATGTTAGGATGGGAGAAAGAATCAAGAGAAGAGAGTGGGAGGCTTTTTCGACATTTGGGGTATTGAAGATAAAGACAAAAGTCTATGCAATACCAATACTCAGATTGCTCGGCGAAAGAAAGTTTGGAATCGGGATGATGTTGCTGCGGCTGTTGAAGTTGATGAACCTTGGCTAACTCTGACCTGGGAGCTGAGGGAACTCCGGCTATAACACAATCCAGTGCACCTTAGCGCAGACGCAAGGTGGCAGCCTACGTGGGATGCTTTTTAAAAAAAAAGGAATTTCCGATTAATAAGCGAAAATAATGGAGGCGCAGTGTATTCGAATCGGGGGAAACTCGAGATTTCAGCTGCAAAAGTAGAGGGATCCCGAATCTCTTGCGGGAAGGGGGAGAAAAACCAGAGGTAGCGCAATCGAAGACAGGAGGGTGTGCAGAAATCATAACCAGGAGGGAATATAACCAGAGCTTTTTAATTCATGAGGGTGGTAACTGTTTAGGGTATCTTGGATCTTGATTTAAAGAGGAAATGAAGAGTAATCTGGTGATATGATTTTCAACAAATCTCACACTACGTGAAGAAATCAGAATCCGGCGCTTACAGCAAGGAAGCGAATAATGAGAAAAACGAAAGTCATAAATTCGCTTCTTTTTTCTTTAAAAAGATAAGTGAATTTTTTTTGTTTAACACTTACGATTTTCAAAATCGTAAAGCTCTTAAATAATTACACTATCTTTTAAAGCTTTTGGATAAGGCCTTGGGTAAGCTTTTTCTTATTGTTTTGGAGAATCTTGGGGCTTGGATTTAAATTTCTACTCAACTGGGTTTTGGAATGCTAGACATGGAATTTTCAAAAATCACATGATCATGTGGTACATATGCTATATGTCATCTTTTGTTTGTGAGATGTTAGAATTTAAAGGCAGGTTTTTAGGTGATAAAGAACATCTTGAAATGATGGAATTGATGACATTGGATGTATGGAATGTAAATGGACACATGTATGTTGGAAATATTTGAAGACTATGCTATGCCTACATGTGATTGGTTCAAGGGATTTGGAAAGAGGAGCCAGGGAATCTATGCTTGGAAAGGGACAAGCACTTGGTACACAATTTTTGTACGATCATCAGGCTGAATTCAAGGATGTATTGAGGTGAATTGACATATGTATATGTCATTTAAAATGGATATGTCCTATGCTCCTTGAAGAATTTTGTGTGTGAGTTTCCTTGTGAAATTTGGTACCTACTCTCACAGCTAGAAGTCTCGTACTTTCCCAGCGACACCGTCCATGTCACGACAGCTCTTTGGTGAACCCGACGTGAAACTGCTAGGGTGAGAGTGTGGTGAAATATACAGGGAAGCTATGGCTGAGAATTCTGAGGGTCAGGGGGTTCATTTTGATCCCGGAGTTATGTAGATGTTTCAGATGTTTACTATGTACATGCAACAGCAGCAAGCTGCTGAGAGGGGACAAATTTCCACGACCAAAGTACTTCAATCAATTGTGAAAAAGGTGGATCAATTTGATGGAAAGGATATCACAAAGTACCTGCGCAATTACATAAAGGAAATGGAGCTAAACAGGGTGACTGAGGAGGATATGGTTCGAAGTTTTGAGCTGGTATGTGTTCCTGAAATAAGAGAGCGTATAAGAGGATTGCAGACAGCACATGGTGGCAGAAATTGGGAGGAGTTCAAGCTTGCTTTAAAGGACGAATATTTCATGGAGGATTCTGAGTGAGTGACTAAACGAACTTTCTTGGAATGGGTCACAAAACCTAAAATGGGAATTTCTGCCACAGAGCTGCTAAGAGAGTTTGAGAAGCGCTATGCCCAGCTGTCAAGGATAGAGCGTACAACTTTGGACAGAGAAAAAACAGAGCTCTTCTTACAAGTAGCTGGGAAAGATCTCCAAGAAAAACTGGAAATTCTCCTCGAGGATAAGGATACAGAGCAGGGACTAAAGAGTGACTGGAATGATGTTGAGGATGTGGTCACTATGCTAGCAAAGCGGCAACGAAGGAGGGATAAAATGGTGATAAGCTCGGGAACTCCTATAACTGCTGTTACCCCTGAGAATCTATCAAAACCAGCTGCTACAGTCCCAAAGGTAGAAGGGCCGATGGATGAGCTTATTAAGGGCATGCGGGACTTAAAATTGAAGATGTCCAGGATTGAAGAAAAGGAGCTACCATTAGGGCAGGCTTCTATGCAAAGGCCTCAAAGTAAAGAAGGGTTTACATACAGATGCATATGGTGTGATGACCCAGAACATGCAAGGAAAGATTGTGCCAGTTATAAAGAAGCCCTTAAAAATCAACTTGTGTTTTTCAAAGATGGGAAAATCCACCTTACAGAGACTGGACTTCCATTGAGTACAAACTTTGGGAAAGGAGGGATGAAAAAGCTGGTTGAGGATATGGCTGCTAGTCATGCCATCTCTATGGTTGAGGCAGCAACCTATGGATTAAAGGCTGGTCAATCAAAGCAGGGATCTGAGAATGATGAAGATTATGAGAATGAAGATTTTTGGCCATCAAAGGAAAAGTCCACTCTACAAGCTTCAATCTGATATTGAAGCTGCAACAGATCTCAAAAAGGTGCTTGAAGAGAGGATTCTAAACAGCAGGGTGGAATTTACACTAGGGAAAGTCTTGGGGATTGCAAAGAAAGAATTTCATGATGAGATAATTGATATTATACGAAGGAAAAGGCAGTCCATAATTGAATCTATTCCATCACAAGGGGAGGCAAGCACTTCCAAGACTCATGGAGTACAGGTACAGCAAAAGGAAGAGAGAGAAAATGTGGTGGAATGTAATCACTCTGCTGATGGGGCACGACAAGTGCGCTTTGTGGAAGAGGATGATGAAAAAGAAGTTCTTACAAAGAGTCATTACTCCAGGAGCCATTGGGCAAGAGCAACTACTGAAACCCTTGTCAAGATAGGTGATTTGGAAGAGCCATATGTCGCTCTAATTGATCATGGGTCTGAAATAAATCTTATGGCTAAAAATCTCTACAACAAATGTAAGTGGCCAATGGATGTGGATCATGGGTGGATGATTAAAGCAGCTAATAACTCATCTAGAGAGCTCTATGCAGCATGTCCAAATGTAAGGGTAACTATAGGAGATGTGAAAGATGATCAGAACTTCTTTGTTCAGGAGATGTCATCGTATCCCCTTATCCTTGGGCAACCCTACATTACAGCTGTAAGGATGGAAACAAAGGTTTTGGATGATGGCTCGGCATATGCGAGAATAAGGAGTAAAGATGGCAAGAAAGCTGTTCAGTTCTTGACAATTTGCATTAACCATGAAAGGAATCGTGAGTCTCTTCGAGCACAGTCACTCCCAAAGATAAATAGAGAATTCATGAATTACAGGGAGATGAAGGATTTTGACCAGGTGCCATTGTAAAGCGGGATTCCAATGGTACAAGGGAAAATGAGTTCTCGCAGGACTCAATCAATGTAAATAACTTTTCAGCAAATTTTCAGGGATTCTCTAGCTATGGGTCACTGGTCTTTGTTAAAAGCAAGGATTTGAAGCATGGCATGCGTAGACATGTACAAAATGAACAAAAAAATCTTGAGCAGTGTGGTCTTTTGGAGAAGAATGAGTTTATTTCAGGGGTGCTTGATGAGGTGTCATTTGTAGATACTATGGATGTGCTTTTTGATATGGGAAGAGCATGCTTACAGGGTGGAAATGAGATGATAGAGGTGTCATCTGTGGAGATGTATGATATAATCCGGGAATTTGAGGGGGTGGAATGTAAAAACATGAATTGTGAGATGGATGCTCATGTTGATACAAAGTACAAAACAGTTGCAAAGAAGGTAAGACCAATTGCCTTGCCTTTGCCACCAGGAAGCAAGGAGAAAATAGATGAAGCTTCTATGCAACCAAATCTTAGAGATCCGAAGAAAATTGGGCATAAGTTTACACAGGAAACTCTAAAAGAGCTGAAGATTGGTGAGAAGGATTTTCTGTTGCCAGTTGAAAAGAAATGCTTTGAGGAAATGCTTGTGAGACATGGGAAAGCCTTTGCTTTTCAGCCGCATGAGATAGGTTGTGTTGATCCATGTGTAACAGCACCAATGGTGATCTTTACTGTTCCACATGTGCCCTGGAACCTGCGGCCAATTCCAGTGCCAAAGGCTCTCTTGCCAAAGTTGATGGAATTATTAAAAGAAAAGATCAAGATGGGAATTTTGGAGCCATCATGTGCTCCATATTCCAACAGATGGTTTACTGTGCCAAAGAAAAATGGGACATTGCGCTTTATTCAAGACATGCAACCTGTAAACAAAGTCACAATCAGGAATGTGGGAGCAGGTCCGATTGTGGATGAGTTTGCAGAAGCATTTGCAGGGAAAGCTATATACTCTATGGGTGATCTGTATTCGGGATATGATCAGTTCCAGCTGGATATACAAAGCAGGGACTTGACCACAATGAGAACTCCTTTGGGATTAGTAAGGATGTGTACCTTACCACAGGGAGCCACCAACTCGGTGGCACATATGATGAATGGAATGAATAAAGTCTTACGAGACTTCATACCACAAATAACTATGCCATTTTTGGATGATGTGCCAATAAAAGGCTGTGATGAGAAAGACAAAGATGAGGATTTGGATTCAAAGGGGTGCCGCAAGTTTGTGGCAGATCATATAAAGGATTGTGATATGATTCTATCCAGACTTGAAGAAGTGAATCTTACTTTATCTGGGCTGAAATCAGTATTTGGGGTTGGTGAAGTGCTAATAGTGGGACATCTTTGTAGTACTAGTGGACGCCGACCTTGTCCAGCCAAGATAGATGCAATACAAAGAATGAAAGAGACATGCATTAATGTTACAGAGTTGAGGAGATTTCTTGGAGCATGTGTCTTTTATGTTATTTGGATCCCACATTATGCGCATGTAGCAGATCCTCTTTATCAACTCTTGAGGAAGCATCAAAAATTTTTGTGGAATGTAGCACATACTAAAGCTATGCAGAAGCTGAAATATCTGCTTCAATCATCACCTACTCTAAGGAAGGCAGATTATGAGTGTGGCAGGCCTGTGATTGTTACAGTTGATACTAGTCCTACTGGGATAGGATGGGCAGTAGGGCAAGATGATGAAGATGATCACAGGTATGTAATCAGATTTGGAGCAAAAGTATTAAGCTTTCGACAACGAAAATATCCACAAATCAAGAGAGAGTTATGGGGAATAGTCACTGCTCTAAAATGTGAAAAAGAATATCTTATTGGGGCATCTGTACTTGTGGAAACTGATTGCTTGCCACTTCTTGGGATGATAGCAAGTTGTACCACTCCAGATATTGCTATGCTTAGGTGGATTGCCTATATCAAGTCACTAAATCCTGAGTTTGAGCATATTGCGGGAAAAGATAATCCAGTTGCAGATATGCTATCAAGAGCCAGGTATGAAGATGAAAAAGAGATGATTAGTGACATTGATGATATGGGTACAAAGTTCTACACTGCTGCATATGCAAAGGGAGACCATATTTGCCTATCAAATGTACTTGAGTCTTTTACTGAGGAAATGTATGAAGGAGATTGGTTGCTTATTGGTCAATACTTGAGTACTCTGACAAGACAGGGAAATTGGTCTGTCTCAGAATTTAAGAGGATCCGCAGAAAAGCATATGGTTATTTCCTAAAGGATGGGTACCTCTGGAAGCATCCTAAGCAGAGGAATGCTATGCCACAGAGAGTCATATGTGATAAAGAGACTCAAGGAAAGCTTGTGAAAGAATTCCATGAGAGTCTCTGGGGGCTGGACATAGAAGTGTGTGGGCCACCTTTACCAAAATAAAGAAAAAATATTGGTGGAAAGGAATGCACAAGGATATTTCCCAATATGTGGAAACATGCATGGTATGTCAAATGTACTCAAATGTGCGACATCGTGATGGATTGCAACCAACCTACCCACCTGCCATGCACTACAAATGGGTACTGGATCTAGTTACAATGCCTTTGGGAATTTGGCAGATGCGGTATATAGCACTTGCAAGAGAAGATTTGACAAATCAGGTAGAGGGGCGTGCTCTTAGAACAAAGAGTACGGAAACAGTATGCAAATTTCTCTTGGAAGATGTGATCTGCCGGTATGGTTGTGTTGGGAAAATAACAGCTGATAGGGGTGAGCTAGATGTTGAAGAAGCAAGGGAATTCTTCTCTAGAATTGGTATCAAACTGTCCCTAACATGTGCTTACAATCCTGAGGGCAATGGAAAAAGTGAGCGAGGACATCCTCCAATCATTAAAGCTTTGGCTAAGGCATGCAGAGAAAGAATGCGAGAGTGGCCAAAGTTGCTACCATATGCCTTGTGGGCTGACCGTACAACTCATAGCTCAGTGACAGGATACATGCCTGCAGAATTAATGTATGGTCAGAAGCCAGTGATGCCAGTTGAAGAAGTAGTTCTAACTTGGAATGTATTGCCCTGGGTGGAAGGATTGAGCAGAGATGACCTCCTTGCATTGCGAATAAGACAGTTGGAGAGGAGGCCTGAAGATGTAGAGCTTGCTAAAGCTCGCTTGAAAGATGCAAGGTTGAAAAATAAAGAAAGATTTGATAGAAGACACAGACTCCAGCCAAAACCTATTGAAGAAGGTGATTGGGTTCTAATGTATGATAGTAGCCTTGACAACCAATTCACTGTTCAAAGAAAATTTGCAAAAAGATGGTTTGGCCCTTACATTGTCAAGCATGTGCATGGAAATGCCACGTATACTTTGTGTGAGCTTGATGGAACAGAGATAAAGAATCTTGTGGCAGGCAAAAGAATCAAGATGTTTAAAAGAAGGCATGATAGTGATCCTTTTGATTCACAGGAGACTCAGGATGAGAGGCTTGACAGTGGTAGTATGGATATGGTTGAAGAGGAAGAGGATGATCTTCCTGGTAATGTAGAAGATGAAGACGACATCCAGTTATATGTGGATCTTGATGATGATTTGGCACATACCAGAGGATGTACATGTTTAGAGGGGGTGGATGTCGTACCATGGCACGCCTATGGTGCGAAACCATGCATATGAGACCATTAAATGCAAATCTAGATGTATGGGATTAAGTGCCATGACTTGAGTCATTATATGATGCCTAAGTACATATGTTCATATTGTAAATGAGGTTCAATAAGATGAGCTGAGGCTGAGTCAGGACTTGAAGCTTCTGTACATAAGCGTGGTGTGAATTATGGAGCTTTATGCTTATGGAAGACCTTGTAATAGGGAACACCCTTCTCAACATGTATGGAAATGTGAAAGCATGTATGATGTGAGGATTGTTTTGAAGAATGCTCTTTTTAAGACATCGTGTCTGAGAATGCCATGATTTCTGTTCTTACTCGGATTGAGCAAAACAAGGAGGACTTCAATAAGATGCTGCTCTTACAATCCTTGCTTTGATGATCATCAGATACCTCGATAGTAGCAAAGAAAACAACTAAGCATAAAGAAAGGATGCTTCATTGTGATTCTATCTTAGAGAGGGCATCTCTGGTACCTCCTTTACCAAAGGCTCAAAGCAATATGGTGGCAAAGTTAATCAAAACAAAAACCCCATGTTAGGATGGGAGAAAGAATCAAGAGAAGAGAGTGGGAGGCTTTTTCGACATTTGGGGTATTGAAGATAAAGACAAAAGTCTATGCAATACCAATACTCAGATTGCTCGGCGAAAGAAAGTTTGGAATCGGGATGATGTTGCTGCGTCTGTTGAAGTTGATGAACCTTGGCTAACTCTGACCTGGGAGCTGAGGGAACTCCGGCTATAACACAATCCAGTGCACCTTAGCGCAGACGCAAGGTGGCAGCCTACGTGGGATGCTTTAAAAAAAAAAAGGAATTTCCGATTAATAAGCGAAAATAATGGAGGCACAGTGTATTCGAATCGGGGGAAACTCGAGATTTCAGCTGCAAAAGTAGAGGGCTCCCGAATCTCTTGCGGGAAGTGGGAGAAAAACCAGAGGTAGCGCAATCGAAGACAGAAGGGTGTGCAGAAATCATAACCAGGAGGGAATATAACCAGAGCTTTTTAATTCATGAGGGTGGCAACTGTTTAGGGTATCTTGGATCTTGATTTAAAGAGGAAATGAAGAGCAATCTGGTGATATGATTTTCAACAAATCTCACACTACGTGAAGAAATCAGAATCCGGCGCTTACAAGGAATTCGCTTCTTTTTTCTTTAAAAAGATAAGTGAATTTTTTTTGTTTAACACTTACGATTTTCAAAATCGTAAAGCTCTTAAATAATTACACTATCTTTTAAAGCTTCTGGATAAGGCCTTGGGTAAGCTTTTTCTTATTGTTTTGGAGAATCTTGGGGCTTGGATTTAAATTTCTACTCAGCTGGGTTTTGGAATGCTAGACATGGAATTTTCAAAAATCACATGATCATGTGGTACATATGCTATATGTCATCTTTTGTTTGTGAGATGTTAGAATTTAAAGGCAAGTTTTCAGGTGATAAAGAACATCTTGAAATGATGGAATTGATGACATTGGATGTATGGAATGTAAATGGACACATGTATGTTGGAAATATTTGAAGACTATGCTATGCCTACATGTGATTGGTTCAAGGGATTTGGAAAGAGGAGCCAGGGAATCTATGCTTGGAAAGGGACAAGCACTTGGTACACAATTTTTGTGCGATCATCAGGCTGAATTCAAGGATGTATTGAGGTGAATTGACATATGTATATGTCATTTAAAATGGATATGTCCTATGCTCCTTGGAGAATTTTGTGTGTGAGTTTCCTTGTGAAATTTGGTACCTACTCTCACAGCTAGAAGTCTCGTACTTTCCCAGCGACACCGTCCACATCACGACAACGCATACGCATACACATACACTATATTAGGTTTCTAATTATATACACAGACACACATACATACACTATATTCAGTTTCTAATTATGTATGTGTGTGTATACATACATACATACACATACACATATACATACATACATATTTTTCTTTTCCAAACATGCGACATGTGAGTGTAAACTAAAAATAGTCATTTGGTGTAGTTTCCACTCAATTTCCACTCCTTAACTTATAAAAACCAAGCACAAATTTAATCATTTTCATTGCTTAATTTGTAAAAGTTCAGCTAAAGTGTTGGCTCGTGCAAGAGCAAAAATTTTAGTAATCTTAGTGATAAAAACTAGTTTTGTGATTTAATTTTCTAAAGGGAAAATCAACCAAAATCAAGACAACTTTGATTTTTTATTGGTCAGAAAAAAAGTCCTTTAGTATTGGGTATGCCATGGATTTTGCAAGTTTTTAAAATTTAGAGAATACATTGTGCATATAGCAAAAAGGTTAGCATGCTTATAATTTGCAAGTCTTCTCTTATTAATACAGTTATACAATATAGTACATTGTGAAATTTAGAGAATACATTGTGCATACAAAAATAAGGTTATTACAAGTCCATTTCTTATAATTTGCAAGTCTTCTCTTAATACTATTATGTACAATATACCATATTGTTGAAGCATACATTTTACTCCTCTCTAAAGTATACATTTTACTCCTCTCTAAAGCTTTTAAGCTTTTCTTTTGCCCCTTTAATTAAACTTACAACATAATCTCTTATTTACAAATCACTCTAAGATCCTTGAATGCATTTAGCACCTTGCTTTTTCTTAAAGTTTGGTTTGAACATTGAAAGATTGTGCTAGAAAAACAACACATTATCTTTTATACTTGAGAAAGATTGTACAAGATGAATACTTTTTGTTTTGGATGTAGAAAAAATTGTGCTAGAACCTACATGACAATTTTTTGAGCTTACTTTGACTCCATCCTTTTACATGACCGAACATTCAAGACTTCAATTTAACTTTCAATGTACATTTGTTTGAGCCTTCCCCAAACCAATGACCACCTTCTTTGCTAAGGCTAATGATATGTTTTCCTTTTTCCATATTTGTTTTTCCAAGTTCAGCATTACACCCCCCCCCAAAGTGGTGAAGGTATTTAAAATTTCCTTTAGTGCAAACAAATGTTATTTTTATCCTTTGTTTGTTATTTTTAAATCTGAAAATTTTATTTGATCCTTACACTCTTTTTAATTTGGTGCTTTTTAATATGCTCTTCAATTTGGTCCCTGTTATCCCTTTCCTCCCTCATTTTTTCTTTTGAAACTTTTACTATCCTAGCTTAGCCCTTCCCTTTTATTATCCTAGTTTAGCCCTTTCCTTTTATTAACCTAGCTTAGCCCTTCCCTTTTTTACTTCCTCTTTAAAGCTACTTGGCCCTTCCTTTTCCTCTCCAAAGTCACTTAGCCCTTCTTCTTTTTTACTTTCTCTCCAAATCCCATATGATCTACAGTTTTGTAGAACCTTGGGTTAGTTGACTGCCATATCCACCACCTCTCATGCATTATAAATTGTGGGCCTTTTGTTTAGCAAACATCTTTTACATGTATTGATTTACCAAGAAAACTTTGACTAGGTCAAAGTTTGCTTGGTTGAGAGTCTTAAGATAGTTGCCCTAGGAGATAAGGTCCCATGGATTAGGTGAATTGAATAAGGAGGATATGTTAATTGCTGCTCATGTATGAGGGAAATTGGGTAAGGAGGATATGTCAGTTGTTGCTCATAGAAAACCTTGGGTCCATCTCATCATCTTCAATGCCTCTTCTTCCTTTGTGGTGGCGGTGGCACGCTCGTTGAGGTTAACCCTTCATGGAATGCTTCAATGATCGGGGACTCATGGATCTCGTTAATGAGATGGTTAAGCTGATAAGGGGAAAGCTCAAGAATAGGGTGATGGAGTAAAAAGGTAGCTGGTACCCCCATGGATGATGATGGCTGAGGATTTTTGGGTAGGGTGATGGATTGCAAAGGGTGGAGAAGTTAGTGGATTGAAAGGAAGTTACAGCTCCTGGGTTAGAGGTAGTTCTGGTGGGGGTGGCATCTGGTTTTTATGCTTTCAAGTCATCTTCCCCTTTAGATCGTCTTTGCCATCCTTGTTTTGGAAGAGCCTTATTCATCATCTTTTAGGTCTTCACAACCCTTGAAGACTCTTCTACATCCTATTATCTCTAAGGAGTGTTTAACATTAACTCTTTTGCATCCTATTGTCTCTGAGGAGTCTTTAACATTATCTTCTTCATCTTTGGGCTTGTGGCTTTTTAAAGGGAATAGGCCTCCTATGTGCCTTGTCTCATTGGAGAGGTCTTGAGGTTGCAGCACATGAATGGTTTGAATGGTGGAATCTTTGATCTTGCAAGGTCATTATATTCAAGGTCATGTTTGAGGTGTATGTAGACTATTTAAATAGTCAGAAGATACCCTTTATCTTTTATGTAGACTATCCAATAAAATCAAAAGATACCCTTAAGCTTGTATTAATTGTGGCATAGTTGGTGGTAGATTGATGTCACTCCTTGCCAAATGAGGTCTTCATGGTTATCAAGGTGGAGTGGATCATATCTTCATTAATAGAGTAAGCGATAGGTTGAGGGGTGTTATGAATTTGAGGAAGTGGTCTTCCTTGGAAAAAAGTCTTTAAAAAGTGTGGAGTTGATGAACAAGTGGAACCACATGGTGAGGTTGGGCATGATTGGATGGGATTCATCAATGTGGGTGGAGAGAGAGAGAGAGAGAGAGAGAGAGAGAGAGAGAGAGAGAGAGAGAGAGAGTATCATAAACAAATTTCCTCCCCCACCCCCATGTGGTGAGTTCACATGTCCAAGAAAGTGTGTGTGTGTGTGTGAGAGAGAGAGAGAGAGAGAGAGAGAGAGAGAGAGAGAGAGAGAGAGAGAGAGAGAGAGAGAGAGATAGAGATAGAGAGAGAGAGAGAGAGAGTATCATAAACAAATTCCCTCTCCCACCTCCAAGTGGCGAGCTCGAATGTCCAAGAAAGAGATGGTTTTGGTCATAGAAGAAGAGGGTTGCAAGGGCCCATTCCTACTAGGTGTGCTGATGTGTGGGCAAGTATGGTGGAGAAGGTGGGGGTGGAGATAGGTTCAGATAAAAGATGTTAAGTTGAAGGAGGTAAAGGGAAGGGGCACAGTTAATGAGGGTGTGAAGGGAAAGGGTGCTCGGTAATAGTATCCATGGGGTGTCGACAACCTGTGTGAGCAAGGTGTCACGGTTGGTTTCCCACGAGGATGAAGCCCTTCTATTCATTTTTAATTTTTTCTTTGCTGAAATTCTATATGATATGTTTAGGGGGGGTGAATGGGTCTCCAATTGTTCAAAGTGGTTTTCTCCTCCCCCCCCCTTTATCAAGAATCTTAATCATTCCCTTGTCTACAAAATAGTTGATTACTTTCCACATAAAATTGAATCATCTACCAAAAGCCCTACCAATAGTCCTCTTTGATAAAATCTCATGCCCATCCATACCATTCTGTAGTGAGCCCATGTAGTCTTGGGGACTTTTTTCCCTCCATTCCCCTAATGTATCTTCTGCTTTATTAAGGGTGAGGAGGTCATCCATTATGCTCTTGCCGTAGACTTTTAAACATTAAGAGCATATTCTCCCTAAATTTTATCTTGTTCCTCCAATGGGACTAGTTGCTTAAAAAAGAGCTACCTAATAGAGTTCATAGAAAGCCTTGCTAGGGTTGATTAATTTATTCCTCTCATGTAGCCTTAAATATAATTCTAATATCCTCTCATGGATGTTTATCTTGGAGGCAAGGAGTCCTCTCCTCCAGGATAAACATCCCTGAGAGGATGATAGCCTTATATCCTCTCCTCCAGGATAAACATCCTCTCAAGGATTCCTCTCCTCCAGGATAAACATCCTTGAGAGGATTCCTCGCCTCCAAGATAAACATCCCTGAGAGGATGATAGCCTTATATCCTCTTAGGGATGTTTATCTTCAAGACAAGGAATCCTCTCAGGGATTCCTCTAAGACAAACATCCCTAAGAGGAGGATACTAGCATTATATCCTTCAATATAATGCTAATATAATCTCAAGGATGTTTACCTTAGAGGCAAGGAATCCTTGACCTTTTTTTCTTTTGTACATGCTTTTTCTAATACCCATTGAAGTAACTACCTTGTGTCTTGTTTCTTATCATGTAGATGTTTCATTTACTCTCTCATTATGGATTTACTAGTTGATTAGCATGATGTTCATGTATGTTTAATTTTTTGTGAAACATGAACTTAACTCAATCTTTTAGCTATGTATTGGACCTCATAAGTCATTTTGGCCTCTCCAAGATGTGAATAAGTCTCTTGCTTTCACACACACACACACACACACACACACACACACACACACACACACACACACACACACACACACACACACACACACACACACACACACACACGAGACACTAAAGAGATGTGAGGAGACTATAAAATTCTTTTATTCCACCACCTTATTTATGATAAATATTACCTCTCAAATTATTTGAGCAATGGGTGCTACACGTATATATTTTATCATATTTTTGATGCTTAATAATCGTAGAAAAGTATGCTTGATTTAATGTTGGTCCTTTTTTAATATGCTCTTCAATTTGGTCCATGTTATGGCTTTCCTCCCTCATTTTTTCTTTTGAAACTTTTATTATCCTAGCTTAGGCCTTCCCTTTTTTACTTCCTCTTTAAAGCTACCTAGCCCTTCCCTTTCCTCTCCAAAGTCACTTAGCCCTTCTTCTTTTTTACTTTCTCTCCAAATCCCATATGATCTACCGGTTTTGTAGAAGCTTGGGTTAGTTGACTGCCATATCCACCGACCCTCATGCATTATGGATTATTGGCCTTTTTTTTAGCAAACATCTTTTACATGTATTGATTTACCAAGCAAACTTTGACTATGTTGAAGTTTGCATGGGCGAGAGTCTTGAGAAAGTTGACCTAGGAGATAACGTCCCATGGATGGAGGAATTGGATAAGGAGGATATGTTAGTTGCTTCTCCTAGACAACCTTGGGTCCGTCTCATCGTCTTCAATGGGCTCTTCTTCCTTTGTGGTGGCGGTGGCACGCTCGTTGAGGTTAACCCTTCATGGAATGGTTCAATGATGAGATCGTTAAGCTAATAAGGGAGAAGCTCAAGAATAGGGTGATGTAATGCAAAGGTAGCTGGTAGCCGCATGGATGGTGATGCTTCAGGATTTTTGGAAGGGTTTTCAGGTAGAGTGATGGATTGCAAAGGGTGGAGAAGTTAGTGGGTTGAAAGGAAGTTACGGCTCCTGGGTTAGAAGGTGGGGTGGCATCTGGTTTTTGTGCTTTCAAGTCATCTTCCCCTTTAGATCGTCTTTGTCATCCTTGTTTTGCAAGAGCCTTATTCATCACCTTTTAGATCTTCATAGCCCTTGAAGACTCCTCTACATCCTATTATCTCTAAGGAGTGTTTAACATTAACTCTTTTGCAGCCTATTGTTCTTTGAGAAGTCTTTAACATTATTTTCTTCATCTTTGGGCTTGTGGCTTTTAAAGGGTGTAGGCCTCCTATGCGCCTCGTCTCATTGGAGAGGTCTTGAGGGTGTAGCACATGGTTTAAATGGTGGCATCTCTGGTCTTGAGGGTGTAGCACATGAATGGTTTAAATGGTGGCATCTCTAGTCTTGCAAGGTCATTATACTTAAGGTCACGTCTGAGGTATCATGCTTAAGGTGTATGTAGACTATTTAATATAGTGAGAAGATACCACTTAGCTTGTATGTAGACTATTCAATATTATCAAAAGATAACCTCGAAATATACCCTTAAGCTTGTATTAATTATGTCACAGTGGTGGTAGATCGACTTCACTCCTCGCCAAATGAGATCTTCATGGGTGGAGTGGATCAGATCTTTATTAATAGAGCTTAGCGATAGGCTGAGGGGTGTTATGAGTTTGATGAAGTGGTCTTCCTTGGAAACAAAGTGAGAAAAAAGTGTGGAGTTGATGAACAAGTGGAACCACATGGTGAGGTTGGGCACAACCGGATGGGATTCATCAATGTGGTTGGAGAGAGAGAGAGAGAGAGAGAGAGAGAGAGAGAGAGAGAGAGAGAGAGAGAGAGAGAGAGAGTTTCATAAACAAATTCCCTCGCCCACCCTCATGAGTTCACATGTCTAAGAAAGATATGGTTTTACTCATAGAAGAAGAGGGTGGAAAGGGATGGTTTCTACATGTGTGTGTGTGTGTGTGTGTGTGTGCGTGAGAGAGAGAGAGAGAGAGAGAGAGAGAGAGAGAGAGAGAGAGAGAGAGAGAGAGAGAGAGAGAGAGAGAGAGAGAGTATCATAAACAAATTCCCTCCCCCACCCCCAAGCGGCGAGCTCGAATGTCCAAGAAAGATATGGTTTTGGTCTTATAAGAAGAGGGTAGCAAGTGTCCAATTCTACAAGGTGTTGATGTGCGAGCAAGTATGGTGGAGATAGGTTCAGATAAAATATGTTAAATTGAAGCAGGTAAAGGAAAAGGGTGCAATTAATCATCCTCTTGTGCAACCTTAAATATAATGTGAATATCCTCTCATGGATGTTTATCTTAGAGGCGAGGAATCCTCTCACGGATTCCTTGCCTCCAAGATAATCATCTCTAAGAAGATTCCTCGCCCCTCGGGCCTCTAGGATAAACATCCCTGAGAGGATGAGGAGAGGATGCTAGCATTATATCCTCTCAGGGATGTTTATCTTTAAGGCAAGGAATCCTCTCAGGGATTCCTCTAAGATGACATCCCTTAGAGGATACTAGCATTATATCAGGTTCAATATAATGCTAATATAATATCAAGGATGTTTGCCTTGGAGGCAAGCAATCCTTGCCCTTTTTTTTCTTTTGTACATGCTTTTTCTAATTCCCATTAAAGATGAACATGCCTAAGAGGATACTAGCATTATAACCTTCAATATAATGCTAATATAATCTCAAGGATATTTACCTTGGAGGCAAGGAATCCTTGCCCTTTTTTTATTTTGTACATGCTTTTTCTAATTCCCATTAAAGTAAGTACCTTGTTTCTTGTTTCTTATCATGTAGATTTTTCATTTACTCTCTCATTATGGATGTACTAGTTGATTAACATGATGTTCATGTATGTTCAATTTTTGTGGAACATGGACTTAACTCAATCTTTTAGTTAGGTATTGGGCCTCATAAGTCATTTTGGCCTCTCCAAGATGTGAATAATTCTCTCTTTCACACACACACACACACACACACACACACACACACACACACACACACACACACACACACACACACACAAGACACTAAAGAGATGTGAGGAGACTATAAAAAAAGACATTTTGGTCTCTCCAAGATGTGAATATTTTTCTCTCTTTCACACACACACACACACACACACACACACACACACACACACGACACTAAAGAGATGTGAGGAGACTTAAAAAAAGTCATTTTGGGCTCTCCAAGATCTGAATAATTCTCTCTCTTTCACACACATAGAAGACACTAAAAAGATGTGAGGAGACTATAAAAAACTTATTCTACCACCTGTATTTATGATAAATATTACCCCTTTGAGGAATGGGTGGCATGGTGCATTGATATATATATTCACCCACCATCAAGACACACGAAGCAAACACATAAAAGACATATAAAAAAAGCCATTAGAAAGAGAACTCATCAGAAATATTTTTGAGACATCATAATGTAATCAAAGTTTAAAATGTGAATAAACCCCACTTGAGTTAGAGTTGGTTTCTTGAACTTTATGAGGAGTGCATCTTTGGAAGCATTGACTTGACGTTTGGGATGCATTTCACTTGTCTCACCAACCTTTTTGCTTTAATCAATGTTTTTCCATTGGGTTATGTTTCATGCCTTTTTAGAACAACCCTTTGCTTAGGGTTATGTTTCTATCATAATTCGTTCGGCTTCTACTATTGATTTAATGGACATGTGTAATAAATTGATGCATTTCATAGTTTGGTTCTATGTTTTGTTGGTTTTACATTAGCTAGACGTTAATAATGATTTAACTTCCTTTATGGTATTTTTGTGATGTGATGTGATTAAAGATATGGATGTGCACAAGCCATCTCCTTTAGTTAAAGAGATGTTTGAGAAATGTGCATAGGGCCCTAAAGAGACATTGTTTCATTAAAGGCATATTCTCTTTATTGGGATATAATTAAAGGGGACTTAATGAAACCTTAAAAAACTCAACATGGATGATGGAAGGCTATCCTTCCAAACCGTAAAGATGGGATAAAGTCAAATGCATGATTTTAACACTTATTCAACTCGAGTGTCTAGATTAACGTTAACCTTGATTTAAACAAGGTTAAGGTGGCCTTTTTAAGGCGGAGAGAATAGCACCTTGATTAAGCCCAAAAATTAGAAAAAGGTGGCTACAAATTTTAGTTCTCATCGGTAACCAAACTCGCCATCTCAGTAGCCACCTAGAGAAACAGAAGATATGTCGTACATCACAGGCTGAAAATATCAAATGCAAGGACAAGCAATGGTTAGAGAGATTGATCTACTTAATTATGTGGATTAAGAAATAATTGGGCTTGGGTAAAGAAATAAAAAACCTGCACGAAAGTATACTAGATGTGCTCATGAGAGAAGAAATCCAAACACACAGAGGCTATTAGCTTGCAGAAAAACGCTGCCATTTCTGCTATGGATCCAAGGTAGAAGCAGCCCATCTCTGTCTGTCTCGGAGGGTAGGGCGCCATTCAATGCAGTTCGTTTAATGTCTCCCCTCCAATCACCATTTTTAATGTAGCTAAAAACATGTGCTTTTAGATATGAAGTTACATTGAGGGCGAGCTGGGGGGGGGGGAAATATCAGAGACAGACCTGAGAGAGTGGGTTGAGTTAAGTGAGAGTTATTCATAAGGACGTCCGGCGGCGATCGTGGGCATCGCCTCACATGCGTGAGTGCATGCCCCCCTATGTTGAGGGGGGGTGACGGCTTGCATGCATGGAGGAAGATTGGTTTCAACGCGAGCAGAGGAGGATGGGGCGCTAGGGGGATTGGGGAGAGGAGTGCCTTTAACAAATGAAGCGTGCGCGTGTGCAGGAGGAAGAGGAAAGGGAACGAAAGACGGCGACTTTGGAGTGGGTGGTGGCGGATAGGATTATCGCTCAGGCTCAAAGACCCCACACTAGGAGCACTAAGGTACGTTTGAAGGTTTCACTCAAACTGGTGAGGAGTCAAGTTGGGTTGTTTTCTCTGTGTAGTGTAATCGTTTTCTACTCTAGTAAGCCCCCGTCTAAAGCGGATGTCGCCAAATGGTTACAAGACGATGTTTTTCATGGTAGAGTTGTCTCCCAAGTTTTCTACTTAGGTAAAGGATTCTTTAATATCCATTTTCCTAAGGCACATGCCGTCTCTGAGCTGTCTGCAAAGAGCCCCTTGGTTTATGGATCATAGGCTGATGCATGCAATACCGTTTGACCTGTCCTTTGATGTAAATAAGAGTCTGAGGCTTGTCCTATTTGGGTAGAGGTGGTAGGGTTACCCCCTTGACTTTGACCTGCATTGAGTGAAATAGCTAGCACCATTGGTCTAGTTTTGTATTTGCCTAAATAGGATACGAGAAATCGACAAGCTAATAGTGTGTGCATTTCCTAGAACATTTCAATAGAGACTCCTAAAACTGTCGAGGTGGATCTTGGTGAGCTATGCAAATTGGAACTGAATCTGAAATTTGGGCCTTTTCCTGGAGCATGTTTCAGATGTGGTGGGTTTGGGTATATAGTAAGGAATTGTGTAAGAGGGTCTCAGGCTAAACCACAAGGTGAAACTAAAGAGAAGGTTCAGAGGCTAGGGTAGATAGCATGACTAATGAAAAGGAGCCATGCAATAATAATGTGGAAGAAAATAAAGGAAAAGGGATTCTGATTAATGATTGGGGACTCTTCAGGAGATGGAGGATGGAGAAAGGTAAAAGGGAAGACTAGTTTAAGACAAGCCAAGGAGGAGGCTAGAAAGACTGTCAATAGAGGTGGGGCTTGGGCTAAACATGGAAGTAAAGCATCAGACAGTTTAAGTCCTTTGGTGTATTTGAATCCTTTTAACCCGTTAGGAGGCAGGGACAGTCAGATCTCTTCTGTTCAGAAATTTAATTGGCAAGTGGATGAATCTTGGAAAGAAATTCAAGAGGACAGGGAGGTAGAAACGGTGCCTGAAACTGCTTTAACATAAGTGAGGCATTAAAAATTAATGGGTGCACGTGGAATGCCAAGGGAGTCAAAAAGGTAAAAAGAAAAACGCTGCTTTTTGGGGCTTAGTCAAAGAGTGGGGTCTATCCATTTTGGCTATTCAAGAGCATAATTTATGCGGGTCTAAAATTTTGAGGAAAGATAAATTTAAGGATTGAGTAGTGATGTATGGGGGTGTGAATCGAGGGTATAGTGGAGTTATGACTATTGTTAAAAGTGGTTTGAAACCTAACATCATAGCTAATCATCCTAATGGTAGAATTTTGGTTGTGGAAATACTTCTAGAAGGGGAGAGAGTTTGGGTAATAAATGCTTATGGGGCTCATAATCATAAAGCTAGAAGTGGGATGTGGGAATGGATAGTTAACTTGAATATTCAGGGTCATTACGTCCTCATGGGGGATTTTAACATGGTTGAGATAGGTGTGGGGGCAACAATGTTTTGATGAGATAGGAGAAGATGAAGTGGGAGGGTCTGAGAGGGAGAATGGGTTTAAGGGATGGGTGGGAGATGGTTGAATGGTTGAGATCCTGGGCATACTTACTTTAGTCTTCAATATTTTAGGTTATCTTCCAGATTAGATAGGGTTGTTTTCAGTTGACCGGCTATGTGGGTTCCCCACACTCTCAAATTGACTGTGGATTCCAATACTGCCATGTCTTACCATATGCCTCTAAAATGCGGATGGCACATAATGGGTTGGGAAGAATTTGAGTTAAACAAGTTTCCTATTAGGAAACTAAGGGTAAACAGTTTATTACTTAAGGATGAACTATTTATTAGACAGACTAAAAAGGCAATTGAGAGACTCAAGAAGAGGAGAGGCACTATACAAGGATCCTAGAGTATTTTTGCCAATGAAATGCAGGGTATAATCAGAGGGGTTGGGAAATTGAGAGCTGAGAAAAAAAGACATGAAAGAAGGAGATGTAGTGATCTTCTAGAAACTCTACAGAAAAAGAGGCAGTTTGGGAAGTTAACTGATGAGGAGACTACTTGGTATTTCAAATGTCAAGTTCGGTTAAGGAGTAAAGATGAGAAATGTAGCAGGAGGAAGGAAATTATATACAAGTGGAAAACCTTTAATTACAAAAGGAAGCTAGATGGGTATCTATTTAAGTTGACTGAGGGGAAGAGGGGTAAGAAGGTTATGGGGAGGGTTTTGGATGAAAATGGTCTCAAGAGATAGAGGAGATTAGGTTAATAGACAAAAAATGGGTAAAGTTTTTGGGTTCAACCCTCAGTCTCAAAGAGGATTACTCAACTAGCAGATTTCAAGCTGAAGCCAAATTGCTAGAACAAATTAGCAATAGATTGGATCATGATAGGGCTAGATGGTTGGACAGAAATATTGAGATAGAGGAATGTTGGGATGCCCTTGTAAAGTTCGAAAGAGAGAAATCACTTGGGTGGGATGGTCTATTTATAGAATTCTTCATTGCCTTCTCGCCATCCTTAAAGGAATTTGTTTAGAAAATCTGTAGAGAAGCATTCAAGACAGGCAATCTGGATAAGAACTTCAAGGAGGGGTTGGTGAAACTCATTCTCAATCAAAATGCTTGTGATAGATTTAATCACTAGAGGCCTATTACATTGCTAACTGTTATATACAAATTTTTGGCCAAAATCATTGCCATCAGGATTACTCCTGCTCTTCAAGAGATCATATCTAAGAAACAACATGCCATTAGGATTACATTTCTCTTGAAGAGCAGGATTACTCCTGCTCTTCAAGAGATCATATCTAAGCAACAACATGGCTTTATCAAGGGAAGGTCTATATATGACAATATATATGCTGCTATGTTGGGGAGATATTTGGCTCTAAGAACAAAGCAGAAATGCATTCTCTTGCAACTTGATTTGGAGAAGGCTTATGGTAGGGTACATTGGTCATTTGTGGGGCTAGAGTAATGGAAAAACTTCGGTTTGGATTTAGAATGGCTTCTTGTATATACACTCTTACCTCGGGAGGAAATTCCAAGTTTTCGTTTAATGGGAGAGTGGTAGGGGGATTTGAAGTGAACAAGTTAGTTACACAGGGCCTTGCTCCTCTATTATTTGCTATTGCTTCCAACCCTTTGATTGTGGCTTTGGAACATGCCTTTGCTGAGTGGAGGGTAACTGGGCTGAAGCTGAGTAATGGGGAACAACTGGTCATTCAATGCTTTTGCAGATGACTCCTTAATTTTTTGAGAGTTGATAATGATAATGTTAAATTGGCTTTAAGCATCATTAAAGAGTTTGCTGATGCCTCTAGATCCAAATGTAATATTCATAAATCTAAACTAATAAGCCTCTCTCACGATAATGATTTTGACTTAGAAAAATGGGGGTGTGAGGTGATTAAGAGGGGACAAATTGTGAGATATCTAGGTGTCCCATTTGGGGTTGAGGTGACCAACAAGCAATTAACTTATTGGGCATTTGATAGATTCTATTTGAAACTAAAAAATGGGAAGGCATCAAAGTTCCATTCCATGATAGGGTGGTTATATGTAATACATTGCTGAATGCCTATATTATGTTTTTATGCCCAATGTTGGATTTTGGAAAAAGTCATTTGGCAAAGGATTGTAAGGCATGTAAGAGACTTTGTATGGAGAAATGTTGGTTCTAAAAAAAAGGCTTTAGGTTGACTTGCTTTGGATAGACTTAGCTTGCCTAGATGTGAAGGAGGCCTTGGCATTATTCATCTCCCCTCTCACACAATTGCCAAGTTGGCACTTCTTTTACCCAAGTGCCTTCAATATAGAAGGAGATTTGGACAAGGATACTAAAAGAGTTAGTGGATTGTTCAACTGTTTACTTTGACGGTAATTGGCAAGGCCTAGGATATGGAAAGACAAAATCTTCTCTCATGTTCCTCTTAAGATTATAGGGTCTTCATTAATGGTTTGGGATGGGTGTGGTAGGGCCTTAGGAAATTCTTTGTTGTGTCTAGGGATATGATAGACTCATAAATTTAATCCCCCTTTAGCTTTGCAGGATCCTAGAATAGCCAAAATCGTGAACAACAAAGGCTTGAGAAGGTTTTTTGACTCCTGGGATGGGGTTTAAGTTGGGTGGAAGTAGCCTGAGCAGCTAGAAGTGGAACTTGGTTTGTCTTACATGGAAGGAAAACTTGTACAAAAGGATTGACCTCTACAGCTGTGGATGAGTCTTGTTGGTGGATAAATGACTGGGCCTAGTTTAATGGGACTAAACTGGATAGTGGATCAACTAAGACTCTATACAAAGCACTGAGAAAGAGTGAGGAGAATGTTATTTATTGTAGTAAACTCTGGAGAGTGAGGGAGTTCTAGTTGTTGGAGATTGAAATGGAAGGAAATATGGGAGACTGAAATTCCTACAAAATCTCAGGTTTTGCGATGGAGAGTGTGCATATGAGCCTTGCCCATTAGTTCTAAGTTGATACAAAGGAATTTCACCAATGGATGTTGTCCTAGATGTAGAACTGCATTAGAAGATGGAAAGGATGCATTTTGGGATTGTCCTTCCAATTAGGGTACTTGGACCAAGATTGGAAAATGGATTCATAATAACTTAGGGGTACAAGGTCATTGGGGGGATTGGTTATTAGGAAGATGGATAGATAGTATTGGACAGGTTGATCTGACCTTTTACATAATTAGGTTTTGTAGCTTGTGGGAGATCTTGAATTCCAAGAATAGTATTGTTTTTCAAAAGGCTTGTGATATAGGAATTGATGTAACTGGGTTGATGCATAAGTCTATATGTATGCGTTGGTCCATATGTGTGATATAGGAATTGATGTAACTGGGTTGATGCATAAGTCTATATGTATGTGTTGGTCCATATGTGTGGTGGTTAACAAATTGAATATGATGGAGTTGGTTCAGATGCTTCAAGCCTTGCAAACAACCATCACTTGATATTTGCCTTTGGGAGAGACCTTCATTTATACTGGGCTTTGCCTAATTGTTTGGTGTATTTTCTTTCAGGGTCTCTCTCAAAGCTGAAATTAGAACCTAAAACTATCAAATTTGGGCCAAAAACAAAGAGATGGTACAAGAAGGTGAAGCAAAAACTACACTTTTGTTGCCTTTATGGAGAATCCACTGACCCACAGTTAAAACCTGGTCCAAGAAAGATGATGTGTTGGAAAAATAGGCACCCAGAGGATACACTACTGAGGCTATGGTTGAAGCATGCATTCAGCTTGGATAAGGTTGAAGCATGCATTCAGCTTGGATATCAAATATCTTGGGAGAAATCTTCCTTTGTATTTGAGGACGATAGATAGGATCTGATTTGCAACTTGCTTAATAGAGTTTAAATGATAAATTAGCTGTTGTAATGATGATACACACACACACACACACACACACACACACACACACACACACACACACACACACACACACACACACACACACACACACACACACACACATATTGGTCCCAAAAAAAAAGATATAAAGTTACATTGCCTCTCCACCAATCCTTGAAAAAAAAAGTATTTTCCCAAAAAGTAAAAACTTTCATCTAAAAATTATGAAATTATTTATAAAGGAAAATCTTGAAATCTCAAGGTTTTTGTTCTATAACTTCTCAAAATGTGGATTTATTTGTACCTTCATGTTTTAAATTTAAAGGTCTTTTTCAAAATATGCAGGTGCAAACTACACTAAAGTTCTAAACTCAGGTTTTTTTTGAACACTGCTCTCCACCTCTCCACAGTATGCACATGCACGCGTGCACAAACACGTATACATAAATATGCACAATTGTGTGTGTACACACACAATTGTGTATATGCACACACACACACACAGACACACAGACACACACACACACACACATACACACACATACAATTGTGTATGTACACATACAAACACACATATATAATTGTTTACATATATATATAAATATATATAGATAATTGTGTATTTACACAATTACACATATAGAGATACACACACACGCACACACTATATTAGGTTTCTAATTATGTACATGTATGTGTGTATAGACACACACACACACACACACACGCACACACACACACACACACACACACACACACACACACACACACACACACACACACACACACACATGCATACATACCTAATAGTTTTTCTTTTCCAAACATGTGACATGTAAGTGCAAGATGAAAACATTCTTTTGGTATAGCTTCCACCTTAGTTTCTAAACAAATACAAGCACAAGTTTAATAATTCTCATTACTTAATTTGTAAGAGTTCCACTAAAGTGTTGGCCCATGCAAGAGCAACAATCTTAGTGATAAAATTAGTTGTGATTTAAATTTTTAAAGGAAAAATCAACAAAAGTCAAGACACCTCTAATTTTTTATTAGTTTGAAAGAAAGTCTTGCCATGGATTTTGTGAGTTTATAAAAATTTAGAGAATACATTGTGCACATAGGAAGAGCATAAGAAAAATAGTATTATGTACAATATACCACATTGTTCAAGCTTACATTTTTCTCCTATCTAAAGCTTACATTTTTCTCCTCTCTAAAGCTTTTAAGCTTTTCTTTTGTCCCTTTTAATAAACTAATTTTGAAACTTAACAATGTACTCTCTTATTTACAAATTTAAAAAATCATGAGGGATAAACTGTGAACAAGTTGGTGAGGGTTTTGGAAGAAGGTAAGATGGCCAAACACCCCCTTTAGGTCCCTTTATAAATAGTTTTTTTTGAACTCACATGAAATGAATTGCTAGGGGGCCATTCAATGCAGTTCATTTAATGTCCTCCATTGTTTGACTCCTCTCCAATCACTATTTTTAATGTAGTAAAAGACATGTGCTTTTAGAAATGAAGTTACATTGCCTCTCCACCAGTGTTCGAGAAAAAGTACTTTCCCAAAAAGTGGAAAACCTTTATCTAAAAATTGTAGAATTATTTATAAAGGACAACCTTGAAATCTGAAGGTTTTGGTTTTATAACTTCTGAAAATCTGGAGGTATTTGTACCTTAAAGTTTTAAATTTGAAGGTATTTTTCAAAATATGTAGGTGAAAACTGCACTAGTGACTAAACTCAGGTTTTTTTTCAAACATTTCTCTCCACCTCTCAACAATATGCATATGCGCACACGCACACACACACATATATACACATACACATATATAGTATGTACAAACAATATGCAATAAAAAAAGGCTTACTTTTTTATCGCTTTCATCATGTACCCAAATTAGTTCTTGAAAGTATAGTTCTACAAATTACTTATAACTTAAGACCATATTTATACAATTGGGAATATCCCAATTTTCACATTTCTAGACGTTGGGAAGCCTAGGACCAAATTAGCCCAATTTTAAATATGTCATTTGCATCCATCTCTTTTGGATCATATTTATAACATATTGAACAAACTTGACATATTTGTTTCAAGGATAAACAATACATCTATTATGTTCATTTTATGATGCCAAATTTAGAATCAAATTCCTTCTTGGTTGAAAAGTATGTTAAAACTAAGGTCATGTATGATTTTTTCTTCTCATGCCAACAATATTTTCCAATGCTTTTTTGGTCATGTAGAATTGAGAATGGTTAAGAAAATTATCAAAGTAAATTTTTATTGAGAGAATAACATTTTTTTAAATATGACCTATTTCAGTGCTCACCAGCATGGTGTAAGGATAATGTTATACAATCAAAATTTTCCATGCTAGTACTTTTCCTTTAAGGTATGGATAATAGATTGACCTTGGAAGAGGAAATTATGAAATAATCATTTTCATGAGAGAAGTTCTTTTCCCAAAACTATGAAAGGACAATTTATATGTCTTGTAGTGTTAGTGCTAAGCTAATCTCATGTCTCTTGGTCCCAAACATGAGCTTTCACTCTTGAGCCTCTGTCATAAATCAATTTCGTTAAGAATAATTTTTCCAAAAGGTATCCCATTCCTCTGAATACAATATTGTGTGACTTGGATCATGTGGGCATGATCTTGAGGATAGAGATTGTAGTAAGAGCACATCGAGCAGTGATCCCAAGGTATACATAAGAGGTCACATACTCCATTGGCTCCCCACTATATGTAAACAGTTGTGCAGATCTGCATATGGGAATCCACTTTTTAATATAGTTTTGGCCATATCATGAGGATACTAACTCCAAATTTCTCAAAGATTTTAGATTTAGATTCTACTCTTAAAGATCTTTCCAATGATATGTCACACAATAGAGTTTTGATAAAATCTAGGATAGGTTCACCATGATCTCTTTTTTCAAATGGGAATGGGACTTTTCCCAAATTATGGGAATGGTCATTGAGTCAGAGTCTCCTTTTATAGCTTTTAAACTTAATTCCTAGGGCTGCACCATAAGCCCTAGTAGAGGTGTACCATGTACTCACCCCAAATTTTTAGCCCTAGGGCTCAAGGCCAAAATGTACTCCTTGTTGGGAACAACTAGCTCTTAGACTCACATAGGAATAACTAGCTCTTAGACTCACATGGGAATAACTAGCTCTAAGCTAAAAGGTAACCACTGTCCTTTAAGTAGCTCTTAGACTTGCATCCTAGAGGTGCACCATGAACTCACATCTAAGAATTGTCACAAATTTCTATCTATGAAATGAGAGTCAGTTTTAAGACCCAATTACAAGAAATATTCCAAACATAAGTCCTAAATTCCTAGATGTAGAACCTACTAAAATCAAGTCCTAGAGGTCCGTGGTCTCAAGTCCACACACTACTATAATCTTGGGGACATTTGTCTCAAGTCCTAGATGTAGAACCTAAAATCAAGTCCTAGTCTACCAAAAAATTGAGTTTGGAACTTTATTTAATCAAACATTTACTTTAACATGGTCCACCTTTTGGTCATGAGGGCTAGAGAGAGTTAATAATGGGAGAGAAGAGAGGGAAGGATCCGGAGGAATGTAGACTTAATCATCAGAACGAGATGGCGATTCTCAGTTCCTCATTTGATTCATTGAAGCGACATTCATCATTTGAAGTAATTGGCCTCTAATAATGTCCCTTTGTGTGGCAGGATTCTTGTCAAATGTTAAGGACCTTATCATGCTTTCTTCTGCCCATGTGCTTTTTATTTATTTATATGTATATTTAAGTTCTCTTATGAAGCAAAGATATGTGGAGTACAAGAATTGAGTCATATAGACTCTTATTGAACTGCTCTGTGTGGAAGTAGCTAGTTGTGTGGTGAGGATTGAAAGAATTACGTGGACTTGCGAGGCTAATATCGATATCTTCACACTAAGGATTGAAGATCATTGATTTATGAAGATGGTAGTGTCATTTGGAGAGGTTGGTAATTTGAAGGGAAATTCTAGGTAATGGGTTGTACCATTGACCAGGCTTTGCCCACCATGCCCCCCCCCCATCCAGTGATTTACCTGGAAGTTGTCGATGGTGTGAGGCTTTGGTGTAAATGTTCTCCAGTGCATGAGTATGGATATGTACTCATGGAGCAGCTGCTACATTAATTTAGACAAAAGAATAGTAAGCAATAAGCTTAAAAAATGTACAATGGCTATTGAAGATCATTGGAAAAGGTTAATGCGCGAGACGGCTTAATCCGTGATGAGGTTTAAATCCTAAAAGTGCAAGTTCTTAAGCCGTGAGACTATACTTCGTGAGAAACTTGAACTCCTGAGATTGCAGGTTTTTTGGCCGTGAAGGGATATTTCATGAGATGCCATGAAAGTGCAGGCCGTTGATGGAATTCCGGGAAGTGTAATTTTGTGAGATGGAATTCCGTGAAGTGTAGTTCCGTGAATTTGCAGGCTGTGAACTAGAATTCCATGAAGTGTAATTCTATGAGATTGCAGGTTTTGACCTCGTGAAGTTGCAAGTTTTGACCTTGATAGTTTTTTTGATTTTATGGGTCAACTAGGTCATGACTTGCGAGCAACAGCTTCTTGTGCACTTATTTCTGACATCCAGAGGGGAAACAAGAGTATTTTTATTTTGTCCTTGATGTGCTCATAAGTCTCCGTTTGCAGACGTGGGTATTGATTCTTGAATTTGTTACTCAAATGTTGTCGAGGCAGTAGGTAAGACTATTGATTGTTTGCTTGAACACACAAGCTCTTGTGTTGGTGCTGAATGCACGAGAATGGTTGAGTGATTTGCTTGTTATTTCTTAGGCCTCCATTCTTGTTGAACTTTAGGTGAAGCTGTTGGGGTTGAAGTCAGTGGTGAGGTTTTCTTCACATTGTTCAATTTTAGCAACCATATGATGGAATTTGATGGAATTACCATCATAGTATCCTTGTTGTTGAAGCACATGCACAGGCAACCATCTTTGATGAACATTGTAAACTAGTGGCCGATGTGCTTGGTGATGAGGCTTTCTTCTTTGTGCAAGCTTAGGGGACTTTGTGATGCGCTTGAGGACCCAAGCTTTGGTATTTCTTTGGTAGTACCCTTGTGCCTGCAAACAGTGTTTTTGGTACCCACACTTGATGACTTGGTGGAGTTTTTTGAGGAACTCGCATAGGCTTTTGTGGACTGTGTTGTGGAGTACTTTTCTTTTTCCTTGGCCTCCAAGTGCTGCGTTGAGGAAGAGGCTTTGACTGTCGAGGCACCCAAATTCAATTGGCACCTTCATAGTAGCCTTGAGCTACACGTAGCTGCTTCTCCACCCACATCTTGATACTATTAAGATACCATGATTGTGGTTGTCTTGGGTGGAGTTTTCTTTTAGGTTGATGTGGAAGGTTTGGGGCCCTCCTTGAATTTGGTTGGTGCTGAGGCTGCAGGTTTGAGACTCATGGGCATTAATGATGATGATGAGGCTATAGTCTTCTGTAGAGTGGCTATCAATGAAACGAGGCCTTTGAGCATGTGGTTGTATCCTTTGGTGAGGTTTGTTGATGAAGATTCATAGGCTCCGGGCCCTTTCCTTTGAGTTCCTCGTTAGAGATAGATGGTTGAGCTGTGGGAACTTCTTCAGGAATAGATGCTGATTGATTATGAGGTTTTGGCATCAAACTTCATAGGTGAGAATGGGTTTGAAGGAGTAGATGCTTTATCGGAGTTGATCGTTTTGACGCAGATGGTAGGTCATTGTGTAGAGGGGCTTTTGTGAAAGAGGCTTGTATCCTTTTGCGTTCAGTATCATAGATATCCATTAAAGTTGGATCCTATTCCTTGCAGTATGGTATTGTCAACTTTTTGTCGTTGACCATCAGGATGACTCTATCGCTAGCAAAGCACAGTGGTGCTTGGGAAGAAATAGTCCATTTATGCCCCAAGATCAAATCTGCTTCCAGCACATACTCAACCACAAAAAACTTGCAAGTAAGGGGGTTAGTTTCAATATACATTGTATGTTCAAAGTACCCCAAACATGTCGTGTTCAAGTCTTGTGTAAAGGTAATCCTTTCAGGATGTGCTGTGAGTGTTGGTTGACCTAACAAATCCCATAGCTCGAGGGTCATGAGATTGTGTTCTCTTGTTGGATAAAGCTGTGATTGAGCTGTGGTAATTTTATGGAAAATTTCCAATCCAATCAGAATCCTAGGGATCTTTTCAGTAAGATATGTTGGAAGTTCTAGCTTCTCCAAGGTCTATTCCTCTCGTAATAGAAATTGTACATTGCTTGTAGCAGGAGTGTTCAAGGTGACTGTTTGCATGGATTTATCTATTGAATACAATGATTCACCTATCCAAGTTCCACCAAGGATGACATCATACTCAAAGGAATCTAGGGTAACATGGAATGTGAATTCCATATCGCTCAATTGTTTGAGTAGTGTAGTTAAAGTAACCTGGAACTTCAATGTTTTGTCCATTGGCTCCTCTTGCAAGACTATTGTCTGTTGGGATGAGTTTAGGTTATCCCAATGACACCCAAGTGTCTATTGTCATGATGTTATAACTAGCGTGAAGGTTAATCAATCACTTTTACGCTTAACATCATTGCCTGTAGGGAAATCCAACCATACCATGATAGAATTTTTCAAAGGAACCATGGATGTTTCAGTTTTTGTTTCAGCTTCAGATCTTGTTTCTGTTTCATATTCCCATTCACTTTCATCCCCTGTTTGGCTCTTAGCTTTTTCAAGAGTACCCAATCCTATTGGCACCCTTGGCCCTCTGACAATTCTTAATGAGGTCTGTTTGGAAACTTGCGAATCCTCACAATCCTGTTCTATGAAGTTCTTTATGTCTTGGTATAACTCATGTTGAGCCCTTAAAGGTGTAAGTGCTAATGTGATGCTGGCTTCATCTCATGAGAGAAGATCATTTTTCCAAATGAGGTTCTGAGAGACTGTTTTAATCTTGTAAGGGAATTATCAAATTCCTCACGTGCTTTCTCAAGTGTATAGTTCGCGCAATCCGTCTCAAATGACTCTTCTATGGAGAGTATGTCTTTCTCTTGAAAGGGGAAGCGTACTCCTTTGCGCTTTGTTTTTTGGTTGCTTTTTTAGTATTGGCATCATGAGGCTCAATCACAACCAGGGATCCTGTAAAACATTTAACTAAGCTAAGCATGATCTCTTGAGCTTGCTTTTTACGTTCCGCATATGTCATGTGATCATTATTATCCATTTGAGGTGGTTGGGTGGGTTCTAGTTTCTTAATTAGTCTATGTGGTGCACTGAGTGAAGAGTAAGAACTTGTTTTATCCTCATTTAGTGATGTACTAGAACTTGTTTCATTTTTGAATTTCTTTGGTTTGCCAGTTTTTCATTATGTTTCCCATGTGAGAGACGAGACCGAGTTTTCTTTTGGGATTTTGTATCCTGTGTCGCACATATGGGTTTTGTGGTTTGTGTGGTGGTTTTTGAGGTGGATGCTTTTGCATCATGTATAGCTTTTGGATCTTTTGGGATTATGTCCTCTACAGGCTCCTCTTCCCTACCCTTTAATTCAACCTTGGTTTTAATAGTTTGTTGTTCATTGTTTTTCTTGGTTTTAGAAGGTTTTATTTTTTATTTTGGGTTTTGTTTTAAAACATGTTCTTCTACCCATGTTGAGGTATCATCTTTCGCATTCCCTTTGATTGTTTCTCATGCCTTGGCTTGTAAATGTGTAAGCACATTCAAGGGTACCATGGACAATTGCCCATTTTGTACACTTAAGATATTAAGAGTTGTATTTTGTGGGACAAGTTGCATTGAAGCAACTCGTCTTGGGCAATCTTGGAACATGTGATCAATACCACATCATTCATACATGGGTCGCAAAGTGTCAGTGACTGTGGGTGGAAGTATTCCAAACTGTGTAGTCTGCCACCTTGTGAGGCTCATGACAATAGAAACATTGAAGTGTTCGAGTAACTGCTTTCTTTGTTTGGTGCACGAGAGATGGAGGTTTTGAGTCAATTGTGGATGAAGCGAGACACTTTTTAGTATCGTGGTCAAAGGTCTTACAATATATGCAATATAGAAGAACAGGTGCTTGTATGCACAATGGGGATTGGGATGGTCGTAGTGATTACACTCAATATACAAGGCATTTCGTTCCTCATTTGTAGAGGCATTAAGATTTCTGGTTTTGAAGGTTTTCATCCTCTCTTAGAGATGTCCATTGAAAGGTTTTAAGCAAGGCTGCATAGAGTTCGGGGAATGTCAATTTCGAGATCGATCTTTCTTTTGCCATTGCTTTATTTGGTTTAGGAACACCTCGTAGCATGATCATCTTCTAGAATGTTGTCATCTAAATGTATTTCTTCTTTACAACATTGATTGAATGTTTCCGGATTGGATATAACGATTAAGTTGTGTAAGCTGTTATTCTTCAAGCCCATCATGAAACATCTCTTCAATTGAACATCGTTTAATTTTTCCCATGACTCACAACGTGAGTCCAAGAGTTTTATCCAAAGGACAAAATGTCTAATGGATTCATTTGGTTGACGCTCAATTGAATAGAGTTCTGTTGTTGCACTCCATCGATCACCTTGTCTGGAAAAACCATGCATAAAGGCTGATTTCAAGGTTTTGAAGTTGTTCTTGATTGTAGGCATCAATGTGATGAACCATTGACTAGCTTCTCCCTCTAAGCATAGGTTCAATGCATGCATCTTGGTGGGAAAGTTGGGATTTCCAAAGGCTTCACATCGCTATTCAAACATTTAAATGAATTGAACAGGGTTTGTTGTTTCGTCGTATTTGCCCATAATTTTGGAAATTTGTACGGCTGTATTTTTGTATGAGTCACTGAGGCCGTATATGACTGCTCTTATTGGAAGAGACTTACTAAGTCCTTGGGCTACCCTCCTTCCTAGACTAGTTAGTATGTCCAAGGTGTGGGCATCTAGGAAAGGGTTGGTACCAAAGCCCAGTGAATATGTTAGGTAAGGGACCAAAGCCCGGTGGGATCGAAGTGACAGGGGGTGTAAAACTCGATGACATGCTTGTTATAGGCATAGTCAATGGTATCGGGAGATGAATTTACGACATAGATCTCAATGACTCAAAGATGTTAGCCATTGGGTTAAGTCCTTGTGTGATCCCTGGCAATCCCTCTATTGTGGCCATGTTAGAGTGCCTAAATGCTCCTTAATGAGCAACCATAGTTTTTTTTTTTGCTTTTTATATTCTCACAGCCCGTTAACAGCCTCAAGAGGCTTGGTGTCCGTTCGCCCTAATTAACTTATTCGCTACTACACGTGAACGACCTTAGAGATAATTTTTCGGAAAAAGCATATGCTAATAACTTCTCAGATGGAAGAGAACGTCCTAAAATCTATTTTTCATCATTGTCTCAAGACGGGAAAGAAATTCTGAGAATTTTTTCCCTATATCATAGCACGTTTTTGAGGGTGTTCCAAAAGGAATTTTGAAAAACTCTATATGAGGGAGTTGTAGTATTTTTGGAGCACTACAACTTTTTTTCCCTGAGTTGTCTGTAATTTTGTCGTTTAGACCTTCAAAAAGTAGCCCAAATATTCCTCGTCATCGTTTTTGCGTTGTTTTGTTTTACGATTTTTCGTGGTTTTTGGGCTATTTTCTGCCTCAATTTTCGGGTCGAACTTTGAAGTTGTTGGTCGGAGGCCAAAAGACTCGGACGGCCAAGTCCAAGATTGAAGAGCTCGATGTCAGCTTTCCGATGAGCCCTCGCCTTCATCGGATATACGGTTTAGGAGATATGGACCTCCAAACAAGGGTGTTTTTCAGTCTTTTTTTTTTTGGTCGATGGGCCCCTTTTCATGCTGACGGCCTTCACGGGATTTATATATATATATATGCTCGGTTCCTGAGGGTGTATACCTTTTGGGTGTGAACTCTAGTTCCATGAAGTTGTAGAAAATGGTTCTCGCTGTGAACCGAACTTCATGGAATATTAAATTCAATTTTTTTTGCGCGTGCGGTTCCTGAGGACGTGAACCTTTTTTTTTGCGCGTTCGGTTCATGGCGTGAACTCTAGTTTCGTGAAGTTGTAGAAAATGGTTCACGCCATGAACCGAACTTCACAGAATATTAAATTCGATTTTTGTTTTGCGCACAGTTCCCAAGGACGTGAACCTTTTGGGCAAGAACTCTAGTTCCGTGAAGTTGCAGAAAATGGTTCATGTTGTGAACCGGACTTCACGGAATATTAAATTTGATTTTTTTTGGCACACAGTTCCCGAGAACGTGGACCTTTTGGGCGTGAACTCTAGTTCCATGAAGTTGCTGAAAATGGTTCACGCCGTAGATCGGACTCAAAGGAATATTAAATTCGATTTTGTTTTTGGAGTCTACGGGAAATACGAATTTTTCTTTTTGGGGGGATATTTTTTGAATTTAAAATGAAAGGGATATGTGCATTTTTCCAAAAAGGTAAGTGGGAATTAAAAAAGTCAACCTTTTAAATGACACTCCTTAAACCCTTCATAAATGAACCCCAAAATGGACAATTTGATAACTCATGAGCATCTAATCATTGAATGCTTATTAGCCTTAATGAGTTATGTAAAAAAGTGATTAAAAATTAATCCAAGATTAATCCTTTCACTAATCTTTTCTTCTTTTACACTAATCAAGGACTCTAATTAACCACTAATCTCTAATTAATTCACACAATTGAGCACATCATTGGATAGAGCAAGGGAATGCTAATCTTTTTGCATCAACAAACGTGTAAATTAATCTAAAATAGGAGATTAATTAGACTCTTAATTATGGTATCCTCTTTTAAGGTAAAATTAAGCAAAGAAAGTCAAATTGCTCCAATTCATGAGAAAATTGATGTGATTAGGTGTTTTGATGCATCTAGATGCTCTCAAAACACTCAAAAACATAAATTTTGACTACTCAGATGATCAATTTAGACCCCAATTAACACATTTTCTAAAATTTTTACCTCTTGAGCAAGATAAATCACCCTTAATGACAAAAAACAATTCATTAAGAGAAATTAGTCAAATTCAAGGGTTTTAAGAAATTTTTTGAAAGATTAAGCTACTCTTAATGCTTGCTAACACTCTAATCCAAACAATTTCAACAATAAACACACAATTAAACTAAAATTAATGATCTTAGTTCTATGTTTAACACTAAGGAAAGCTAACATTCACTAAAAATTGCATTCTATTGCAATGTTTGATGCAATGCATGCAAACTATGCGCAAGCCCTAAGAGCATGAAAAACCACAAAAAACAACAACAAAAACACTAAATTAATCTAAAAAGTAAGCCAAAAGCATTCTTTTCAAAAACAAAAAAGAGAGCTATTCTACACCAAATCTCACACAAATCACCATGCAATCCACATCTTTTTCATGGGAAACCATTAATCAAGATAATGGAAAATGGATAATGTGTAGATTAGAGGAAAAACGATAGAAAAAGCCAAGAGAGGGTTCCCCGACAGCGGCGCCAAAAATGTTATGGCTCACCCTAACCCTCCTTGAAACATATCGAAAAAGAGATTCCCTAGTGAACCGCAGAAGCAATTCCACCGCACCTCCGTGAGCGTTGTCACACCGTCGCATTGCACTATGGGTACTCGTCCCTCCTCTCACCTCACTTCACTCACACACACTCACTAGCATGCATTAGGGAGAGAGATTAGCAAGACCAAGACTCAATTGCACAATGGGAGAGTATGTTGTATTATGAGAGATATTCACTTATATACATGGCCATAAGTGTTCACACTCACTTAAACTGTGGTGGCCAGCTGGGCACTTTAGGCTCATAAGAGGCCTAATGCTATTACAATGACTACTCTCATAATATATCCATGAAGTACATCACTTAGGACTTCATCCTAACTTGCTACCACACGCTCTTGAAGTGGGAATTGCCATAATACTTTGTCACACCATTACGGGCACCCGTCCAACTTGTAGCTTTGGACACTATTGCTTCATATCTTGAATGTATAACCCTTTGGTGTATCTATCGGTGACTCCTTAATGTAAGATAATGGCGGTAGCTCTTGTTAACCCTAGAATTGGGTTAACACCTCTTTATCCCTTGCTCTCTCATTATTGAAGCAATATTCTCCCCCACATTTGATCTTAGGAATTTAATGTGCATGCCTTTGTCTTTCTCAACCATTACCTTAATGCTTTGAAAGTGCGTACACTTCACTTTTCTCTTTCATGAAGTATACCCACACCTTGTGTGATCATTGATGAAAGATACATAATAGTGATATCCTCAGATTGATGTCGTCTTTGTTGGTTCCCAAACATCAGAATGCACCATATCCAAAGGTTTTCCACATACATTCCTATCATGTGAAAATGCATGCTATATTGTTTTCCCATTTGGCATGCTTTACATACATTGTGAATTCCATCAACTTTAAACTTTGGCAAATTTGTAACAATGCTTTTTCAGCCCGCATGCTAGATATTTACATGACCAATACATTTATGCCAAAACAGAAAGTATGTAATCACACTTGTACTATATGTTAGCTCATAATGCAGCTAAACTCACACACACACAATGCTCAATGAGATTAAAGTGAATGCGGGGGAGAGGGAGAGCTTGAGTTCCTTACAAGCATACACACACACACACACGAGAGAGAGTAAGACATGAGAGAGATGGATGGCCAAATTATTTTCTATCCTCTTGTCTTCTCTACTATAAGGAAAAGGACTCTCCTACAATAACATACAATGGTCGGTCTCGATAGTGTGAAGTCTCCTATATTAGCTGGTGCTATAACTATGCCATAACTATAGCACTCCAAAGTGGCCACCTTATGGATGTGCTAGAGCCCGCCTGAGATCTGTTGTTGCTATTGTGTTACAATGGGTGAGATGACGGTTGTTGTATTGCTCTGCTAGCGCCAGAGATGATGTCGGTTGCTAACTGCCGCGCAAGCGACTAGCGATGATACGGCTCTCACTTATGGCTTGCAATAACAGCCTCTCTAGCAATCAATGAACCTTCTCTCTCATCTATAGTTTGTGCTTTGTGGGTGTGATGTCTATGCTCTATCTGTACCCACTCTGCTGTTGTTGGTGGCCCTGCACAAGATTTTCTTTGCTATGGCATTACTTGCTTGGCTTTGCCTTTTTCATTGCACCTCTGTACACACAACTTGGCTATGGTGATGTTTTTCTATAGATCAACGAGCTCTTTGTGCACTAGGCTTGCAAGCCTTGCTTGGAGTGGTTTTGTTTGAGCCTCTCTCTCTTCTCGGCTTCCTTTAGCTACTACTCACCCTTTGCAATCTTGTTGCACCCTTGCAGCTCTTCTTCTATTGTTGCTGAAGTATGCTTTTTGAGAGTGCTAAATGCCTTATCGCTTTGCAATTCTCTCTCACTAATGCTTCACTAGAGATAAGTAAAATGAGTAAAGTGGCCTTCTGAAATCCACAACGAGCTTACCAATGTGAGTTGTCCATGCCTTGGGTAGACCAAATAGCTAAGCTTTCCCGATTTGCAAAGTAGGGACCATGAGCCTCCAAAACGTGCTAGAATAAAAATGACAATAGCATATGCACATTGGTTATTTTCAATAAGAATAACTAAACAACATGAGAACATACATAATTGGAGATCTTACCATATAATGTGTTATGCTGCTTGATGTCCATGCTTCCACCATGTACTTGTAAAATGTGTTCATAGGTTCTTTAAAGTCATTGGCATCTTATTCATTGAATGTCATTTTCTATAGAAGTGTAGCTTATCAAAGATAATCCATACATTAACCTTCACAACTCTAGTCTCGCGACATTATTACTACAATCTGGGAGGACAACCATGTGTAGCTTCCTCCTCCATGCCTTATACTTCCATGGTTGAAGAACTAATAAATGATCTTCATTGTTCTTTTGTGGTAAAATTTTTCTAGCCTTGGCTCCACGAATACTTGGTTTGCATGACATATTTTCATTTGCACTTGACCTCTTCTCATCTTTCTTGATTTCCACTTTCCCTTTCTATAGACGCACGCATGAAAGAATGTCCTCCACTCTCTTACACACTACTTGGGCCTTTGACATCAGTTTCATCTTATATGCAAAATATATATATTCATAAGCCAAAATTTTCACAATTCTACAGAGGGCATATAGTGTACAAGGATGAAATCATGTTAAAGGAATGTCAAGTATAGGGTCCCACTTTGGATCCACCCTAACCATTATTCTACCATCACATATAAATTGATCCAAGTCGGTGCACCAACCTTCCTAGTATATATATTCCATGCCTTTTTTCCATTCTTACCCTTTTTCCTTGAGAGCATGTAATACAAACAAGCAAACTCTACATTTGCAGCATTTGAGATACCAAACAAGCACTTTAGTGTCTTTAGATCACTTGTGCAAGATGCCATTCCACTGAGTAGTCTCCTAATCCATCTATATGTAGAATTTCACTTGATTTTGATGTTAAACCATAGTAGGAATATCTGTTAGATTGAAAAACATTCTTAGGATCTCATGATTCTCTTTTGGAACCTCAAATGCTGCGAGCCACCAAATTTTGTTTTCAAATTGAACACTGTTAATCTAAACATACTACCTTACACACAAGAGAGGAAAAGAAGAAGAGAAAGAAACCATGCAAGGGTCGATTCGGAGAATAGCACTTAGCCAACCCTAATGAGGGTTAACTCCCCTATGTGAGGCTTCTAGGGGGCTCACTCCACCAACCATTGTGTTACCCAAGTGGAGATTCACAAGCTAGGTGAAGAGAAAAGAAGAAGGGAGCTATGGAAAGCTCAACCTTCACTCAATGCCAAAATGCATGCAAGAGGGATCTTGATAGAGAGACAAGAGAATTGAGAGGAGAAGAGACGCTATACTAACACCATCCCTACCTTGCATACACAACAATCAAGCAAGCAAGCATATACAACACAAGCATGCAACCACAAGCTCAAGCTCAAGCGAGAGAGAGAGAGAGAGAGAGAGAGAGAGAGAGAGAGAGAGAGACTCAATTGAGACAAATGGGATTGTTCCTTTTCATATTCCATAAAATGTCTTATATACATGAGCTCACTTTTTACAGTGGCCGGTCTCCCATTTACAATTGGGGGCCTAAAACTAGCTTTCTAGCTCTACGTACATCTAGCTCATGCCTACGATCAGCATTACACAAGATGTAAGCTCGGTCATCCCATATCTCTTTTATCAATAAGAGATTTGTGCGGTTACAAAAGGATAAGTTATAAGAAGCATGACCATGCTTGAAAAATCATGTTAACTGGAGTGGTTAATATACCCCCCCTCCCTAACTCAATTCCATCCTCAGAGTTGGCAAAGGATATAATGGTAGTAGATTGAGTAGGTCAAGATAAAGTCACGTTGCAAGGTAGGATGTGGGGGGGGGGCTCAATGGAAGACACGGTAGGATGTGGGGGGGGGGGCTCAATGGAAGACACGGTAGCTCATCCAGAAGGTTGTCTCCATCATATCCTTGAAGGTTTGGAGGTGCCAGCAGGCATGCATCCACTAGATGAGCTCGTAGTAGCCAAATAGCTTCTCCACTGTTGGCCCCTTGTTGATGTTGAAGGCCAAGTCTTGAGTGCCTTTGTGGTAATGGCTCCAATCTGGGACTCGGTCTCCAATAGTGTGTGTGATAATTAGATTGAGTTGGCGTGATGCCTTCTAATATTAGTCCCAGATGTAAGGCTTCAGAAGGAATGGCTGTCGCCAGGCTAGTTGCTCGCCCATGAGATCAAACGTGACGGACTAGCAATGGCGGGTGGCCTGTGGTGGTAGCCATCGCATTGTCGAGTTGGGTGCTCGCGCTTCTAGCCGCAATGCTTGGCATCGAAGTAGGGTCACAGGACGTGGAGGTCCATGATGTGATCTATGACTTTGGTGATGGGCGTCCCTAGAGTTGACGCAACTGAGCAGGATTCCAATGGTCTACTTAAACTCTTTGCGATCGTGTGGATCATGCCGAGTGAGGGGGTTGAGTGGAGGGTCGATCTTCTCCTGCTCACATGGTGGTGGTGGTGGGATTTTGCCTTCTTCCAAGGGTGGGGGGGAGGGTATTTTGGGTGGCGGGGGGGTGAGGATGGTGGAGGGGGGTGATGTTGAGGAGATAGTGGTTGGCAAGGCTTGTGGGGTAAGGAATGGGAGAGGCCTAGTCGATGTTGAGGGTAAATCAATGATGAGGGCATTGGGCAGGCCTAAGTTGAGGGCTAAGATGGTAGGTGAGGGAGGAGTTGGTGAGAGAGGTGGAGTGTGGAAATGGGGGGGTGTAGAGGATTGTGAGGGGAAGAGACTTAGTGTTGTGGTTCTAGGTGGGGGTGGCTGTGTGCTGGTGCTAGGGTGAGAGGAGCTGGGAGGAGGAGGTTAATGTGGGGGAGATGAGGGTGGTGGTGGTTGAGGGGGTTGGAAACCTGGTGCACCTCCTCCACCATTATCGTTGTCGTTGTCGTACTCATCTGAGTAATCGAGGCCGTGGGAGTGAAATAATGCTTTGGCTTCCACAACTTCTTTGGGGGTGAACTCCATGGGGAATGCCACATGTGAGTCATCAAATTTCATAATGCTTGTGGCATGTATGACCTCCATCTGTAGATGGCATCATTGGTAGAGTATGGGGAGGCCTGGTGTGGAGTACGGCAGGAGCTCATCACACCAGAGGGATCTATAGGCAGCATGTACAATCTCCTAGCCTGTGCGGTGGAGGTAGCGGAGGGCATCGACTGTTCGCTAGGGTGGGTAGGGGTAAGGGCATAGCCCATCTGATGGAGAGGTTGATGGTGTCATTTTGATCAGTGGGCTGTTGATGAAGTTAGCTTGGAGGGGATGGGAAGGTAAGTCAAAGAAGATGGTGGAGTGGGTGAATGAAATCTGGCCCTAAAAATTTACCCTCATAGTAATGTTGAGCCTGAAGTAGAGGTTTTGGGATCCACTAGGAATTTGTGGTTGGGCAAGGCTTAGGGTGTGAGCGAGGATAGTTTGGCCTTGGGGTGCATTTGGGTTGGCATTTATCCTATATCCTTTGGGCTTGGGGTTGTCGAATTGGTTGCCTGCTACTGCTGCTGCGAGAGGGATGAGGAGCTTATGTGGCTGGTATATGAGTATGGGAAGTGGATTGTTGAGGGATCCATAGAGTGGAAGTACCTTCATAATACCCTTGCACTGTGAGAAGCCTTTTAGGTACCCACTGTCCAAAGCGATTTCCCTGTGTGTGGTGCTTAGAGTTGTTAGGAGGGTTAGGGTTAGTTTTGTTGGGGAGAGATCATCAGTGGTGGTGACTTTTGAGAGTTCGGTTTGGGCTGTTGCCAACTGGGGTAGTTGAGAGGATATGCAAGGTGTCCATAGTGGGGAGTGGCCTCTTTTTGAGTAGTATGGATTTGTGTGGATTGGAGGGTGGAATGACGGTGATGAGGGGAGGAGTATCATCTTGGCATGAGGGATAAGTGGGGCCACAGGTTCTTTGTCTGCCATTAGGACCGTAACTTGGCCTGAGGCCAATTGTAGGGTAGTCGTCCCTAAATCCTAGTCTGATGTTGCACCAGTTGTGTACCATCCAACCTCTTCCAAGAAGAATCTCTTCACACATGGTTCTTGCAGGCATCACATAAAACTTCCCTTCCAAGGGATTATTTCCAATGTGGAGCAAGATTGTGATTGTGCGTAAATAGTGAACTTCTTGAGAGGCCACTATTGTGATTGTGGCAAGAGTCTCTTTCAATCCCCGAGGGAAAGCCATGTCTCATAAGACATTAAGTTGAAATTAGCCCCTGTATCTACAAGAGCTAATTTTTGGGTGAAGCTCATCGGGGTGGTCATTCCTAACCATAATCGAGCAAGATTTACCTCCCAATCTTCTTTGAGGTCTATAACTTGTGCCATGTTGACCACAATGTTCTTCCCCCGAAGTTTGGGGCTTGCCTCTCTTTAGCCTCTTGTTGGGCTACTTGTTTCATTTCTTCATGTTCATTTTTTCTTTGTTTTTTATCATGAAAGACCCTGGGGTGGTTTTGGTTAGTGGGCCATATTAGCGTTTTAATTTGCTACCACTCAAATATCCCACCATCTCGAAGGGTTATCTTAGTGACTAGGAAAGTTCCTAAGCCTCTGAGTTTGAGTTTTTTTTCATGGGTTTTTGTGCTTAAAAGAAGGACCATGTCACCCTTGTTCATTTGCTTGTCCTTCAGCTGGTCATCGAACCATTTTTTATGCCTTAATTTTTCTACAATCATGCTATATACAATAGGAGGCGTGTTTCGTCAAGCTTTTCAAGCTTGAACAAGCGACAACCTAGGGCATTCCTTGTGAGTTTTTCTTTTACAACAATTCGTAAACTTGGGACCAAGAACTCCATTGGCATAACCACTTCAATACCATATAGGTCAAATTAAAGGGTGTCACCTTAGTAGCAGCCTTGTAGGATGTTCGATAGGCCTAGAGTGCTAAGACAAATTTTGTTCCCAATTGTTGCGGGCTGGCCTCAACCGTTTTGGTGAAAATGGCACATAGAACTTTGTTGGTGCTTTCTACTTGGCCATTTCTGCTTGGCCATTACCTTGGGGGTAATATGGGAAAGATTTCCTATGAGTGACAAGGAATTCTTGTAAGAGGAATTGGATTACCTCATTAATAAAGTGCGTTCCATTATCACTCATAATCTCAAGGGGGCATCCGAAGTGTGTGATTACTATACAAGAGTTTTGCAATAGGGCGTGCATCAGCTTTATGGGTAGCTCTTTCTTCGACCCATTTCATGTAATAGTCCATGGCTGCAATAATATATCAAGCTTGAGTGTATCTAGCTGTTAGACTAATGGGTCCAATGAAATCAATGCCCCACTTTTCAAAATGGTCTCAAGAACATAGCGAGGTTTCGGGGCATACTATCCTTAAAGCAGGGAATTCCCATTCATCACACCGCTGACACATTACGCTGTATCAGCCATTATTAAGGAGGGCCACCATAACCCGGTTGTGAGGATTTTGCAAGTATTAATATCTGCCTACAAAGTGCCCCCCATCACAGGCAGTGTGAGCCTGTTCTAAAAGGACGACATATTTGTCTTATATCGAGCACAGTGTCTGATAATAATCTTGTCTTTCCCCTACCTATAGAGTTAGCTTGCAATTAGTTGGTAGGGGGCCACTTGTTTAATGAGGTGTCATGCATGGTCCTTGTTGAGGAGGGGGTCAACTAGTAAGCCATTCGCTAGAAAGTGTGAAAACTCCTCTCCCCATTCCAAAATTAAACATAATTCGAATAGAGCGGCGTTAGGTAAATCATCATCAACTCCCATGGGTGGCTCGCCATTGGGGATGCGTGACATATGGTCTGCCAAGACACGCTATGAGTCCTCCCGCACTGTGACAGTGAAGTCAAACTCAAGCAAGATCATAAACCATCTAGTGATTGTTTCTGTTATACAAGGTTTGTTTACCAAATATAGAAGAGCTTGATGGTCTACGAAGAAGATAAACTTGTTCGGCAAAAGATAATGGCAAAACTTATCAACGGTGTAAACCATGGCCAACCCTTTTCTCTCAGTTGTTGTGGTATAATTTATTTTTGCCTCATTTAGTTGGCTGGCAAAGCTGATGGGGAAATCCATTTTGTGTTCACCGGGTTGGGCTAGCACACATCCAACAGCAAAGGCGAAGGCGTTGATGTGGACATGAAAGATAATGTCCCAATTGGGGGACCTTAGAATAGGAGAACTTGCTAAGGATTTCTTGAGGGTGGTATAAGCTTTTTGGCCTTCCTCTGTCTGTTCAAAGAGAATCAAGAGTCCGCAAAGGGGTCGAGATATATCGGCATACATGAAAATGAAACGCCGATAGTAGCCAATATGTCCCATGAAGCATTATTAACCTTAAAATTAGTTGGTGGGGGCAGCTCAAGAATGAGCTGCACCTTGCTATCATCAATGGAGATTCTTATTTGGAGATTATGTGTCCCAGGATAACTCCTTGCCTAACCCAAAACTAGCATTTAAGAGGGTTTAATGAAATACGGTACAACCAACATCTTTCTAGCACCTTCCGTAAACATTCAAGGTGTGCTTTCCACGTGGAGTTGACACAAAGGTCATCCACAAAGGCTTCAAGGAATTTCTAAAGATACTCCTTATAGGCCATGCACATTAGACGTTAGAGGGTGCTGGGGGAATTGGTTAGCCCAAAAGGTATGACGTAGTATGCGTAAGTTCCCCATTTAGTGGGGCAAAGGCCATTTTGTGTTGCTCCTTGGGTTCGATCAATTCCTGATTATAGCCTGAGAATCCATTCAGGAAGCTATAGGCTTCCTTTCTTGTGACGCATTCAAGCACGTTGTGTGGAGAAATCATGGCCCATCCAAAGCATGGAGGATAGATGAATGCTACGTGTAAAGGATGGTATGCAATGGATCCCAAGGGGCAAAGGACGTCATTGTCATCTACATGGATAAGAGCATATGCACAAATAAAAAATAGAAAGATTATGGGCCATTAAAGAGACGAGCTGCGTAGATTCTAGAGATAGCAAAGGCGGCGGGCTAGAAGGAGGAGAATGGAAGCTTTTTTAAGGAGGCTCTAGATTACGTGGTTTGGGTTACCACAAGGGAGAAGAGAAATACAAGGCGGGTGGTGGGCTTTGGAGACCACCAGTAAAGCAACTGTAGTGAAGCGTGTCTTCTGTTGTTTTCTTTTCTCTTTGAGGGTAGTAGGCTAGTGAACTTGCATATTATAAAGATTGTAGAGAAGCAAAGCAGCATAGTATGAGAAAGAGTTGTGGATCAGAGTAGAAGGTGCAAAAGAGAAAAGAATTGGACTTGAGGCCAAATGCAATAGGGGATCCCCTTTGCCATAAACTCACCCCAATGGCCTCCCCACTAGCATCTGTCTCCAAATTAAACGGCTCATTCAGGTCCACTATGCTCAATACTGGTGCCATATCGCGATGGCCACCTTGAGCTTCTCAAAACTTATGCATTGAGGATCTCCCCAATAAGTTTTATCCTTTATCCTCAACTCATCGGTTAAGGAGACTGCGATCTTTTCATAGTCCTTTACATATTGTCGGTAGAACCCTAATATACCTAGAAAAATATATAATTCCTCAAGATTTCTAGGTTCAGACCATCTGATAATGGCATCCAACTTGTCAAGATCCATCCGTGTACCATCCGTGGAGACAATATGGCCTAAATAGTGCATCTTCTTAGAAAAAAATTTACACTTGGATTCCTTCCTAAATAGCTTAGTTTCCTTAAGGAGTTTGAACATTGAGCATGTAAATGGTGTAAGTAATCTTCTTTCGACTTACTATATATAATTATGTCATCAAGGAAAACTACTATGATTTTTTTTAAATATGGACGTAAAACCTTGTCCCCATCAGCATTATAAATGTCATTGGAGCATTTGTCAAGTCGAACGGCATGACTAGGAACTCATAATGTCCAAAACAAGTCATAAATGCGGTCTTGGGAATATCCTTCTCCCCCTTATCTTGACTTGGTGATACAAGATGAATCTTAGAAATGTATTTGCACCATTAAGTTGGTCAAACAACTTGTCAATGTGTGGCATTGGGTATTTGTTCTTAATTGTAATTTGATTAAAAGCGCAGTAGTCTATGCACATTTGCATAGACCCATCTTTATTTTTTACTAAAATAATGGGTGATACCCATGGTAAAGAACTAGGGTGTATAAACCCTTTCTTCATTCACTCGGTTAACTACTGTTTTCCACTTTCTTTACCTTGGAGTGGCTTAACCTGTAAGCACGTTTGTCCATAGGTTTTGACCCTGGTAGCACATCAATGCCATGGTCAAGCTCCCTATATGGTGGAACAACATTTGGAAGATTATCAGAAAACACATCCCTAAACTCTTACAATAAATCACTCAAAGAAAATGCATACTTTTGTTTTATTGTCTCGGCTTTAGCCTTGGCATTTAAGTTTTGTTCATAAGAAGACAAAATAGATTTCAACAACAAACAATGGTCTTGCACAAGACCATTTAAGTTATCACATCTTATATCAATTTCAACTACGAAAACATTATCAATCATATTTATTTTATCTACGAAAATAAATTGATGCAAGAGAGTACAAATATATACCTGCTGTATATCGTCGTCGATGGCACGGCACAACTCTAGGGAAGAAATCATGGGTGCAGCTAGAACCTCTTACTCACCCTGTAGCCTCACCACTCTCCCCTCATGCACAAACTCCACGCTATTGTCTTGGTAGCTAACGACTCAAGGTGGTAGGGCTGAGGTTATACAACCACTCCTTGCTTAGATATGTAAGATTCCTCCCCCCTAGCTTTTGAGATGTATAGGTGTAAGAACTGCCCCTTTAGTCTCTTGTAATCATCCCCCCCTCAGAAATGGAAAAAGATCTTGTTTTACCCTGTTTTGGACTTGAGAGAGAAAATATCTAGAGAGAGGTAATTCAAAATTGAGATATTTTGGATGCAAAAATTCTCCTAATGTCTAAGATGAATTCCCATGAAACAAAAGTTCAAAATGAACTTTCCAATGTGCATTAGGAATTAATTGAATATGTGTATAAGAGACCTTAGCCTAAGGGTCCACATTTTCAGAAATTTTTGGATTAAGGTCGAAATAAGGTTCCAAAGGGCCAATAGGATTAATCCAAGTGTTGGGATGAGATAAATACAATGAATAAAAGAAAATATCCCAAAAATGAGTAAATGCTCACACAAGATGAAGAGTTGACTGAATCAAGCCTAAATCAAAGGTAAACCCTATTTTAATGGTTTTTTTCAATTCTCTCAATGATTTTCTTCTTCTCAATTCCTATAAATCTCGAGAATCTTTCTAAGTAATGGTTTTTCTTCAAATCAAGCTTTCCCAAAGATTCATAATGTCTATTTAGATTAATGTTAATTTTTATGCTTAATCTTAATGTTTCTCTTTAAGAAAATCTCTCTCTTGAAAAGATTAGTCATTCCTATGGCTAAATCCTTGGTAGAAGGAGGATTCTTATTCATAATCTCTTTATCTTAAGCCAAACTCGATGCTTGACAGGCTAGAGAACGAGATTAGTTATTTTCATTATTTTTAATCTAGGAAAAAGAAAGATTAATTCTTTTAATCTTGCTTATGGTATGGAAAAATCATATAAATTCATCCTAAATTGAAAGGAGGTTATGCTAAAATTTTTAAAAATGAGGAATGATTATTTTAGTCTAATCTAGAGAATTAATCATAATTATTCTTATAATTATGCTTATAATTGTGATTACAATTATGCTATGTATGCATAAATCTAATTTTAGTTTAAAAGAGAAGTTTCTATCATATTTTCATTACAAGTTTTCATTTCAAATTAGAAAATTAAACAATTCCAATAATTGCAGCGAAGCTTTGGCAAAATTTCCCAGAAAAGAGATAAATCTTATTTTTATGCATAATTTTAATAAAGTAAAAAGAGGAGTTCCGATCATATTCTAGGCATAGATATTTTTATGCTAAAAGTGGAGTTTTGAGCATTATTCAATAGTCAGAAAAATAAAGAAGGTTATGCACAAAGTTTATAGAATCATCGAATGGATGTGAAATGATGTGAATGGATGTGAAATGATGTGAATGGATGTGAATGGATGTGAAATGATGTGAATGGATGTAGGAATGATGTGAATGGATGTGAAATGATGTGAATGGATGTAAGAATGATGTGAATGGATGTGAATAGATGTGAATGGATGTAGGAATGATGTGAATGGATGTGAATAGATGTGAAATGATGTGAATGGATGTAGGAATGATGTGAATGGATGTGAACAGATGTAGGATGATGTGAATGGATCTGATATGATGTGACTGGATGTGATATGATGTGACTGGATGTGAATGGATGTGAACGGATGTAGGATGATGTGAATGGATGTGATATGATGTGACTGGATGTGAATGGATGTGTATGGATGTGAATGGATGTAGGAATGATGTGAATGGATGTGATATGATGTGCGTGGATGTGAATGGATGTGTATGGATATGAATGGATGTAGGAATGATGTGAATGGATGTGATATGATGTGATTGGATGTGAATGGATGTAGGAATGATGTGAATGGATATAGGAATGATGTGAATGGATGTAGAAATGGTGTGAATGGATGTGAGTTGATATAGGAATGATGTAATTGGATGTGACTTAATGTAGAAAATGTGGGATAATGAGAAATGACGTGGAATAATGAGAAATAACGTGGAATGGGATAATAAGAAATGATGTGGAATAATGAGAAATGACGTGGAATGGGACGATGAGAAATGATGTGGAATGATGACAGATGATGAGGAATAATGTGAAAGGATGTGGATGATGAGAAAAGATGGGAATTCTGTTTGGAATTGTATTTGTAGATGAAACCTATTTTTTTTAAAAGATTGTTTTATGTCAAGAATGCTGGGGAAGCATTTTGACCATCTTGTGAATGAGGTCGTGCGACCTAAGTGAAAAAGTTGCAACAGCTGACGGAGAGTCAATGAAGGACGTCTCGCGTGGTAAGGTCGGCTGAGGTCTTGACCAGCCTCAATTCAATTAAAATGGTGAGCTTCCGGTACTGTGGATGAGGTACCAAGGAAGCAGGCTATGAGTGAAGCGCTAGGTCACCTGCTAAGGAACCTAGAGGGTGCTGGCCGCCATACGGTGCTCGAGCTCTAGGGGTTGCCGAAGATACCCACGCGTGCATCGGGGAAGAAAATGAGTTGGAGTTGTTTTCTGAACACGGGCATGGATCTGGTTGATTGACCTTGTTGGTCTTCAAACGGATGAGTTCATGGCTCTTTTACATGGATCTTGTTGTTGGTTGATTTTGTTGATCCCCAACTAAAAGTCCATATAGTTTTTATGTGATTAAACTCCTAGGTACTATGGGCTAGGAACTATTGAAAAGGCCCTATGAGTGAGCAGGTGGTGAGCGTTCTGGTTGCCGATGATGCCATAGGTACACTGAGGAAGGAATGACTCAAATTGGATTTTATGATTGGAAAGTGGAAAAGTTGGAAACTGGATCTGGATATTTTGGAGGATTATGATCAGTAATACTATGGTTTCATTTCAAGTTTGCTTTAAAGACAGCTGAATTTGTAAAAGGAAATTTCATATTGGGTGTGTAAGTGGTGTGTCTAAATTGTATTTTGCATGATTGCCGGCTAGGGGCCTGGGAACTCTTTTTCTTGGTACTCAGGACAAAATATAACCAAATTTTTATAATGGATCCTATCAATACATTGGTTGGGTGGTTGGCTAACCTATGGGACTGGACGGGGTAGGCTGGACTGATGGATCTCTATAATTAAAATTCAATTATGTTCAAGTTACGATAGTTGAAGTAAATCATGGATAATCCTTGTTCTATGGAAAACAATCAACGGTTGTGCCTCTTTGACGAGGAAAAAATTGTTGATCTCTATGATCCAAGTGCAAGTTCCTCCCTTGATCTGACCATGTGATCCGCGGGTTCGATCAGAATGAAAAAGGGAAGTTAAGGCCTTTGACTACATTAGAATAATTCTCATGGAGGAATCGCCTATGCTTTTTGGGTGAGGAAAGTTTTTTTTGGGTTTTGTTTTCGAAGAACCGAGGGATTAGTCTCTTGTCCGAACATTCGTGGGTGAGGCCCCGAGTGGGAAACCCTGCCCCGCACGTGAGGTTGCTACTTCCGCTGCTAGCTTCCCGGATTCTAGTGCTGCGCGGAGGGGGCAGGGGTCTCACAAGATAAATATCGACTCTAGCCAAGTGCATGACCTGGAAATCTAATTGGCCTCATAGACCTCATAGATAAAGGTACCCCCAAGACCACTATGTCCCAAACAGTCTTATCTTGACCATTAGCCAATGATACAATGTACTTATGGTCACTCTTGTCTTAAGTTACTGGCAATCGCAACTTCTTAACTAACATGTAGTCAAGAAAGTTGTGAGTGGCTCATCATCATCAATCTCATGATGGTGACTCTATGGCCACCTAACCTACCATACAAGAAAACCAAATCATGTGGTCCCACTGATGGCTCTACCACATCACCCCGGGGTAATGTAGCAAGTGTGGGAACTATCCATATGTCCTACAGTCACCTCTATGAACTCTACAGAACTAAGAGATAACTGTTGGATAGTATGTAACTGTCAAGATGATTTACCATCCTTCTTGGCATCGCTAGAACTACCTCTAGCTCCTTGCTTTGGACATGCTACCTTGTTATGTTCAGCCTTGTTATGTTCAGCCTTGAAACAGTTAAAGCATAGATTTTCCTTTCTAGCTTTCTTATATTTTCCTTCTTAGTGAATTTAAATTGTTTTTCCTCTCGAAAACGATGCGGTTTCCTTGCCCAACACCCACTCTACCCTCTTTACTTCTCACTTTGGTCCCCTTGCCCCATGTCATCCCCCGAAAGAATTTTCTCTTAAAGCTAGAGCCCTCTTTAACCTCAGTTTTCTTACTAAGATTGAATTTAGAGCAACGTGAAATGTCGTCTCACTGTGCATACTTTATGGCCTCGCCGAAATCCGTTGACTACTTAGGCTCTACAAAATCCTCATAGTCTAGGTGTAAGCCTCTCATGAATTCGTGTGAAGTCTAAAATTCATCGATTCCCTTTAATTTCAACTCAATGTTGTGGTAGTTGGAGATGTACTGTGTGACAAAGATGCCCGTGCATCGAGCATTTATCCCAATCATGCCACGACCTTTGCAACTCATTCACAAGAAAAAACTCTTTCCAAAACATCATTTCAAACTCTACGTAGGTACACAAAAGTCAGGCACTCTCAGGCAAACTCATCCACCATTTGTACGCATGCCTTGCTTATCAATGATAGGCTGGCCTCTACGGGCTTCACATGTTAAAATTGTGAGGACAAGAGCAAATGCAACACAATGACCAGCACATATAATTGAATAAACTAGTTAAGAACTAAATCAACACTGTTTATATTATTGAATTAGATTATTCAGACTCTAATCTAGATGGGCTAAACCCAAAACCCTAATCCTAGTACTAAGGAGCTCAAATAGCTCAAATATGATAGTACATATAGTGTTGTGAGCGTTAGTCTTAGACTACACTCATCAAGTGGCTTTTGCTTATTATATTCACTTTAGTTCACTATCTATAGTTGCATATGAGATGAGCTTTTATAATGATCTCGGTAGGTGAATAGGTCATCTCGCCTATAATGGTAGATAGACTAATCGTGATTACAGCTTCAACTTCATAATCTTGCTTGTCAATCCAATTAACTAAATTGCACCAGTTTAGGTTAGACGATGACCTATAATTCTTTCACCAAGTAGGTGACACATTTCCAAGGTTATGCAAAACTTAAATGATGTGAACTTGCATCTTTTAACACCTTCCCTCAAGATCAGTAACATATATGAACCTTTGTTAGATAGTTGACTACAAACTGATTCAATCAGTTGATTCACTTACAGTCAGCTGACTCAGATAGCTGATTCAAACTGCTGACTTCGTTAGTTGATTTTTAGAAAACTGACTTTGATGAACTTTGCAGGCTGAAAGGTAGCTCCAACGTGACTCAGATAGCTGATTCAGTCTGCTGATTCGAACTACTGACTCAAATCTATAAAAAAAAACTAAAAACTAAAAAACATAATTATTTTGTTGAAGACTAATGAGCCTTCCCTTTCTCTAAGCATGGACAAACTGTAGAGCCTTCCCTTACTCTTCAAACACCTTACCTTAAGGGAAGCTCCATCATGCTAAGGCCTACTCTATGCTTGAAAAAGAGCTCTTTGCCTAGGGCTTTAATGAAGATGTTTGCAACATTCTCTTTGGTATTGCAATGCTACAACACTATGTCACCTAAGTAAATCTTCTCCGTGATGAAATATTCTTTGACTTGAATATGCTTGGTCCTTTGATGCATGAGTGGATTCTTGGCTAAGGCTTCACCTGATATGTTATCACAGAGAATAGGAGTGGGACCATCAACTCCATAAAGACCAAGTTTTTACAAGCATATTTTCAACTGGATAGCTTCACAAGGTAAGGTGGTTAAAGCTTTATATTAAGCCTTTGTAGAGGAAAGGTTGACTATATTCTACTTCTTAGAACACCATGAAATGGCTCTTGCACCAAGAAAGAATGCATTTCCACTGATTCTTCTTATATCCATCAGACAGGCTGCATAGTCAGAATCACTGAACATATACAAACTTAGTGTGTCACCTAGATATAAGATACCCCAATGATGAGTGCCTTTCAAGTATCTAAGCACTCTTTTGGCTGCAGTCCACTAAGACAATTTTGGGTTGTGCATAAACTGAGCAAGAATATTTACTGCAAAACAGAGGTCAAGCCTAGTCGATGAGGGAACCAATGAGTTGCCTATACAAAGTAGCATCAGAAAGATGTCCTGTTTCATCCTTTATCATCTTCAAAGTGGATTACATTGGTGTAGACACTAGCTTGTAGGTCTCCATACCAAACTTCTTGAGAATAGTTTGTAGGACTTTTGTTAAGAGATGGAGATACCACCTACTGTGGTTTTGGCTATTTCAATCCCAAGGATATAGTGTAGATATCCAAGATCTTTCATTTCAAACTCAGCTAAGAGTTTGGATTTGATAGCTGCAACCTTGGCTTCATTTCTACCTGTTAAAATCAAATCATCAACATACAGAAGAACAAGCATAATGTCCTTTCCTTTTGCCATGTAGTAGAGAGTATAATATGCATTACTCCTCTAAAATCGTTGAGCGTTGATATGCTCATTAATTATGCCATACCAGGCTCTTGGAGCTTGTTTCAGACCATATAGACTCCTCTATGGCTTGCAAACAAGATGCTCTATTCATGCTTTGACGTAACAGATAGGCTGCTACATGTAGACTTCTTCCTCCAGTTGGCCATTGAGAAAGGTATGGTGACATCCATTTGCCACATTTTTCACTTATGAAGGGAGGCTAGAGAAAGGACTAACCTAATGGAATTCATCTTGGCTATTGGCGCAAAAGTCTCTTCATAATCAATCCCTTGGTTCTGAGCAAAACTTTTAGCCACCATAAGTCTTGCTTTGTACCTATCTATATTTCCTTCCTTCTTGTATTTTAGCTTGTAAATCCATTTGCAGCCTAGGGCTTTCTTGTTGGATGGAAGCTAACACACATCCCAAGTGTGGTTCTTGTGAAATGCAATCATCTCTCGATCCATTACATCTAACCATTCTTTCTTATCACATGCATCCTCATAGAAGAGGGATTTATCATGCTACATCAATGATGTGAAGAGAGCATAATTAGTTTGTTCAAAGTCTAAATTGTTACCTCTATGAGATGCTAACGTTTGGGGCTACTTTTTGTCTCTCTGGTAGATCTCGTGATGAGGGATACTTGGTGGCATCATCTTCTAGGATTAATCGGCTCTCTGGATAGGGGGATCAAGGTAGCAGTTGCTCCTTTACAGTCCCTAACCAGGCCTTGAGCTACCTTTAGCCTTTCCTTTTCTTCAATGGGGTTAGGGTATTCAGCTAGCTTCCTGGGCAGCTGGTTAGGATCAATTGGCTCTCTGGCTAGGGGGAATGAAGGTAGTATTTTCTCCTCTTTAGATGAAGAGGTTGATGCATTGGTGGTTGTTTCCTGTTTAGACCCGCTTTTTATGACTACATGGCTATCCCATTTGCCTATCTTTCTGGACTTATTTTGCGAGTGCCTTGTTGCGTGTGCTTGTTTTGGGACATTCCTCTAGGATAAAAATTTTGTGTGTCCAGCATGTCCTTGATTTTGCAAGGTAAATGCCTTGGTTATAGCAGTGTCGTGAGCTGCGGCCCTTTTTCTATTTTGCAATATGGTCACTACATTAAGAGGGGCCATGTGGATGAAGTCATCTCTTACAGTTAGCAAATTAATGTTGGTGCTAGGATTAGCTTCATGGACTTTTCCTGCTATGCTTGCTCTTACCGAATAGTCCTTGTACATATGGTCAATTCCACACCCTATGCATAAAGGGGTTAAGGTGGAAGCACTCACTGTAGTACTTGCCATTCTTTTTTTGATCAAACACTGAGCTACTCTATGAGGTCTTTCACAATGATAGCATTGCATGGGTGGTCATTTAGCCATGTTGTTCAAGTCCCATCCCTCGAGATTTGGAGTGGCTAGGTAGATGGGGTACATCTTGGGGTACATCTGGTCTCCCTCCATCACACTCCATGCTAGTATGGTTAGCTTGATAAATTGGGGACCACACTAGCTCCCTCTTGGGGTAAAGATGGGTTGGCCAACTCGATCCCATCCTTGGTTGGTTCTCCAATGTTGGGTCATTTGTTGCACATCAAGGCTGTGGCCAATTAGTCAACTTATTGTCCTGAGGTGGACTCCTTGCTTTTCCCGTCAGATCTTGTGTTGGTTATTTTGAAGGAGGTCCTCAAGCAGTCGCAGGGGGGAACACTTTCCCTTTAAATTATCTTCAAAGTCAATAGCACTCCTGTAACATTGCTCAAAGGAAGTTTGGGCGAGAGCATGTAAGGAATTATGCAATAGTACATCATCGAGGCCTTCAAGGAATCTCCCAATCAGCCTTTCATCAGAGAACTTGTCTCTCTATCACTACAGCAGGAATGGAGATACTTCACCTGGTTGATGTAGTCCCACATGGTTTCCCCATTGTTCTGTTTTACGTTGTGTAGTTTCTCAACAAGGCTCCATCAGGTTCTTTGGCGGGAATATCCAACTTTGAAGGCCTCTTTCAAGGCTTTAAAGGTGGCCTTATCCTCTACCTTTAGGGATCTAAACCACTAGCCAACTTTTCCATCTAGGGTGAGGCCAAAGTCACTCACCTTGACTTGATTGTCGATGTGGCCGAATGTCTCATAGATCTGATTAAATATTTCTAAGTGTGGTATGGGATCTCTAATTCCATCATATCAGCTTAGAGATGTTGGTTGATCTCTTGGCCCTTATGCTGGGCTGAGCTAGTGTTGGCGGTGTGATTCCGGTAGCTACCTATTTCCATGGCTATCCTCAAAATTTCCATTGGCCCTTTTTGCCAGCTAAGCTGGTGTTGGCAATGTGATTTTGACAGCTACCCCCTTCCTATTTCCATGACTATCCTCAACATTTCAGGAGTTAGTCCTACCATGGCTTGTTTCGCTCTTGTCTTGGCCCTTGTGCCGGCTGAGTTGGTGCTAGCGGTGTGATTTTGGAAGCTACCCCCTCCCTATTTCCATGGCTATCCTCAACATTTCTTCAGGAGTTAGTATTGCCATAGCTAGAGCGCGTGCTGGTTGGGGTAAGACAGGCGGGTGGCTAGGCCACGTGGATAATATACCATCGGCAGTCCTTGTGTTAAGAGAGGACCAATTTGTGCTATGTAAGGTCCCATATGGTATCTAGGGTATGCCCCAAGGTGGGGACTCTTGGTACATTAGTGTAGCGGGTTGATATGATTGGGCCGGGTAGGCTCTCTTTCTTCAATAGGAAATTTCAAGCCCTTGGAGAGCTGGTTCCCTGACCTAGGTTTGACAAAATGTTATATATTTGGAGCAAAACATTATGATATGGCATGGGTTATGAGTGACAAATGATTCTACAACCCTCTAAAAACATTTGTTTCCATGGTGAGACGAAGATCTTTTGAGAGGGAAGGATGGATTATAGGAAACCTAAGTGATCAAGAAAGTGCTCGTGGTGGCATATGGTAGTATCGTCTTCTACTCTATACCCATGGATAATTATGTGTCGTTCCATAAGTTGAAAAAATTGAATGTTTGGGGGAAATAGGTGCGTATTGCCTATGGGTATTATGACATAACATGATTCATGGTCATTTGCTCAAATTTTTATCATTTCGTCCTCTTGTTTATCATTGAAGATATGGAGTAATTCCTAAAATAGATGTGCATTAGTGTAGAAATATATGCGAGATGCACACATTATTCAGCCATGAGTTGTATTAGCTTGGGTAGTTGTCATGGATTTTGTAAATTTGGATTAGTCATTGCGAATGATACTAATTGTTCTAGCAAAAAGAAAGTCAAAATATGCTAGTCTCGGCAAATGAAATATGAAATAATGCTACCTTGATAAAACTATTGAAATTATTGTGTTGCTTGGAAAAATAATTAAAAATTTTATTAAAAATTTTGAGAAATTTTTTATATTTTTTGAGAATTTAAAGGGTATTTTTGGGTGAATAAATGGTCTATGGAAGAATAAAAATGATTTTTGGAATTTTGAAAAATTTTCAAGCAGTAGAAGAAATTCTGCAGAGGCTAAATTGGGCTTATAATCAGGGTATTTTAAAAAAATGAGATTTGGTTTAGTTTTAGGAGAAATATGAAAGGGTTTTATAAGTTTTTAATAACTTTATAAAAGCTTTAAAACATAAAAATTTATAGCTTTATTAAACGAAGCTGAAAATAAAGCTCCGTGGCAGCGGCGGCGGGTAACACACAGCACACATGCAAAAATTATAAACTAATTTAGGATAAAAATGTGTGCCCTGCACTATTGAGAGGAAGAGGAAGATGAACTCAAGCTAGAACATATGCTGAGAGTGGTTTTGAAGCCTCTAGGGTGGGAGAAATGCATCCATGGTGGCCAATCGAGAAGCGGGTTTGAATTTAAAAAGCCACTTTTGGATTTTGGGTGGTTTTTCAGGTGGTTTTCAAATTGGAAAAGTGGTATTCCACATTGGAAGGACCATTGGGTAAAGGATTTATTAGTTTTTGTTACCCATTGGACAAAAATATGACTTGCTTATTGTAACATACCCATCTTCACTAATAAAGAAATGTCCATGTAATAGATGAATTTATGAGTTTTTATGGTATAAAAATCAATGTTTTTATTGAAAGAGCCATTTCTATTTAGAATCTTCAAATTTTGAGCCCAAATTTAGAATCTGCGTACGATTTTATCCTAATATAGGATTTTACAGCATCCAAAACGGACATCGGATCAAGCTTATACGCAAATTTTGGTTATTTTTACGACCTTTAAACCTTAATAAATGCACGATCAGGCATCCGATTGATGAACGGTCTACACCCTTAACGACCAGGAGAACATCCCCGATAAAATTTTTTTTGGCCCCCCCCTGAGGCGGTTCGGCACGCAAATTGAGGTCGACGCCCCAAATTTAGGGACCCCGCCCCAAATCTTTCTTAAGTGCAGTTTTAATGCCAAATAATCCCATACTGGTCAAGGTGGAAGAAGTCTCGTCTCGTGATCCAGATTATCAGAGGATGATGAAGTTAGTAGAAGAAGGAAGAAATTCAGAGAAAGAGAAGAATCTAATCAAGGGATACTCCACTCATGAAGGAAGCCTCTACTTCAATCACAGGCTATGTATCCCTAAGGATCTTGCTTTAAAGAAACTAATCCTCCATGAAGCTCATGATAGTCCTGCTGGGCAAGACACCCAGGCTATGCAAAAACATTAAATGCCGTAAGAAGGAGCTTTCATTGGGTGGCAAGCTTGAAAAATGATGTCCTTCGGTACTTGAAGCAATGTCTCTCATGCCAAAGGATCAAAGCTGAAAGGGTCAAGATGCCTGGGAAACTCCAACCCTTGGATATTCCCCAAATGAAGTGGGAGTGCATTAGTATGGATTTTGTCACAAGTCTCCCCACTGTTCAAGGAGGATATGACTCCATTGTGGTAGTAGTAGACTTACTTACCAAAGTAGCTCACCTTATACCAGCAAAGAAGACCTTCAAAGCTTCTGATGTTGCTCGAATATTCATCAAGGAAGTCCTCAAACTTCATGGTCTCCCAAAAAAGATAGTAAGTGACCGGGATTCAGACTTCACTTCAAAGTTCTGGCAGTCCTTATTTCAAGCCCTGGGAACTCAACTTTGCTTTAGCACAGCTTATCATCTAGAGACCGATGGCCAGACTGAGAGAGTTAATCAAGTAATTGAAGACATTCTCAGAGCATATTGTGGATAGGAACCACGAAGGTGGATTCAATACCTTCCTTTGGTAGAATTTGCCTACAATACATCTTATCATCAGAGCATAGGAATGTCACCATTCAAAGCACTCTATGGGCAAGAATGCTTGTCTCCTCTAAATATCTCTAATCTGACCATAAGAGTTGAGGCATCTAGGAAAATGCTCGAAGAGATGGAGGAACAAACCAAGGCAATCCAAAAGGATATTAAAGCTACCCAAGATCGATAAAAGCATTATGCTGACACCAAGAGGTCTGAAAGGATCTTCAAGGAAGGAGACAAAGTTCTTCTACGAGTGCAACCCAAACAAAGTTCTCTATCCCTTGGGAAATATAAGAAGCTCAGCCCTAGGTATTGTGGTCCCTATACAGTTATCAAGTGTCTAGGTAAAAGTTCCTATAAACTCCCAGCCCATATCAAAGTCCACAATGTATTTCATGTAAGTTTGTTAAAACCTTATGTACCCAGTCTAGATCATATTCTTGATGATGAACAAGTTGTAGTCCCTACTCAAGGAGTCCTTGAATTACAGCCCAGTAGGATCATAGATTCTAGGGAAAGGCAACTCCAAAATAGAACTCTTGTAGAACATCTAGTACAGTGGAAATATTACCTTGAAGAGGATGCAACTTGGGAAGATGAAGCTACACTCTTAAAGGATTATCCCCAATTCATGTGACGAGATGAGGACATCTCGATTTCTTTAAGGAGGGAAGGATGTAACATACCCATCTTCACTAATAAAGAAATGTCCATGTAATAGATGAATTTATGAGTTTTTATGGTATAAAAATCCATGATTTTATTAAAATTTAAGACAATATTAGATAATTTGGGAAAAATCTCATACTTTGGGAATTACCTTTTCAACATAGTTTTAACCATATCTTGAGCATATTAACTCCAAATTTGTCAAACATTATAGATTTAGATCCTACTCTTCAATGATATGTCACATGAGGGGGTTTTGACAAAAGCTTAAATAGGTTCACCATGATCCCATTTCTCAAATGGGAATGGGAATTTTCCCAAATTATCTAATATGGTGTCAAATGAGCCATTTCTACTTAGAATCTTCAAATTCTGAGCCCAAATTTAGAATTTATGTGCGATTTTACCCTAATATAGAATTTTACAGCATCCAAAACGGACACCGGATTAAGCTTATACGCAAATTTTGGTTATTTTTAATTAAAAAGCGACGACCTTTAAACCTTAATTAATGCACGACCGGGCGTCCGATTGACGAACGGTATGCACCCCAACGACCAGAAGAACATCCCGGACAAAAAAAAAATTTCACCCCTCGAGGCAGTCCGGCATGCGAATCGAGGCCGACGCCCCAAATTTAGGGATCCCGCCCCAAAATTTGATCATACACACTTACCAGAATGCCCATACGATGGCCGCACAAGAACCAAAGGACGGTCGCCCACTATATGGTCCACACGCACCGCTACGTGGACACCCATGCTGCCCCTGACCAGATAAGGTACATGCGTACCACTCCTTTCCCTGTTAACCGACACCGTACCTTTTCCTCTGAGCCATGCAGGCAACTGATCTACAACCTTTGCTGGTACACCGTCCTTTCGTCCTTGCTTTGCGCAGCACCCATACCCGTACCCCACAGTTATATAACCCCCCCCGGTGCTCCATGGGCAGCACACATTTCTGCGTAGCCTATGCTCTGCGGTGCCGCCGTCCATACCGCCCTCTGTCCCTGTGTGCAGTGTACTTGCTGTAGTACAGCCACCCCTCTCGACACCCCCTCATTTGCCACTTTTCAAATAAGGCAATTTTCCTCTATCCCCCTCTTGTTAGAAGGCAGTGTCCTTAACTCTTCCCCCGCCCCCGCCCCTCGCCCCTCGTCCCCTTCCCCCCCCCACGTGTGAAGAGACTTACAGCAGCCCTTCTCCCCTTCAGCAAAACCTTTTTGTGTTAAGGACATCTCACAATCCCCCCCCATTTGTGTGGACTTTAGCAAGAGGTTTTAGCCTTGGAGAGGGTTCATGCGCTGAAGTCTTTTGCTCATACGGTGAGCAAACGATCTCAAAATTGAGATCTGACTGGAGCGTTTCAACCGCGACAGCGAGTCCTACAAGACGACGTCCAAGATGGTCCCATCCTGAAAACGTCAAAATATTACCTTGGGAGGAGCGCGCAATAATGAGATTAGAGAAGATGCTCCCAATGCGGCCCCAACCCTCCCGTTACAAGCTCCTCAAGGAAATGGTGGCCAGGTTAGCTTGGTTATCTTTTAAAGAAGAGTTTTTTTTAATATTAGTTTTAATAAATGTGTATCTTTTCCTTTTAAAATAATGACATAAAATTGTATGAAGCTACGAATTAAGTGATGCTGTATTCGAATTGTATTGAAATTGTTATCTTTAAAGAGTGCAAGTTTTTTTTGGCTTCGAGGCTAACTCCGTTCTGTGCTTGTATAGCCAGGCAGCATTGTTAGCAAAGCCGAGGAATGGCCTAAGGTATCCCTCATACCATTGGGAGAATAAGGTTCGCCGATTGAGGCGATAGATTATGATGCTATATAGTTCTGAGGGCCCAGGCTAGTGCGGTGAATAAGCCCACCCTAGTGTGTAGACATCCCTCTGGGGGGCGGGAGGATCGAGCGATGGAGCCGCAAGAGGGCGACACGCTGGCTTGAGTCCTCCTCGCGAGAGCGGCCGACAATGAGGTGTATGGTCCCGTAGGGTTTTGCCCAGCATGTAGAGGCTGGAAGGCCGAATTCTAGATCATCAGCGGTATAAAGGAAAAGAATAAGAGAGCCGGTTTGGCTTGTATGAAATTGATTCATGTATAAACTTTTTTTATAAATCTTGTCTTTGGCATTATTGTATTATGGAAAAAGCTGTTTTAACAAACCTTGTGAAAAGGGCCTTAATTAAGGAACATGTTTATTTATGTCAAACAACATGGTAGGATTAATTAGAAAACAAATTGACGCATGATTAGGGTGAAAAGTGGGAGGATGGAATGCCCCAACGGCACCATCCTACGGATGGGTGGACCCGATTAGTTCGGTAGCTTTCCAACAAATTAAGTGAAAGCCCTACGCTAGATAAATAGGTTCTTGGGCAACTCTACTCTAGAAGACTAGGCCAGCGGCTGTGCCTTGCATGGATGAGGAAAAAAGCCTTGCCTCTAGAAATCAAGTCTAGTAGTTGCCCAATTTATGATCAATTACCCTATGGGTGACTTGATTTTTAGAAGATCACGCTCCCCCTGCGGGATAGGACTAGGTCTTACCTATGAATCGTATCCTTGAATCTCTACATGGTCAAGGTGTTGATGAATAGGAAATTTTCTCCAAGTTAAGACTTAGTGGACTATCTTAAGTGATTCCCCTATTTTGGAAGGGGGGAACCTTACACTTAAAAACCTTACTCTTTCTATGCTTTGTATTAAATCTGATACCAATGTTGTGGGAGGTTAACATGAACCCATCCATAGTAATTGTAATAAATAAATTATCAAGAACAAGTAGATACTTAATACACAATAATGGGTCCAATTTGCCCCCACACAAGAGTGAGCCCACACTTCCTCTTGGTGTGCTTAAATATATTTTATGGGATAGCTTTTGGGGCTCAAAAATAGTATACTTTACAAATATGTCTTCTTCAAGAATAGTATTCTTTGAAAGTAGATTGCTTCAAAAATAGCTTTCTTGAATGTGCAAGCTAGGCATCTTTAAAATATCTTAAAAAATCAAATATGCACAAGGGAGCTTTCACATGTCCCAAATAATATATACACACTACTAATAAATATAAATGGCATCCAAATAAATTAACCACGCTTGTTGGCACAAAATCTAATATTATTTGTCGACATTCAAAATTGGTCATCTCAAGATATTTCTTGACCAACATCAGCTTGCCTCCATTATTTGGTCCAATGATCTACACTTGCATCAACTAAGCCAATCAATTAATAAATTAATTGATTAAAAATAAACATGCACATGGAACTTCATATCAATAAGACGATACAAATAATACTCCCATGTATATATGGAATCACCCGTGTATGCATAAAGTAAGCTATGATCACCCGGATTTTAAAAGGTGTCTTAATCTAAACCCATCTAGGAGAAATTATTATATAAAACCACATAATAAAATATTGTATGAATTATTTTAAAAATCCATAAATACACAATATGGGAATATATAAATTATTCCATAAATTTATCCTCATAACACCCCTTACCAACTTTAAGGGAGTCCAGTGATTTATGGGACATGTTGGTTATTACCGATGCTTCATCTTCATGTTATCCAACAGCTTCATACCCTTTATGGGCTCCTAGTTATTTTTGAATGGACAGAGGAATGCTAGCATATGATACCCTTAAGAAAGCAATGCTCCTATTTTGAGATCCCCTAGTTGGGAAATACTATTTCATGTCCATGTAGATGCTTGGGCTTTCACAATTGGTTGTGTGCTGGCCTAACACAGAGAATATAACAGGGAATTCCCTATTAGCTTTGCTAGTTGCCAATTGGACAAAGCAAAATGAAATTACACCATCATGGAAAGCGAAGGGTTAGCCATGGTTTATATAGTCAAAAAGTTTCGTCATTATTCTTTGGCGACTAAATTTGTTTTCTTTGTAGACCACCAAGCTCTTCTTTACCTTGTGAATAAGCCTTACACCATGGGCAGAATCACAAGATGGCTCCTAATTTTGTTGGATTTTGATTTTACTCTGTCATGGTATACAAAGGTTCCCAACATGTACTGTCTGAGACCACATGTCACGCATTCCTAATAGAGAACCACTAGTGGGAATCAGTGATGACTTGCCAAATAATCCCGTATTCCAAATATGCTTGATTCCTAAATAGGAAAAGGAAGTGTGCATTTCTTGGCTAATGGCGTATCCATTGAAACACTGATCTCAACAAGGATCAAGCAAGATGCCTTATTAAGAAAGCAACCCCCTATTAATTAATCACATGGGAATTATACAAATAAGGAAAAGACAGACAGACATAGTAATGAGATGAGGAGTCCGCCCCGTGAGGATGAGTATGTTGTGTGGTGACTGGGTGATGGCCTCTACTACACCACCAATAGGCACACAAGAAGAAAATGTAAGAGGATTAGAACTTGGGGACACTAGGATCCTAGCTCTAAAGGCACCAATCAGCTCAAACTATGTCTTTTGACCTCTGGCACAAACGAACACCTCTACACCCTTTAAACGAGCTTGGTTGATACCTCCAACTGTCCTCTTAGGTCAGAATAAACCACCAAGACTTCTGATCTTTATCCTAAATGCCTCCGCTAACTTTAGCTGACAACAAGTAGTTAACTTGAATTTTCCCCATTGACACAAAATTGACCAAATTCTAACTATAATCGAGAACGGATATTTGTCAGTAGATTCTAGACAAAATTTCATCACTTGACCTCTAGAATGTCCTCCAGTGTCATCCAACTACAAACACTTGACCCTAAACTTCTTAGAACCTGTCAATTCTCATTTGCTAACACCCTGCCGACACTACACTGCCCTAGCCACCTGTAAACTAGCCCGAATGACTGATGTAGAATTAGATCCCATATAAGTCCTCCTTGCTCTCTTATTGGCCTTCTAGTCTAGCTAGCCTCAATCTCTCAATCCTAGAACCACGTTGAACATCCCCTTATGCTTTGCAGACCTTTTGTTTGACATTAATTTGACTAGTCTTGATAGATATTGTTCTACTTTCAGAGGCACAACGAACCGACTCATAAGCCTCATCTGGATCAAGAACTTTCTCTTACTTGTCTATCAAATCCTCCTAACCCTTAGGCTACCCTAATTTCATGAAGATATGAAACCAATGAATCTTTGTTGTCCATGGCCAACTTACTATTATCTGATTTGACTAATCTGATGCTAATTATCGATGGGGCTGATAGTTGACTCAACTAGAACAGACTTCCTTAGCTTTGTGTCCTCTAACACCTCTAAACCCTCTAATACTTAAACCACACAAGGATACAACTCTATAGACATCCAACTAATCACAATCAACTCACAACTGATCCAAAATGACCAATTTGTCCACAAAACCTGTTTATCTCACTATTGACTTCTGATGGACCTCTGTCCATCAAACGCATCCAGAACAACTTTCTTTGAATCCAAAAGGATCAAAACAACCCTTTTACCTTACCAGCTACCCCCTAGATACACAACTGATAATAGACACTCTTCTGAACCTATCTAAATGTATTCTCTCAACCGAAGATGACTCCTTCAACTATGAGATAGCTCTCACTTGCAAGACAAACATACCTTCATAATTGTTCTATCTCAACAAAGTCGATTAGAATTACACATATAAAGCTTCATATCGCAAATTGTTTTCAATCTGAACATAGATTCAAGCTCTGAACTCTCAACATTTTTCACAAAACAAAGACAGACTCTGTCTCAACACCCCTGAGACAATGGGTTAAAACATACCAGAAGAACACACAAAAAACTAGGGGATCTTCTATTGATAGATCCTATTCAAACTATAGTGAACCTACGACCACACAAACTGCAGGCCTTCCTTGGATAGATACAATTCAGGACTCAGCTGGTTGACAATGACCACAACTCGTGAAGAATTGGACTAATCATGTCGCTAACAAAGTCACCACATACAAATCCAAAGGGAAACCTCCTCCAACTGATTCTCTGATCCATGGCGGGATCTGTGCTCTCATTTATACAAATTTGTCTCTAGTGTACTGAACTTCACTCCGCCAATCCTCGAATTTTGATAGACCTTCAATTTGCAGGTAGTCTCTTTAATGTAGTCTCTCACTTTACTCAGTCTTCACTCTCTTGCTGTTCCTTCTTTTTTTTTTCTTTCATCTTCACCCAAAATTATCTAGATTCCCCTGACCTCCAGAATGTCCTCAAGTGTCATCCAACTACAAACACTTGACCTTGAACTTCTTAGAACCTATTAGTTCTCTTTTGCTGATGCCCTTGCTGCTAACACTCGACTGCCCTAGCCACCTCTAAACTGCATGGATGACTGATGTAGAATTAGATCCCATATAAGTCCTCCTTTCTCTCTTATTGTACTCCTATTCCAACTAGCCTCAATCTTTCAATTCTAGAACCTCGCTGAACATCCCTACAATGAGCTTCCTACAATGAGCTTTTTTGCTATTTTGGTGAGCTTTTCTAAAGCTATTTTCTCATTTACGCTGTGTGGTGGCTAGGTGATGGCCTCTAATACATCACCTCTACAGGCACACAAGAAGAGAACACAATGGGATTAGAATTGGGGGACACTAAAATCCCAACTCCAAGGGCACCAATCAAACCTGCACCTGCCCTCTTAGCTCCAGCTGTCTCTGTCCCAACCTCCCTATCTGGTCTAGCTGCCTCCTTTAGCTATCCTCTCAGGTCAGCTTTGACCTCTAGCACCTTTTATCTTTCATTTTAGGGTCTCTTCTTACCACAACTGACATCCAACTGACTAGATACCACTCTAGCTGACACAGAACCCTTCAGATTTTGACTCCGAATGCCTCCAGAGTCCCCAGATAGAAAATTGTTCTCCATGATCTTCTGATGTCCTCCAACATAAGTTGACCTTATATTCTCAACCCCAGTACCCTCTTGGTTCCTCTGATGACCTTCTTCCAACCCTTCTCTCTAACCTTCATGCATTGTTGACAGCCTCAACATTTTGAAGCAAAACCGACTGACTCAAAATCCCTTTCTCACATAGAAAACTTCTCCAAATGTCCTCATATTTCCATAGGCCCTTAGGCACCTCTAAACTTGAGGCGATATCACACTACATGCTCTATGTTGGACTGTAGTTGACCCTCAACTGCCTTCGAAATGAATATCCTCTCAAGGATGACCAAACTAACTCACCTAACTCAAGTTATCTCTTCTCTCTACAGCTGACACTTCTACTCCCACAAAACACTTATACCCAAACATGGATCCAGTCTCCTTGAACCTTAGTAGCTAAGGTATAATTAATTGAAGAGGTACATGACCAGTTCAGTTTCCAAGAAGGTCGTGGGGTTGTGTATGGCAGGTCAGCTATTGATAGAGAACAACTAAGGATCCTGGAGGATATGTTTATGACTCGAAACTAGTAGAGACATTTGGAGGTAGAATCTGAGCATTTCTATGTTAGTTAAGCATCAAAATTGTTAGCTATGGGTAAAGAGATCTTTCTCTGACCTATCTGAGTAGGTGTGAAGTGCTTGTGAGCCTGATCTGATAGTTTGTGGGTTGTCAATAGTAGCAGGAGTCAGAAGGGTTGTTCTGATGTTGTTTCTCTGGTGGCAACCACGAGTCAATTGTTGTGTCAGCTGAGTGCTTATAAGGTTGGATCCTTTTATGGTGAGAGTGGTCTCAAAATCTAAAGATGTTAGTGGACATAGAGGAAAGAAGTCTTCTTCAACTGTGTTAGTTTAGTTAGTTTGTCGGGGACAGTCAGTTCAAAGGCAACTGTGTGTCAGTTGTTTGCAGTCAGTAGGCTTGTAATGTGAGATTCCTATGAATCAATTTTGATTTTATGCATAAATAGATGCATAAAGAATTTATTCCAAAAGAGTTATTCTCATTAATTTTGATTTTATGCATAAATATATGCATAAAGAATTTATTTTTATTCCAAAAGAGTTATTCTCATCAATTTTGATTTTATGCATAGAAAGATGCATAAAGAAATTTATTTTTAATTCAAAAGAGTTATTCTCATTAAAATTGAATTTATGCATAAAAGATTTATTTTTATTTCGAAAGTGTTATTCTCCTTAAAATTAAAATTATGCATAAATAGATGTGTAAAGAATCTTTATATAAAAAATAAGGATTCTCTTGCATTCTAAGAATAGATGTGATGCGAATCAAATAGATGAGAATGAATGGATGGATAGATGTGATGAATAGAAGTGATGAGAATGAGAGGTAAATAGATGTGATGAGATGTGATGCGAATCGAATAGATGAGAATGAATGGATGGATAGATGTGATGAGAATAGAAGTGATGAGAATGAGAGGTAAATAGATGTGATGAGATGTGATGTGAATCAAATAGATGAGAATGAATGGATGGATAGATGTGATGAGAATGAGAGGTAAATAGATGTGATGAGATGGGATGCGAATCAGATAGATGGGAATGAATGGATGGATGTGATGAGAATAGGAGTGACAAGAATAAGTGGATGTATGTGAAGAATGGAAGTGGATGTATGAGAAAGAATGGATGTGGATGTATGTATGTGGTGAAAGGATGGATGTGGAAGTATGTTAAAGAATGGATGTGGATGTATGTGAAGGATGGATGTGGATGTATGTGAAAGAATGGACGTGGATGTATGTGAAGGATGGAAGTGGATGTATGAGAAAGAATGGATGTGGATGTATGTATGTGAAAAGATGGATGTGGATGTATGTATGTGAAAAGATGGATGTGGACGTATGTGAAAGGATAGATGTGGATGTGTATGTGATAAGTATGGATGTGGAAGAATATATGTGGATGTGTATGTGATAAGTATGGATGTGTATGTGATAAGTATGGATGTGGAAGAATATATGTGGATGTGAATGTGATGGATATGAACGAGGATAGAGGCGATGAGATGGAAGTAAATTGGATAGATATGAATGATAAAGGATGTGAATGAATGATATGGGATGTGAATAAATGTGTTAGCATGTGAATCAGGATGTGAATGAATGATAAGGGATGTGAATGAATGCGATAACCTGTGAATCAGGATGCAAATGAATGATATAGGATGTGAATGAATGTGATATGATGTGAAATGGATGTGATAAGATGCGATGTAAACAAGATAGATGTTAATGTATGTGAAGTGATAAGATGTATGGGTAGATGCAAGTGGATGAGATCTGATGAGGATAAATGAGGAATTAAGTGTTGAGGTAGAAAAAGATGTGATTAGATGAGAATGGGAATACTTATGAAATTGTGTGGATAATGTGGATGGATGTATGAATGATGTGAATTGATGTGAATGATGTGGATTGATGAGTGGATGATATACATTGATGTGGATGATGTGGATTGGTGTGTGTATAATGAGTGAATGATGTGGATGGACGTATGGATGATGTGGATTGATGTGTGGATAATGTGGATTGATGTGAATGGATGTGTGGATAATGTGGATTGATGTGGATGGATGTATGGATGATGTGGATTGATGTGTGGATGATGCGATTAGATGTGATTTGATGTGGGAATGATGTGATGTGATAGGAATCGATGAAGAAAATAAAATTGTGGTAAGATGAGAAAAGATGGGGACTAATGTGTGAAAGGATGCGGAGTAATGAGAAAAGATGGAAATATTGTTGGAACTATATTTATATGTGAAATCTATTTTTAAATGATTGTTTTATGTCAATAATGCTGGGGAAGCATTTTGACCATCTTGTGAATGAGGTCATCGAGACCTATCTATTAAAGTTGCAACTGCTGAGAGGGAGAGTCAACGGAGGACGTCTCGCGTAGCAAGGTCGGCCGAGGTCTTGACCAGCCTCAGTTTGATTTAAATGGTGAGCTTCTGGTATAGTGGATGAGGGACTAAGGAAGCGGCCTATGAGTGAAGTGCTAGGTGACCTCCTGCTGCGAAGGATCCTAGAGGGTGCTGACCATACGGTGCTCGGGCTCTGGGTCGCCGAAGATACCCACAAGTACGTCGGGGAAGATATTAGAACAAGGAGCAAGAGTTGTTTTCTGAATTCGGGCATGAATCTGGTTGATTGACCTTGCTGGTCCTCAACGGATGAGTCCATGGCTCTTTTATATGGATCTGTTGGTTGATCTTGTTGATCTTCAACGGAGATTCCATTTGAATATTTTTATGTGATTATATTACCGGGTACTATAAGCTAGGAACTATTGAAAAGGCCCCTGAGTAAACAGGTGGTGAGCGTTCTGGTTGCCAATAATGCCATAGGTACACCGATGAAGGAAGGAATTGGAAATTCGGATTCAACTGGATAATTAGAGGATTATGATCAGTAACACTATGGTTTAATTAAATGATTGCTTTAAAGATTGTTGAATCTGTGAAAAAGGCAAGTTCATATTGGGTGTGTAAGTGGTGTGACTAGTTTTATGTTTGCATGAATATCCGGCTAGGGGACCTGGGAACTCTTTTCCCTCATACCTGGGACAAAACCTAACCAAAATTCCTAATTGGATCCCATCACTATAGTGGTTGGGCGGTTGGCTAACCCATGGAACTGGATGGGGTTAGGCTGGACTGATGGATCCCTAAATCGAGACTCAATTTCTGTATAATACGATAGATAAAGTAAATCCCAGATAAAAATTGTTCTATGGAAAAGAATCAACGGCTGTGCCTCTCGATGAGGAAAAAAGTGTTGGTCTCTATGATCCAAGTACAATCTTTTCCTTGATCTGACTATGGGACTTACGGGTTCGGTCAGATCAATTCTATTAGTTAAGGCTTTTGACTACGTTAGAGAAAAGTTATCCTGGAGGAATCGCCCGTGCTTTCCGGGCAAGGGAAGTTTTTCCAGGTTTGGTTTTGGAAGAACCGATGGATTAGTCTCTTGTTCGGATATCCATGGGCAAGGCCCCGAGTGTGGGACCCTGCCCCGCACAAGAAGTGCTACTTCCGTTGCTAGCACCCCTGAACTCGTTGCGCGGTGGGGTCAGGGATCTTACATATGGAAATCTATACCTCTAATCTATGCCTTTGTGTGTGCAAGAGGGATCTTGAGAAAGAGATAAGAAGAGAGGGGAGAGAAGAATCATCTCCTACATGCACACACCACAAGCAAGCAAGCATGCATCAACCAATACAAGCCTACCACCATAGCCACAAGAGAGTAATAGAGAGAGAGAAAGAAAGACTTAATTGTGTGATAATGGGATTGTCCCTTTTCATATTTCACAAATCAATTATATACATGAGCTCTTGTTTTATAATGTTCGGCCGCCCATTTATAATTGGGGGCCCAAAACTAACTTCCTAACTCTATGTACAGCTAGGCTCATTCCTGTGAGACTGGCATTACACAAGTCGTAAGCTCGGTCATCCCATATATCACATAACAATGGATTACAAGAAGCGTAACCACGCTTGAAAAATGATGTTAACCAGTGTGGTTAACAGGGGGTGACAAGTAACTATCCTTAGTTACTACAAAATTATTAATAATAATCATGGGCTAGTATCCTTGTAAGATACAGTCAAGGATGGATACATGTCGAGAGTATGATTAGGTAACCATGAATCTTCAATGGGGTGACCTTTATACTTGACTAAACTTAGATAATGATCATTGAATCCTTGTGGTTATCTAATTCAGTCTAATGTGGTGACAAAAAAAAGAAAGAACTAGCAATACATGAATATATTCAGTAAAGAATTAACAAAATGTTATATATTTGGAGCAAAACGTTATGATATGGCATGGGTTATGAGTGACAAATGATTCTACAATCCTCTAAAAACATTTGTTTCCATGGTGACGAAGATCTTTTGAGAGGGAAGGATGGATTGTAGGAAACCTAAGTGATCAAGAAAGTGCTCGTGGCATATGGTAGTATTGTCTTCTACTCCATGGATAATTATGTGTCGTTCCATAAGTTAAAAAAAATAAATGTTTGGGGAAAATAGGTGCGTATTGCCTATGGGTATTATGACATAACATGATTCATGGTCATTTGCTCAAATTTTTATCATTTCGTCCTCTTGTTTATCATTGAAGATATGGAGTAATGCCTAAAATAGATGTGCATTAGTGTAGAAATATATGCGAGATGCAGGCATTCAGCCCATAAGTTGTATTAGCTTGGGTAGTTGTCATGGATTTTGTAAATTTGGATTAGTCTTTTTGCGAATGATACTAATTGTTCTAGTAAAAAGAAAGTCAAAATATGTTAGTCTCGGGAAATGAAATATGAAATAATGCTACCTTGATAAAACCTTTGAAATTATCGTGTTGCTTGGAAAAATAATTAAAAAATTTATTAAAAATTTTGAGAAATTTTTTATATTTTTTGAGAATTTAAAGGGTATTTTTGGGTGAATAAATGGGCTATGGAAGAATAAAAATGATTTTTGGAATTTTGAAAAATTTTCAAGTACTAGAAGAAATTCCGTAGAGGCTAAATTGGGCTTATAATCAGGGTATTTAAAAAAAATGAGATTTGGTTTAGTTTTAGGAGAAATATGAAAGGGTTTTCTAAGTTTTTAATAACTATAAAAGCTTAAAAACATAAAGATTTATAGCTTTACTAAACAAAGTTGAAAATAAAGCTCCATGATGGCGGCGGGTAACACACAACACACATGCAAAAATTATAAACTAATTTAGGATAAAAATGTGTGCCTTGCACTATTGAGAGGAAGAGGAAGATGAACTCAAGCTAGAACATATGCTGAGAGTGGTTTTGAAGCCTCTAGGGTGGGAGAAATGCATCCATGGTGGCCAATCGAGAAGCGGGTTTGAATTTAAAAAGTCGCTTCTGGATTTTGGGTGGTTTTTCAGGTGGTTTTCAAATTAGAAAAGTGGTATTCCACATTGGAAGGACCATTGGGTAAAGGATTTATTAGTTTTTGTTACCCATTGGACAAAAATATGACTTGCTTATTGTAACATACCCATCTTCACTAATAAAGAAATGTCCATGTAATAGATGAATTTATGAGTTTTTATGGTATAAAAATCAATGATTTTATTAAATGAGCCATTTCTACTTAGAATCTTCAAATTTTGAGCCCAAATTCGGAATTTGCGTGCGATTTTACCCTAATATAGGATTTTACAACATCCAAAACGGACACCGGATCAAGCTTATACGTAAATTTTGGTTATTTTTAATTAAAAAGCGGCGACGACATTTAAACCTTAATAAATGCACGACTGGGCGTCCGATTGATGAAAGGTCTGCACCCCAACGACCAGGAGAACATCCTAGACAAAAACAAATTTCGCCCCCCGAGGCGGTCCGGCATGCAAATCTAGGTCGGCGTCCCAAATTTGAACACCCCAAATTTGGGGACCCCACCCCAAAATTTGGACCGTACACACTTACTTGGATGCCCGTACCATGGTCGCATGAGTACCAAAGGACGGTCGCCCACTGTGTGGTCCACACGCACCGCTACGTGGACACCCATGCTGCCCCTGACCAGATAAGGTACATGCGTACCACTCCTTTCCCTGTTAACTGACACCGTACCTTCCCCCCCCTGAGCCATGTAGGCCAGTGATCTACAGCCTTTGCTGGTACACCGTCCTTTTGTCCTTGCTTTGCGTAGTGCCCATACCCATACCCCAGAGTTATATAACCCCCCTGGGGTGCTCCATGGGTAGCACGCATTTCTGCGTAGCCTATGCTCTGCCGTGCTGTCGTCCGTACCGCCGTCTATCCTTGTGCAGTGTACTTACTGTAGTACAGCCACCCCTCTCCACACCCCCTCTCCACTTCAGATAAGGTAATTTTCCTCTATCCCCCTCTTGTTAGAAGGCAGTGTCCTTAACTCTTCCCCTCCCCCTCCCCCTCCCCCCCCCTCCCCCCCCCATTTGCATGGAGGTTTTAGCCATGGAGAGGGTTCATGCGCTGTGGTCTTTTGCTCATATGGTGAGAAAACGATCTCAGAATTAAGATCTGACTAAAGTGTTTCGACCGCGACGACGACAGCGAGCCCTACATGACCACGTCCAAGATGGCCCCATCCTGAAAACGTCAGAATATTGCCTCGGGAGGAGCACGCAACAATGAGATTAGAGAAGATGCTCCCAATGCGGCCCCAACCCTCCCGTTACAAGCTCCTCAAGGAAATGGTGGCCAGGTTAGCTTGGTTATCTTTTAAAGAAGAGTTTTTTTTTAAATATTAGTGTTAATAAATGTGTATCTTTTCCTTTTAAAGTAATGACATAAAATTGTATGAAGCTACGAATTGAGTGATGCTGTATTTAATGAATTGTATTGAAATTGTTATCTTTAAAGAGTGCAAGTTTTTCCTGGCTTCGACGCTAACTCCGTTCCCTGCTATGCTAACTCCGTTCCCTACTACGCTAACTCCGTTCCCTACTACGCTAACTCCGTTCCCTACTACGCTAACCTTATGAAAAAGGCCTTAATTAAGGAACATGTTTATTTATGTAAACAGTGTGGTAGGAATAATTAGAAAACAAATTGACGCATGAGTAGGGTGGAAAGTGGGAGGATGGAATGCCCTAACAGCACCATCCTACGGACGGGTGGACCCGATTAGTTGGGTATCTTTCCAACAAATTAAGTGAAATCCCTACGCTAGATAAATAGGTTCTTGGGCAACTCTATTCTAGAAGACTAGGCCTGTGGCTATGCCTTGCATGGATGAGGAAAAAAGCGTTGCCTCTAGAAATCCAGTCTAGTAGTTGCCCAATTTATGATCAATTACCCTATGGGTGATTTGATTTTTAGAAGATCACACTCCTCCTGCGGGATAGGACTAGGTCTTACCTATGAATCGTATCCTCTACATGGTCAAGGTGTCAATGAATAGGAAATTTTCTCCAAGTTAAGACTTAGTGGACTATCTTAAGTGATTCCCCTATTTTAGAAGGGGGGAACTCAAACTTCATGGTCTCCCAAAAAGGATAATAAGTGATCGGGATTCTGACTTCACTTCAAAGTTCTGGCAATCCTTGTTTCAAGCCCTGGGAACTCAACTTTGCATTAGCACAGCTTATCATCCAGAGACGGCCGAATCAAGTAATTGAAGACATTCTCAGAGCATATTGTGGACGAGAACCAAGAAGGTGGATTCAATACCTTCCTCTGGTAGAATTTGCCTACAATACATCTTATCATTAGAGCATAGGAATGTCACCATTCAAAGCACTCTATGGGCAAGAATGCTTGTCTCCTCTAAATTTCTCTGATCTGACCCCATAAGAGTTGAGGCATCTAGGAAAATGCTCGAGAAGAGATGGAGGAACAAACCAAGGCAATCCAAAAGGATATTAAAGCTGCCCAAGATCGACAAAAGCATTATGTTGACATGAAGAGGTCTGAAAGGATCTTCAAGGAAGGAGACAAAGTTCTTCTACGAGTGCGACCCAAACAAAGTTCTCTATCACTTGGGAAATATAAGAAGCTCAGCCCTAGGTATTGTGGTCCCTATACAGTTATCAAGTGTTTAGGTAAAAGTGCCTATAAGTTCCAATTCCCAGCCCATATCAAAGTCCACAATGTATTTCATGTAAGTTTGTTAAAACCTTATGTACCCAGTCTTAATCATATTCTTGATGATGAACAAGTTGTAATCCCTACTCAAGGAGTCCTTGAATTACAACCCAGTAGGATCATAGATTCTAGGGAAAGGCAACTCCGAAATAGAACTCTTGTAAAACATCTAGTACAGTGGAAAGATTACCCTGAAGAGGATGCAACTTGGGAAGATGTAGCTACACTCTTAAAGGATTATCCCCAATTCATGACCAGATGAGGACATCTCGATTTCTTTAAGGGGGAAGGATGTAACATACCCATCTTCACTAATAAAGAAATGTCCATGTAATAGATGAATTTATGAGTTTTTATGATATAAAAATCAATGATTTTATTAAATGAGCCATTTCTACTTACAATCTTCAAATTTTGAGTCCAAATTTAGAATTTGCGTGCGATTTTACCTTGATATAGGATTTTACAGCATCCAAAACGGACATCGGATCAAGCTTATACGTAAATTTTGGTTATTTTTAATTAAAAAGCGATGACCTTTAAACCTTAATAAATGCACGATCGGGCGTCCGATTGACGAACGGTCTGCACCCCAACGACTACGAGAACATCTTGGACAAAAAAAAAAATTCCCTCCCTGAGGCAGTCCGGCACGCAAATCGAGGCCGACGCCCCAAATTTGGGGATCCCGCCGCAAAATTTGGACTGTACGCACTTACCAGGATGCCCGTACGATGGCCGCACAAGAACCAAAGGACGGTCGCCCACTGTGTAGTCCACATGCACCGCTACGTGGACACCCATGCTGCCCCTGACCAGATAAGGTACATGCGTACCACTCCTTTCCCTGTTAATCGACACCGTACCTTCCCCCCTGAGCCATGCAGGCCACTGATCTACAACCTTTGCTGGTACACTGTTCTTTCGTCTTTGCTTTGCGCAGCGCCCATACCTGTACCCCACAGTTATATAACCCCCCCGGCTCCATGGGCAGCACGCATCTCTTATTGCTTTGTATTAAATCTGATACCAATGTTGTGGGAGGTTGACATGAACCCATACATAGTGATTGCAATAAATAAATTATCAAGAACAAATAGAACAAATAGATACTTAACACATAATGTTGGGTCCAATTTGCCCCCACACAAGAGTGAGCCCACACTTCCTCTTGGTGTGCTTAAATATATTTTATGGGATAGCTTTTGGGGCTCAAAAATAGTATACTTTACAAATATGTCTACTTCTTCAAGAATAGTATTCTTTGAAAGTAGATTGCTTCAAAAATAGCTTTCTTGAATGTGCAAGCTAGGCATCTTTAAAATATCTTAAAAAATCAAATATGCACAAGGGAGCTTTTACATGTCCCAAATAATATATACACACTACTAACAAATATAAATGGCATCCAAATAAATTAAGGGCGCTTGTTGTCACAAAATCAAATATTATTTGTCGACATTAAAAATTGGTCATCTCAAGATATTTCTTGACCAACATCAGCTTGCCTCCATTATTTGGTCCAATGATCTACACTTGCATCAACTAAGCCAATCAATTAATAAATTGATTGATTAAAAATAAACATGCACATTGAACTTCATATCAATAAGATGATACAAATAATACTCTCATGTATATATGGAATCACCCATGTATGCATAAAGTAAGCTATGATCACCCGGATTTTAAAAGGTGTCTTAATCTAAACCCATCTAGGAGAATTTATTACATAAAACCACATAATAAAATATTGTATGAAGTATTTTAAAAATCCATAAATACACATGGGAATATATAAATTATTCCATAAATTTATCCTCATAACATAAGGTGCAACTCATTCTCGAGTTTCCACCCCTTACCAACTTTAAGGGAGTCCAGTGATTTATGGGGCATGTTGGTTATTACCGATGCTTCATCTTCATGTATGCCGAAATAGCTTCATACCCTTTATGGGCTCCTAGTTATTTTTGAATGGACAGAGGAATGCTAGCATATGATACCCTTAAGAAAGCAATGCTCCTATTTTGAGATCCCCCAGTTGGGAAATACTATTTCATGTCCATGTAGATGCTTGGGCTTTCACAATTGGTTGTGTGCTGGCCTTACACAGAGAATATAACAGGGAATTCCCTATTAGCTTTGCTAGTTGCCAATTGGACAAAGCAAAATGAAATTACACCATCACAGAAAGCAAAGCGTTAGCCATGGTTTATATAGTCAAAAAGTTTCGTCATTATTCTTTGGCGACTAAATTTGTTTTCTTTGTAGACCACCAAGCTCTTCTTTACCTTGTGAATAAGCCTTATACCATGGGCAGAATCACAAGATGGCTCCTAATTTTGTTGGATTTTGATTTTACTGTCATGGTATACAAAGGTTCCCACCAACATGTACTATCTGACCATATGTCACGCATTTCTAATAGAGAACCACTAGTGGGAATCAATGATGACTTTCCAAATAATCTCGTATTCCAAATATGCTTGATTCCTAAATAGGAAAAGGAAGTGTGCATTTCTTGGCTAATGGCCTATCCAATCGAAACACTGATCTCAACAAGGATCGAGCAAGATGCCTTATTAGGAAAGTAGCCCCCTATTAATTAATCGCGTGGCAATTATATAAATAAGGAAAAGACAGATAGACATAGTAATGAGATCTGAGGAGTCCGTGAGGATGAGTATGTTGTGTGGTGACTGGGTGATGGCATCTACTACACCACCAATAGGCACACAAGAAGAAAATGTAAGAGGATTAGAACTTGGGGACATTAGGATCCTAGCTCTAAAGGCACCAATCAGCTCAGACTATGTCTTTTGACCTCTGGCACAAAGGAACACCTCTACACCCTTTAAACAAGCTTGGTTGATACCTCCAACTGTCCTCTTAGGTTAGAACAAACCACCAAGACTTTTGATCTTTATCCTAAATGCCTGAGCTAACTTTAGCTGATAACAAGTAGTTAACCTGAATTTTCCCCATTGACACAAAATTGACCAAATTCTAACTGTAATAATCAAGAACGGATGTCTGTTAGTAGATTCTAGACAAAATTACGTCACTTGACCTCTAGAATGTCCTCCAGTGTCATCCAACTACATACACTTGATCTTGAACTTCTTAGAACCTATCAATTCTCATTTGCTAACACCCTGACGACACTACACTGCCCTAGCTACCTGTAAACTAGCCCGAATGGCTGATGTAGGATTAGATCCCAGATAAGTCCTCCTTGCTCTCTTATTGACCTTCTAGTCTATCTAGCCTCAATCTCTCAATCCTAAAACCACGTTGATGAACATACCCTTATGCTCTGCAGACCTTCTGTTAATTCAACTAGTCTTGATAGATATTGTTCTACTTTCAGAGGCACAACGAACCGACTCATAAGCCTTATCTGGATCAGGAACTTTCTCTTACTTGTCTATCAAATCCTCCTAACCCTTAGGCTACCCTAATTTCATGGAGATATGATACCAATGAATCTTTGTTGTCCATGGCCGACTTACTATTGTCTGATCTGACTAATCTCACTAATTACCGATGGGGCTGATAGTTGACTCAACTAGAACAGACTTCCTTAGCTCTGTGTCCTCTAACACCTCTAAACCCTCTAATACTCAAACCACACAAGGATACAACTCTATAGACATCCAGCTAATCACAATCAACTCACAACTGATCCAAAATGACCAATTTGTCCACAAAACCTGTTTATCTCACTACTCACTTCTGATGGACCTCTGTCCATCAAACTCAACCCAAAACAACTTCCTTTGAATCCAAAAGGATCAAAACAACCCTTTTACCTAACCAGCTGAAACCCTAGATGCACAATTGATAATAGACACTCTTCTGAACCTATCTAAATGTATTCTCTCAACCGAAGATGACTCCTTCAACTATGAGATAGCTCTCACCTCCAAGATGTCAAACATACCTTCATAATTGTTCTATCTCAACAAAGTCAATTAGAATTACACATATAAAGCTTCATATCGCAAACTCTTTTCAATCTAAACATAGATTCAAGCTCTGAACTCTCAACTTTTTTCAAAAACAAAGACAGACTTTGTCTCAACACCCCTGAGACAATGGGTTAAAACATACCAGAAGAACACACTAGAAACTAGGGGATCTTCTATTGATAGATCCTATTCAAACTACAGTGAACCTATGACCACACAAACTGCAGGCCTTCCCTGGATAGATACAATTTAGGACTCAGCTGGTTGACAATAACCACAACTCGGGAAGAATTGGACTAATCATGTCGCTAACAAAGTCGCTACATAGAAATCAAAGGGAAACCTCCTCCACAACTGATTCTCTGATCCATGGCGGGATCTCTGCTCTGATTTATACAAATTTGTCTCTAGTGTACTGAACTTCACTCTGCCAGTCGTTGAATTTTTCGGATAGACCTTCAATTTGCAGGTAGTCTCTTTAATGTTACAATCTCTCACTTTACTCAGTCTTCACTCTCTTGCTCTTCCTTATTTTTTTTCTTTCATCTTCACCCAAAATTATCTAAATTCCCTTGACCTCCAAAATGTCCTCAAGTGTCATCCAACTACAAACACTTGACCTTGAACTTCTTAGAACCTATCAGTTCTCTTTGCTGATGCCCTTGCTGACACTAGACTGCCCTAGCCACCTCTAAACTGGCATGGATGACTGATGTAGAATTAGATCCCATATAAGTCCTCCTTTCTCTCTTATTGTACTCCTATTCCAACTAGCCTCAATCTTTCAATTCTAGAACCATGCTGAACATCCCTACAATGAGCTTCCTACAGTGAGCTTTTTTGCTATTTTGGCTTTTCTAAAGCTATTTTTTCATTAACGCTGTGTGTGGCTAGGTGATGGCCTCTAATACACCACCTATAGGCACACAAGAAGAGAACACAATGGGATTAGAATTGGGGGACACTAAAATCCCAACTCCAAGGACACCAATCAGACCTGCATCTGCCCTCTTACCTCCAGCCGTCTCTGTTGTCCCAACCTCCCTATCTGGTCTAGCTGCCTCCTTTAGCTGTCCTCTCAGGTAAGCTCTGACCTCTAGCACCTCTTATCTTCCATTTTAGGGTCTCTTCTTACCACAACTGACATCCAACTGACTAGATACCACTCTAGCTGACACAGAACCCTTCAGATTTTGACTCCGAATGCCTCCACTAGTCCCCAGACAGAAAATTGTTCTCCATGATCTTCTGATGTCCTCCAACATTAGTTGACCTTATATTCTCAACCCCAGTTCCTTTGATGACCTTCTTCCAACCCTTCTCTCTAACCTTCATGCACTGTTGATAGCCTCAACATTTTGAAGCAAAACCGGCTGACTCAAAATCCCTTTTTGACATAGAAAGCTTCTCCAAGTGTCCTCAGACTTCCATAGGCCCTTAGGCACCTCTAAAATTGAAGCGATATCACACTACATGCTCTATGTTGGACCCTCAGCTGCCTTTGAAATGACTATTCACGGATGACCAAACTAACTCACCTAACTCAAGTTGTCTCTTCTCTCTATCAGCTGACACTTCTAGTCCCATAGAACACTTGGATCTAGCCTCCTGGCACCTTAGTAGCTAAGGTATAATTAATTGAAGAGGTACATGACCAGTTCAGTTTCCAAGAAGGTCGTGGGGTTGTGTATGGCAGGTCAGCTTGATAGAGAACAACTAAGGATCCTGGAGGATATGTTTATGACTCGAAACTAGTAGAGACATTTGGAGGTAGAATCTGAGCATTTCTATGTCAGTTAAGCATTTCTATGTCAGTTAAGCATCAAAATTGTCAGCTATGGGTAAAGAGATCTTTCTCTGACCTATCTGAGTGGGTGTGAAGTGCTTGTGAGCTTGATCTGACAGTTTGCAGGTTTCAGTAGCAGTCAGGAGTCAGAAGGGTTGTTCTGATGGTGTTTCTGTGTGGTGGCAGCCACCATGAGTCAATTGTTGTGTCAGCTGAGTGCTTATAAGGTTGGATCCTTTTATGGTGAGAGTGGTCTCAAAATCTAAAGAAGTTAGTGGACACAGAGAAAAGAAGTCTTCTTCAGCTGTGTTAGTTTAGTTAGTTTTTCGGGGGGGATAGTCAGTTCAAAGGGTGCTTGTAATGTGAGATTCCTTCAAGTTTAGAGGTGCCTTAGGGACTATGATTGTCAAAGGAAATTTGGAGTGATTTTTGTGTCAGACATAGGTTTTGAGTCAGCATAAACATGTTTTCATTTTGGTTTAACCCTAGTACTGCAAAAACACATAGTAAATGTGCTTGCAAGCAAGATATGATTTCTTTCCATGCACTCTTTGCTGAAAATCAAGGCAATTGCATTTAGGTTTTGTTTTGATCGTCACCTCGTACTCCCTTCCACTCTTTTCTGACGCAAAAGAAAGTGCTTTAAATGTTGATTTTGAGATCCCATTCTTTGTCTCTGCCTATCACTTTGAACTTCTATGCATATTGAATCTTTTGCAAAGCTGCCTATGATATCCCATGTCTCCACTTTGATTTTTTTCCACTTGTGGTTATGCCTTCATATCTTTTGCAATGTTGCACGCTGTTGGTGATGTGCCCTCTCGAACTGAGTGGCCTTTTCAAGCTTGAAAGTTACCGATTCTATCTTACAAATTTTGTCAAGGGTCAAATTTGTCCTTTTGTGCACTGGCCAAATAAAAGGAATTGGTGGAGTAGGTCTCAATATGTTGTGGTCAAATTTCCATGTATGGTCTAGCCTGTCGTTTATAGAACCACATCCACTGATCACATCACCACTTGTACCTGGATGCTTCTTCTGGCCCCAGAAACATGGTGTTGGCACACCATTGCTTACAAGCAGGTAAGAATTGCTTACACTTTTCCCTTGGACCACACATGCCCATACATGTTACTCTGTAAAGTGACACAGGTTCTCCTTATCGTCGAAGCTTCTTGTGGCACATCATGCTCAAGTACTATGGTGACATGTGCTCCCACATTGGTAGTTCTTTCTGTAGTGGATGATACTCTCTCCGTTGTTCCTTGGTTTAAATCTATGGTTGCACCATGATGGTGGCTAATAGGTGTATTGAAATTTAGCTAATGTTGTTGCTTCCTCTACCTAGTACTATTAACCATCACATAGCTTGGCCGATGAGACTCGGTGCCCTCGGTGCCCTCTAGGTCAATGACAATGGTGGCTGATTTCTTATGCTTCTTTCTTTTTATTGTTTCTTGATCCCCATGGAGAGGTCCAAAAGTCCTATAAAGTGGAGTATTGGACACTGCCTTTCCAACTATACGAACCACATTAGCTGGAGATGGTGTTGCCTTCTTTGTTATCCTACCACCCAATGTCTCCAACCCAACATGCTAACCCAATTATTTTTTCATCTGTTCTTTTTTGCATACCGTGCTTTCTTGCAAAAGTGGGGTCTACCTTCATGAATGTGCATTGAAGTGTATTTACTTCAAGCTAGAAGTATTTTGAGTGTAATGGGGAGGCCATTAGCGCAAAGGGGAGACCGCATAAGTGATGGTAGGGAGATAAATTTGCTTATTGTCATACATATATATCATAGGAATGGTGGATCACTCAATAAATTTTCTTCAAGTGATGGTAGGGAGATAATGTTCAGCGAATTGTTTTGGGTGAGCATCGCAGCTCAAAGACAAGCGCATGTGCTAAGTCAAATAGGGGAGGCCCCATCAGTGCAAAGGGGATACCATCAATGTGCGCATTGAGACAAAAACCGATTCGTAGCACAACTGATTTTGCAAGGGAGGGTATGTATCTGTAGTTTGATTTATTAGTTCTGAAGATACATCTACTAGTTTGATTTTTCAAGGGAGGGTATGTCTACATTTCTGTTTGATTTTTCAAGGGAGGGTATGTCTACATTTCTGTTTGGTTTTTCAAGGGAGGACATGTCTATTTGTAAATAAAACAAAAGAGTACCTATGACATCAATGGCCGTGACCATTTTCTGTAGCTCATCCGGATAGTGTGTGAACCCAAAGTACACGAAAGTCCAATTATCCTTGAAATCTTGTTTGGTAACATCCTTTCCTTCATGATTGATGAAATTTAATGGACCTCCGATGGGCTAATTTGCCTACTCTAGGACCAGGCTTGAACTCTTCTTTGAAATCTGCTTGTTGATAATACATGTCAGATACATCATCAACGCATGTGCATGTATTCAGAGATAAACAGAACATGCACGTGTGCACTCAGCCCCGTGTCTGTATGTGGTTGTGAGTTGTAAACCCAAACCAAAGCTCAAGCCAAAACCCCAAAAAAAAACCAATACTTGTTTTTTGTAAAGGTGATACATACCCTCCCTGGTTTTTGTCTCAGAGCGTGTGCTGATGCAAAAACCATATGCAGAAGGAGAGGGGTGGGGCCCACACGTAGGTTGATGCTGCACGATCGAGCCACACATGGTCGTCGTCGCTATCAGCTGTGCTAACATTTTACTGTTGGCACACTCAGCCAGGCACTGAGGTAGGTAAAACATCAAAAATCAACCTAGTTGTCATGTTGGCATGATTAGTGTAAAATTGACAGTGTAAATTATGAAATTAAGAGAATGTACCAAATTTCCAACTCTCTTATAGTAATATATATATATATAATGGCATGACTAGTGTATTATTATTTTCCTTCTCTTTTCAAGTTATTGAAACCCTACGAGTAAATTAATTAGGTGTTATAATAGTATTGCTCGGACCATGGTGGCCACAAATTTCTCTCAAGATGTCTTCATGTTTCAAAAATTTGGCACGGCCAATAAAGAGTCCCTATTAAGGGGTCTACTAGTAGAAGATCAACATTGGATTGAGGTTGAGCTCGCATGTGAGTAGAAGACAGGTGGCTCAAAGGGCTAATGGTACAATGCCCCATCGGCTACATTGGCCCAACTAGTTTGGAAGGTAATCTTCATGTTTTTAAACTTTAAAAGAACTTCTTGTGTATTTGAAATGGTAGGGTGAGTTTGATGCTTCTGTGGAGAAAGATATTGAGGAGATTTCTGGAGACATGACCATTGATGCCTCTATCACTGATAAGAAGAGTGCGGCAATAGCTAGTTGAAGAGGTACAAGACCTAGATCAGTTCTGTTTGGCTAGACATCAGAATGATCAGGATGATGTAGGGGGCTTGCCCTAGCTTGTTGGTGCTTGGGAGAAGTACTTATGAGACTGGTCTGATAGTCTAGGGGGGTGTCAGTTGTGTCAATAGTCAGAAGGGTAGAGGTCTGAGTGGTTTCTGTGGAAGCTATGAGTCAGTAGTTGTCATAGGCTAAGTGTCCAAGAGGTGTCAGAGGATGTAGAAGAGTGAAAATCTACATCAGTTGGGTCAGTTCAGTAGGTTTGGTCGAGTACAGCCCAGCTCAGAGGTAGCTATGTGTCAGCTACTATAGTTAGTAGAGTGCCTGCAAATATGAGATCCCTTCAAGTTTAGAAGTGCATGAGGACTTGTGGGTCTCAGAGGACATTTGTAGAGGATTTTTGTTTCAGTTAAGGCTTCTGAGTCAGTTGGTTCTGTGTTAGACTGGTGAGGTAGAATTTAGACAGGTTCAGTCGGAGGGTCAAAAGAGAGTCGGCATAGTGTATGTCAGGTCACCGATGTAGAGGACAAATGAGGATCGTGGAGGACAGACATTTAGAGGCAGAATATGAGCATTCTTGTGTCAGTTGGAAGTGAATTTGGTCAGCAAGTTGTTAGCTGAGTTCAGGAGAGGCTTTTGGGTAGATGGTCAGAGCTGACATGGGAGGACAGTCAAAGGTGGCTACTAATGAGTTCTTGTGCCATGGAACTTTATTTGTGCTGAAGGTGCCTAAGATGATCAAGGAGGTAACAATGTTTCTACAAAAAGTGGAAAGCCAATGGGTTGCATCATTATAGAGAAGAAACAGTTGAAGCTATGCACGTACTCTTTGTGGATTTTCCAACAAATTTCTTGATAGAGTCTATTGATGAGAAGAGGGACTGTATTAAATTTCATGATCACTTTGACTTGAGCCTCTCACTAATGTAGACAATGATTTATTGTTTCTTGTCATTGTATTGCTAAAGGTGCCAGATTGGAATACATTATCCATTGCTTTGTAATCTAAGGCTTCCTTTTTGGCAAACACTTATGTGGCCGTTGATTCAGGTTGGTACATAGTGTCATGCTCATCGGACCACTTTAGAGTGGTTCAACACCATGCCATAAAGTGAGGATAGTCTCCATTATATACTAGCCACACATTACGCTCGGAGTTCCACTAAGGACAGGGTGAGCTACTACATCACATGATGATTAAATTAAATTTTTACCATAATATGGTAAAGTATTTACTATGTCATATATGCATTTATTACTTTATATCCTCCGTAGGTGGAGGCGTTTGTGATTGGGATGTTCTATAGGAAGGGTAATAAACCCTTTAACACTAGTTCTGTAATTGGACACTAAAGTGTCCTGAGGACACTAAAGTGTCCTGAAAGTTAGCATTTTTCTTGAATTTTTGTGGGCAATCTATTAAGAGTTTTGAAATGCTTAACATCCACAGATGTTTCTCAAGACCCAAAAAAAATTGAGATTTTTTAAATTGCACTTTTCTTAGCTTTTGCAAGGCAATATTTTAATTTTCTTAGACACATGCTGATAAAACGCATGATTTTTGCTGTTTTCAAAATAGTAGTAATTTGTATATAACTTTTAGAAGGGACATAGTTTGATCATGAAACTTGGCTTGATGGAAAGCCCATGATGTAAACTAAATCTTGGAATCATCAAACGATAATTATTGAATAAATTTTTGACTCGCTAATATTGAAATGATGTTTTTTATACAGGTGGAGCATGAATTTTTCTCCTTACATATGCAAGCTAATAATGTAAAACTTGAGGTGCACCCATGTTATATAGGGTAAATACTACTTTGTTTTGAATTTTTCAAAACTTTAGAGCCACTTTTTGGGTCTCTTCTCATACATGGCCTTTTGCATAACCTGTTTTTAATACGTAAAATGTCTAATTATGAGCCTAATTTTGATTTTCATCAAAGGGGAAAGCTGTGTAAGTGCATTATTTGTTGTAACTATAGGTGTAGACTACTTGTGCAAGCACAGTTATGATTTGTTTTTGAAAAAAGATAATCAAATTTTGTATTTTTATTTTTTACAATTTTTTTAGTACTAGGCGATAAGAACCTACTTAAGTGGAGGCTAAGTTAGTGTCATACACATCAAATTATGGCTTATTTATCTCATCTCAAGCATGAAAACCAATAATCAACATTCTCATTGATAGGGCTATAATTTTTTTTAGTGGCGTGATTGAGTTTTGATAATACGCGTTACTTTTGCTGATTTTATACAACTTTTTTAGAAAAAATTCTAGGAAAGGAAAATGATTTTTTTGGTGAACTTCTACCTCCTTGGACTGATGTATGCTATCAAAATATCTTAGGAAAAAAGCTATTGATATCATTGGATTTTTTTTTTGAGAGAATGATGCTTGCATATTTGAAAAAATCCTGAAAAATGTTCATTTTCAAGACATATGCTACTTTGTTGCTTATGTACTTCCAAATAAAAAGGCATTTTATATGTTTAGCATTTTTTACATAAGCATAGGGTTATGTTCTACATGCCCAATGAAGCATTTTGGTTTTTAAAGCCTACATTAGGAGTTTGATTTTTTTTCGCAACCCCCAAAAAAGGACACTCAAGTGTCCTGTTTTGGTACCAAACTAGTGTTAATGATAGAACTTACGGAGAGGGTATCGACCAGAAGGTATTAAAGGCCAATAGTGGAGTAATCATGGAGCCTCTATCAATGACATATCATAGTCAGGGTAGACTTCGTGGTCCTGTAGAGTGTGCTTTGGAGTTTTATATGTTGGCGGTGGAAGATTATAATGCTATATGTGTATTAGTCTTTTTTTTTATAGTATGCATGCCAATTTCATATTTGAGTTCCTTTTGCATATGGTTGAATTTAACCTTCTGTTATTAACAAATTTGCAGGATGTGGAGAACTTGACATTGTTTGCAGAGAGATGGGATGGCATTGTTTATGTATTTGTAGAGATATGGGACGACATTGTTTGTGTGTCGATTATATGACATCGGTTTTTGATGCCCATCTCAGTGAGTTCAGTATAGAGTGTATGCTGCCTAGGTGAGGAGGGGATTGAGGATAGTAATAGCTTTTATGACCCATGATCTCATAGACTTTTTTCCCCCATGAGATCTGACAGATATGTTTTGGGGTGACGATGTCATTTTGTTGAGATCCATGATAGTAATTGTGATAGGATTTTATGATGTTGTTTTGTTGAGATATGTGACAGGATTTTATCTGATAGTATTTTCTATGCTTGGCTACATTGATCTAGTAGACTTTTTAGTCTCATGATCTCATAGACATGTTTTGGATTGATGATGTGACTGTGCCAAGATTTTATGATAGTGTATGTGACAAGATTTTGTCTAATAATATTTTTTGTGCTTGTCTATGATGTGGCTATGTTGTGATGAGAAATTTATCATAGAATTTGTGGTTATGGTGTGATGTGGATATGATACTCTGACTATGCACCACTGATGTAATGTGGCTATTTAAGAGACTTTGATGTGTTTAGTGATGTTTGGTGTTTTGGATGTTGGCAAAATTATAACGCTACATGTGTATTAGTCTTTTTTTTTCTAGTATGAATTGAGTTTCTTTTGCAAATGGTTGGTTTTCACCTTCACCATGGAAGGGGAATCCGTTTATCGACATATTTTCTGACATGTTTTAGGTTGATAATATCATTTTTTCAATATTTTATGATAATGTATGTGATAAGATTTTGTAAAACAACATTTTCTATGCTTGCCTATCATTGATGACAAATTTTCATAGAGTGTGTGCCTAGGCTATGATGTGGCTTTGTTGTGAGCAATTATCATAGAATTTATGCCTATGGTGTGGTGTGGCGATGAAGTGAATTGAAATATGATTGCTCCAATCACAATGATATGTACTATTTCATATAGATATTTATAGCTATATTAATAATATTGTTAAATAATTGATAATCTAGGATATGTATGGATACAAATACATGGCAAAAAAACTCACTACAATTTATCAAAAGCTCACAATAATAGAAAATATTGTAATTGTGGTTTGTGATGACAAAAAATCTCACCAAAATAGCAAGAAAAGCTCACCATAGGAAGCTCACCAAAAATATGCACCCAAGTAAAAGGTCCCTCCCATCTGACTCCAAAATTGGTCTAAAAAGTAGTATCTTGAGCATTATTGTACCCCAAGACTAGCATTCCCTTCTTCAGATATTTTATTCCCAACTGATCATTAAAAGTTTCAATCCTCTTCTGACTGACTTTTTCATACCATTTAATAGCTTTCTCTCTATCCACCAACAGTAAAGAATATAAACTAGTCAACCTTTTTCTTTCTTATTCCTCTTGGGTTATATTATGTTGTAACAAAAAATCAAGTGATGGTAGCATCACATTCCCCAACAATACACAATCTTCTCCATACATCAAATAATATGGGGTATACCTAGTAGCATTCTTTTCTCAAACACCTCCAATGCTAAAACCCCATTAAAGCTTTCCACCAGTCCATTGCATTGGGGATGGTATGGTGTGGTAAACCTGTGTTTAATACCCAATTTCTTGGTTAGATCTTTGACTAAATTAGCTTTGAACCCCCTTCCTTTGTCATTGACCAATTCCAAAGGAGCTCCAAATCTATAAAAAATCATTTCATAGACAAACTTGCAAACCGTTGTGCAGTAGCACTGTTGCTTGCTCTAGCTTCTGACCTTGTCAAGTAGTCCACTGCAGTGATGATATAAAACCTTATACTTTTAGTTCCTGGAAGAGGCCCTATTACATCTATCCCGCATTTCTCAAAGGCCCCATAGCTCATAATGTGATGCATGGGCTCAGGAACTAGTACGTTCTTTTGAAAAGCTTGGCATTCATGATAGCTTCTACACCAATGATGGATGTCTCTGTTCACGCTTGGCCACATAAGCTTTGATGTTAAAACCTTTCTTTTGGTAATGTTAACCCCGTAGTGGCCTCCACATCCCTCTTTCGGGCTTCACCTATACCTCTTTATAGGTTAGCATGTCTACCATATGGGCCGTCACACTATCTTCCTTAATAAAGCTCATATCAAACTCTTGCAATGCCATGATCCATGTATGTAACTTTGGGTTGTCCCTAGGATACTTCAACACATGAGGTAGAAGACTATAGGAGGTAAGCACAACAAAAGGTCTATAAATCAAAATAGGACTTTAGCCTTTTGTGGAATTTACAAGTGTCCACACCAGCACCTCAACCTCATGCCAGGCCTTCTCAGTTTCACCTTTTGCCCTGCTGCCTATTGATATAGAAAATTGGCCTCATATATGACTCCTTGGTTCCAACCTATATCCACACTGTCGCTACTGCATGTTTCCCAACACTGAGACTTAGATAAAATGGTTGGCTCCAATCTGGGGGCATTATTGTTGGCAGGGTAGACAACTTATCTTTAAGGCTTTCGAGAGCATCCTCTTCTACCTGGCTCCACTTAAATGGATCTTGCTGACTAGCCTTCTGCCCGCAAAGGAGGGTAAACAAACTTAGCCCAGCATACATAAAGATTTGGATAGATATATGAGCTTTTGGACAAAGCTCATTAGTTCCATGATTGACTTGGGGCTTTCCATCTACAACAAACTCTCTATCTTTGATGGGTCTAGGGCTATTCCATTCTCACTCACCTCATGTCCCAAAAGCACTACTCTAGCCCTTGCTATCTTGCATTTGGTTGGGTTTAGTTGAGCTCCATCAACATCAAGATGTTTAAAGACAACATCAAGATGTTTAAAGATAAAATAGCCTGTCACTATACACACAAATTATCCATGAATATTCTAGCAAAATTCCCCAGGTATGGGGTAAGGATCTTGTCTATGTCAACCCAACTCTAAAAACTAGCATAGGCATTAAGCAATCCAAAAGGCATCACTTTGTAGCAGAACACCCCCCCATGGAGTAATAAAATTGGTCTTCTTCTAGTCCTCAAGAGCTATTCTAATATGAGAATATCCACTAAAACCATCACAAATTGAGTACCTTTCATTTGCCTTGCTACTTGATCCAGAATTTCATCCTGAAAGGGAAGATGGTAGTGATGCCTTTTTGTTGTAGCATTTAGTGGTTTGTAATCTACATAGATTCTCCACTTATTTCCCTCTTTAGTAACAATTACAATAGGAGATACCCATTCACCATCATCCAACTGGATAAATAAAACTAGCTTGTAACAGCTTGGTAACCTTTGTCTCCAAAATATTCCTTTGTATTGTTCCCAATCTCCTTAGATTTTGAGCTATTGGCTTAGCTCCTTCCTTCAACTTGATTTCATAAACAACACTAGTGGTACCCCTCATTTGAGTATAGTCCTTAGCAAAAAGCTTGGGGTATCTATCAAGTAGTTTTTCATATTTCTCTTTTTCCTCTTTGGTCAATCTTTTGCTAACATCTGCAACAATTTATCCTTTTGAACATTTGGCTCACAGCTTGAGCATAAGCTAACTATGTTGTATGGTTAATCATCTGTACAAATACCACAAATATCTGCCTCCTCCAACTCTAATAAAATTTGGTCCAATTTTTATCATCTGTTTTAGATGAACCAATAGAATAATCATCATAACTATCAACAGAAGTTGAATCAGATCCTCTCTCTGTTTCCAACTTCTCTCCAATCTCTAGAATCTTACCTATTTTCAGATCATATCTTAACCTTTTTCCCTTGGTTTTGTGAACAAACAAGTCTATACACCCTCTATACCAGTCATGCCTAGACCTCATTGTAATAAGCTAGGGCCTTCCCAATATTATGGGATATGCCCCAACCCCTGCTGGCATTACATGCATATCAATCACTACCTTCTGCCCAAGTACATTAAAATCCATGGCCTCAATCACACCCAAGCATTTGACTTTTGAATTGTTAGCCATCTTAACACTGAATATGGATTTTTCTGTCACTTTTAAACCCAAGTCATCATTAGGAACTCAATGGAGTCTTTTTGGGCCCTTTAATTTGCCATTGCCTAATGGAGGTGATTAAGAAATAGACAAATAGGGAGATTACATGTGGACTGACACCAATGGTTTGTAAGAGCCTAGAAGGTAGTGGTCAAACTTAGAATAATAGGCTAAATAGGCTCTTTTTAAATTTTCAAAATCAACTAAAACTCAAAAATTCAAAACGTATATGCATTTTTCCCCTATTTTATATAGAAAAAGATAGCTGCAGCCTGCCAGCAGCCTGCAGCCATCATTAACTAAGGCCTCCAAAGTGATAGAGGCCCAAAAACGAGTTCCCATGCATTCAATGCACATTCCCCTTCACTTTCCACTATCCCTCTCTCCCACGTTCCCTCCAAAACGCTCTCTCTTCCCCCTTTCTCATAGCAAGGCGTTGTTCACTCTCTAGACTACTTCTATTAGCTATCTACATCTTGATCTACCTCTCTCTTCACTCAGAAACCCAGATCTATAGCTATGGAAGCTTGATCTGCAACCTCCTCTTAGAAGCTATGGAAGCTTGATCCTCTGATCTGCAACCTCCTCTTAGAAGCTATGGAAGCTTGATCCTCACTTACATTTCCTTCCTTCATCCTTCTTCCTTGTCCAACCTCCTTTTACAGAGTGTAACAGCAGAGCTTAGCTATGGAAGCTTGATCTGCAACCTCCTCTCAGAGGCTATAGAAGTTTGATCCTCACTTACATTTCCTTACTTCATCCATCTTCCTTGTCCAACCTCCTTTTACAGAGTGTAACAGCAGAGCTTAGCTATGGAAGCTTGATCTGCAACCTCCTCTCAGAAGCTAGGGAAGTTTGATCCTCACTTACATCCTTCTACCTTGTCCAACCTCCTTTTACAGAGTGTAACAGTGGAGCCAAGCTATGGAAGCTTGAGTTGCAAATGCTTTGGCTCTCATAATCTTACTCATTGTCTCCTCTCATCCCCTCCAATATCCTCTTTCAAAGTGCAGTAATAGCACAGCCAAGCCCTTGGAACTTGCTCTACAACTCCTTCTCTTTTTTACATCTCCCTAGTCTAAGTTTTTTTCTCACCATTCTATTTTTCTTTGCCATCAAGGTTTATAATCTCTCTAATATATACATCTGATGTCTTCTTCTAGAGCTCGAAGGCCTCCGATCAGTATTCAATCTCTCTCTTGTAGCAGTGGTCAAGATGAGGATGGGCACTGGAACATCAAACAGTACGAGAAGTGGAACTGGATTACGATGCAGCCTAGTACAAGAGGAAGCCACAAGGTGTCAAAGCGATACGTTGATATACAAAGTCACCATTGGAAAGGGCGGATATTGGAGCTCAAACAAAATCGTGATGGAAAAAAGCTAGCTAAGGTCCAACATGTTTACAAGGCAACAGAGCTGAAACTAGCAGACCATGACCAACGTCAACGATTTCCTGCAAATTGTAAGTTATTTCACCACTTTATATTCTTGTTTTTAAATCAATTGTGTGCTAATAATGGTATACTGAGCACTGCGTTGATTGTTCTTGGGTTCCTGTGCGTAGATATTTTTCCCTCAAACTATAGTGAATGGGAGCCTATGGAGGCAATTTCAGGAACCTTTGAAGCATACCATGTGGAGCTTGGTAGTTTAATCTTTGGAGGGTGTCCAGCTGCACAACTTCTTGCACGAAACATCTTCTTCTATGAGGATACATATGTGGTTCCCACGACAGCAAATGGTACTGGAAAATTAGTTCCAAAACCTACGCCAACTCTCACATCTATTGAATGGCCAATTCCAGACAATGCTTCAGTGGCCATGGCTTGTTTGCAGATCGAAAGCAAGGTGCAAAATGCTATGAAGTGCACATATGGATCTCACAGAGCAACCATAACCTGCTTCATACCTCTACACCTCTTTGTGTACCTGTTCCGTACAAGTGACACACATCGTACCCCAACTTTATGGATTGCAAAGGGGGAGAGAGCTCTGACTTGTTTCTTATCACCTGCATGGGATAAAAAAGTTGTTCAACACAATGGAGACACCATCAGATGCGGAGTAATTGTTGAGAAGGTTGTGATGCGCTATCATATTGCTAAGCAACAGTTGTCCATTGCGTTTCCTTACAGGCGATGGAAGCTTACAAATGGAGAATGGGAGGCGTTAGACTCCGACACAACCTCTACAGAACAGGGTGTGCTACATATATCCATGCAAGGTGGGGATGTAGAAGATGTTACTGTGAATGATGACTGGTCCCTTGCCAACTTACGTGACTACTTAGTTCTTCGATTCTCACTCAGTGGTGATTTTGCTTTGATAATCAATGGTAGAGTAGTGCGCAAAAGGCAGGAACGATCTTTTCTTTGTAGAGAAATTACTTTCCCTGGCTGTGTAGCTATCAGATAACCACTGGATATGTAATCTTGAATTGAAGTAAATACAATTTCAATTTTTTTGCCTCACTGTCTTATTAAGGTTTTTCAATTGTCTTGTGCAGTTTTATTTTTTTGTGATAGTGTAAGGTTGGTCACAGAAGCATCTGTGGCGTGAGCCACTAGTAAATTGGAAATGACCTTGCGATGGAAGGATACGTTCTTGCTTTCGCATACCATTTTTTAAAATTTTTTGGTACTTACAAATTTTAAAAGTTTTTAAAAATTTTATAACAAGGTCGCCCATATATAAACGATACTTTACTCATTTACATCAATTGACAATTATCGTTCTCTCCTAACACTTGCTCTCAATTTCGCACACCTTTCTGTATCGCACACTCTCTATTTCCTCCAATCACTCATAGCATGGCACCTCTACTTGATGCACTTATTGCACAGCTAGGAAAGCTTGAGTTACTTCATAGGGTTGATGAGATCGTCCCTATGTTTGAGGGGGCAATTGATGTACGTGCAACAATGCATCTACACGCGGATGCTTTTACAGATGTCATTCAGTATATGGATGAACACGTCAGCACGTACTCCATCATGTTTGAGGGTGATGAGGGCTTATGGGTTCCAGTTGACCTCATCAGGTACATATTCAGGGAAGAGAAGAATTTTAGATTTCGCCTATCCAGGTTTTTAAAATCCCTCACAGAAAAGGACTACAGAAATGAGGAGGAAGACTTACTCCTGGAACTACAGATGGGCAACATCGGCACTTCTTTCCTAAGCTGGGACATGGTTTTGGTCCTTCTGTTACAAGAGGGTGTGGCGAAAGAAAGTGGCAAGGAAAAAGAAAAGGGCAAAGTAAAGCTAATGGAGCAGGTCCAAGAGGCCCATGCTGAGGAAGAGAATGTTACAGAACAATGGGAGGCCTCAATGGCATTGGTGGCTCTACAAGATAATGTCCCCGAGGAGGTTCCGGACCTAGTTCTAGAGGGCGATGAAGTACTCGAGGAGGTCCCAGACCTTGTTATCATGTCTTTGCATCCAATCATTATTGATGGGAAAGAGTTTTTGTTTTTGGATGACATTGCCAAGACACTCGGGTTACGTGAGGATGAGGCACTTTCTATTATTGCCGTGAATGCTGGGGGTCAAGACAAAGGAAAAGTAAAAATTTCTTTTGAAGATGACAACCTCACAAAAGCGCTTGCATATGATATTGGTAGCAGTACCTTGGAAGTTGTAGTGGCCAAAGCGCTCGTCGAAATAAAGAATGAAGTGCAATTCTATGAGAGCGTAGCTGCCTTTGAACCACACATGCCCTTGGTTGCTGGCGATGCTCAAGACCAAGGAAGCATAAACCTGACGAATGAGCAACTAGTTGCAAGTGACGAGGCAACTGAGGTATGTCCTTACTTCTTAGTTGTAAAGCAAATTATTTTTTGTATCATTTCACGCTTCCTAACTTCTATATTGACATGTTGACAGACTGCTTTTGAAGTGGACAAGTTTGCTATGCGCGTAGGAGGAACGCGGCCAAAGTCAGAGGGTCGAGATGCATCCCTTTGGCACTACATACCTGCCCTGAGGGCCGACATAGTGCGGGTTTTTCATTTAGAATATGCAGAGATCGCCTATGCCGAGCTCCTAAAATGTAAAGCACTTAGTGCTGTCTTGTCAGAGAACCCCCTAGCCTCGAACATAAATAAATGTATTTTGGTAGCTAGGGAAGCTGCCTTGTATTGCTTCACGGGCAACCATCCCGGCTCAGTTTTAGGCCATTGTGCACTTTCTCAGGCTCAAGGAATCAATGAGCCGAGTGATGTATTCCAAAGCTTAGGCCAGAAACCAGCCTCTAGAACTCTCTCTCCTGAGCTCTTCCAAGAGCTTATTAAAAAGATGTAATGCAAACTTCTCTTCCAAGTTTAATAAAATTTTTTTGTTGTGCATTGTAAGTTGTGATTTTTCCTGGCATACTTGTGATATACCATTTCAAGCCTCGCAATTTTAAGATTTTGTTCATGTGTTCATAGGAAAAATTGTTTAGGATTTTTTTTAATTGTGATCGTGATTAAAAAAAGTAATCGAGATTGGGTTAGAGCGGTATGAAAAAATATTGTATTTATAGATGTAAACACACTCACATATATGTATATATATATGTACATATATGTATATATATACATATATATATATGTGTGTGTATATATGTGTGTGTGTATATGTGTGTGTGTATAAGATTTTAAGGCTATTATCAGATATATATACATATATATAATATTTTATATAAATATATAAGATTTTAGGGTTGTTAGGGCACCTAAAGTGTCTTATGAGCCTCACCAGACCGTTTGATTTAAAAAAAAATAAAAAAAATACCATGTGCGCTACGGCGCGTAAATCGGCATTTTGACCTGGTCAAAGTGCCGATTAACGCGCCGTAGCGCACATGGTAAATTTTTTTTATTTTTTTTATTTTTTTGACCTTGAGGCTCAAAAGGCACTCTATAAGGGTCTCTAGGTGCATTTATAATGGTCACCAGACCATATATATCAAAAAAAATAAAAAAAATGCCATGTGCGCTACGGCGCGTAAATCACCATTTTGACCTGGTCAAACTAGAGATTAACGCGCCGTAGCGCACATGGCATTTTTTTTTTTTGTTTTTTTTGCCTTGAGGCTCATAAGGCACTCTATAAGTTTCTCTAGTTGACTTTATAGGATCTACATTTTTTGTATATATAAATATTCATATATATGTGTGTGTGTGTGTGTACATATATATATATATATGTGTGTGTGCATACGTATATATATTTGTATATGTATATATATGTGTGTATATATGTTTGTGTGTGTATATATATATATTTGTGTGTGTGTGTGTTTGTGTGTGTTTTGTCCTGTGTGTATAGTGCTTTTATAATTTTTAAATGAAATGTTCATTGGTACTGAGCATACAAAAAAAATGGACTCAACAAAGAATGTAACACAACTCACAAAGTTTTCATTAATGTGTGAAAAAGCTACAAAGGAATCTGGGAACATTACAAAATTTTGTAGGGAGAATTACAAAATGGGTTAGCCTATTGAGGTAGAAGGCTACGCTCTAAACGTAGACGTAGGGCTAGGGACATATCTACAGGCTTCAAAGTAACTCTCTTGGCATGTACCATAGCCAGCACTGAGTCTTCAAAAACAGAAACTACAATATCTTCAGCAGCTTCTTGAAGAGCTTCAAGAGCTGTGCTCTGTATGCGGTCAACCCTGTCAGAATATTTTTCCATTGTTTCTCTCACCAGTCGAGAGAATGGTGCCTTGGGGATGAGAAGATCTGTGCTTTTCTGATATTTCCTAATCTCTCGTAGCGCGACTGTCCCTGGCCTCCATTTTCTCTTCTTCTTTGTAACTGGTGGAGGCGGTGGTGGTCCCACGGTGGTCGTTCAGACCTGAACTTCTTCTTCTTTTGTGCACGCTCTTCCTCTTCTTGTTGGTCCCGAAACTTGCCCTCCATTCTTTTACCACACTTCTTGACTGGCCGCCTGGATGTTGTGGCTGCCTGTGGCTGTGCTTGGCTTGCCCTCCTTGCGTCCTCTTTGGGCTGCTGTCTCTTTTGCATTTCTGTCTCCCAAGCTGCCCTCACAAGAGCAAACTCTTTGTCAATGGTATCTTTCGTGATGCCGTAGGACAAGAGCTCGACCTCCCTGTTCTGTAAGATAACCTCTAGCTGTTCTAGGGTGTCGGCCTCAATAACAATCTCCGGTGGCTGCCCTTGACCTTCCTCGGCTTCTTTTCGACGCCGTTCTTCTTCTGCTTCTCTACTAGGCCCTGCTTCTTCAGCTTCCTTCCTGCGTTGTGCCTCTTCAGCCTCCTTCCTGCGCTCTTCTTCTCTCATCTCCTTTGCCTCTTGCTCTGTTACGATGGGTAGACTTGTCCTTTTTGCTGTAGCAGGTAGTGGGCCGAGTTGATCGAAAAACCGCAAGTCTTGCTCCTGTTCTTCTGGCATGGCCTAGGTATTTACGAGTGCAAGAGATAGTGGGAGGGCAAGATAGAGTAGAGCACAAAGAAGAAATTGAAATGTGGTTTCTATAAATGAAAAATGACTTAAATATGTCTATAAATATAATTTTTTAAAACTTTTAGAAAATTTAAAAACACAAAAAGATTATAATCAGAGAGTTTAAGCCCATGAGGAACCACACCGACGCTTGCTTGCTACCCACTGCCGTAGTCTCTCCCTAGCATTTGATCTGTTGTATCCTTCAGTTCTTCTTGCATTAACAGTTTTCATTATTTGACGCCTAAGAGACAAATTACCGCGACTTTTCTGCCTTTTTTTGCCAACCAGAACGCGATAGAACCAGTTGAACATTTCATGGAGTGCATTACTCTTGACTTTGCCACCACCATGGCGAGTGCCCTTAAAATACACGGCCTTTGCTTGGTAATGTGATTTCTCCATGCCTTGATTGCTCCAAAGTGCTAAAGAGCCATATCTATCGAGAAAGTATGGCCCATGTGCATACAATATATGCTGCATAGAAAATTACAAAAAGTCAACAAACAGTATGAAGAACATACTACAAGGACACAATAAATACAACATTACCATGTAGTGAGTAATGTGTGTTTCTCCCCAGGCCTCGACCATTTCTTCTGTGAATCTACAAGTGGCTTGTTTAAGTGCCTCAATACCATGGTCATCCAGGTGAGGTCGCTCTAGAAGATCGACCATTTTATTACACACCTCCCATACATGTGCACGTTTTAGGCCAAGCCTGGCATCATTTCCTCGATATGTTGTGACATCACATATCTTCTTCCAAATTTCAAAGTCAGTGTGGCTATGAGAACCCAAGTGGTTTGATAGCAAGTGTCTTGCCTTTGATCCACCCATGCAAATTTTATTAGGGTTGTCTTGTGTAGGGTTTGATTTTCTGTCCTTTGTCAAGACCACTGCTCCAGCATGTAATCCCATAGAGGAAAGTACACCCTCTAGTGCACGTATTGACTCTTCTCGTCGATCTTCGGGCTCCATGTTCCAGACATAGTTTATGTGGAGCATCAATAGCTTATCCAAAATCCTCAGTCTTGCATGTAATGTGCACACATGCACTTGACATAGTGGAATTTCCAAGATTGGGTTCCAAGCATTGTCCTCCTGGTCACGACTAGGTGGCTTGCTCTGGTCACAACTTAATATGCCATTATGCCATACCTTTGATCCTTTCCTCTGTTCAGCATCAAAAACGATTGCTTTTTTTGCACCCACCTGTTTTTGACTTTTGCCTTTGCTAGGTTGTTTCCCTTTTACTCTTGAGTCTACTGCTGTCTTGGAATGACAACAGTAAACACATGAGAATATAGTATTCGCACCTGTTTTACAACCCAACATACACTTTAAGGTTTTTAGATCGCCACCCAAGTGCCATTCAACGTTAAAGCAGCCTATTCCGGGAACATCAAGCTTCTGACCATTGACCTGACAAGAGACGACATGTTGAATGCCAGACCGTTCAAAATACCACCTCAAGGTATCATGGTTCTCTTTTGGGAGGACCCATGCTGCTTGCCACCAGATGTTCTTCTCTGATTGAATGCCGTAGTAGTCTTGCTTATGCCCTTGATCCCTATTGTTGCTGTCTTCAGTTGCATCCAACTCTTGGGTCTCTAAAGGCCTTCCTCTAAGTGCTCGGCTCATCAAGGTTAAACTAACACGCTCCAGTCTTTGACCTTTAACCACTTGACATTCATCCAGCTTCAAGACAAACACGGCATTTCCACCTGTCTCTTCAAGTGTGAGGCCATAGTACTGAATCATTGCTTTTTGTAGCACTTCCATGTCGATGTAGACATTGTTATATGCATTGTATTGAAAGGGTTTGATTGTTGGCATTGGCATAATATCCTCCACCCACTTGTACCCACCCTCGAACATGGATGCAATATCACCATTAGCACACTTCTTTGCCATCTGTAAGCTATAAAGTGTTGGAAGCAAGGATTGCGTAACTCCCTTTGCTCGCAACCCTAAAGTGATTGACCTGTACATTGCTCTGTAACCTTTCTGGCTAATACCTGCTGAGTCACATATATCAAGCATCTCTTTGGGGGTGACAATTTCTTTTATTTCCTTCAAGAAATGTTGACGAAGGGTCTCCCGCAGCTTATCATTACCAGAACCTGTTATCATTTCCATAATATCCTTCTCCTGAAGGACATGCTGAAGAAGGGAGGCATTAACATTGTCCTCAGCGTTGTTACATCCTAGTATAGCTGTTGCACAAGCCCTACAATCACAATGGTCAACCATGAGAGATGCTTTATTCATTAATTGCTTCTCAAAGCTGCTATAATTCCTACAAAAATTTTTACCTGGTTGTTTGTTTACGCCTCTTGCATGCACCTGCTGTCTTTGAAAGCAACCCAACAGCTTTACGTTTTCTTTACCTAGCGTGATATCCCATGGGAAGATGAGTGAAATGGTGAACACGACGCCGAAGATTACGAGTGGAGTGTTGAAGACGAACATAATTATCGGTAAATTGATTTATTGTGCGCACACGATCCGCTAGATTATTCTTCTGCACCTCCAGCTCCTCTGAGAGCTCTTTATTCCTCTGCATCAAACCATTGATCTGCTTAGTCGATGCCGCTTGAAGCTGGTCGAAGACAAATTGTGTTTGCCTCTTTTCAGCTGCCTCATCTAGCCACAACATGTGTAATCTCCTACAATAGCCAAGAAGCCCATTGAAACCATCACCAACAAACATAAGAAAACTTGTAATGCTTTTGAATGGTGGAGGGGCACCAGATATTGGATCTGGTGGATAAAGATTTCCATCAATCCAAAGATCAATGGCCTTTGCTCCTTGCATTCGAAGCTGATCGTATGAAATATTGGGTGCAACATGCCTACTGCGTAGGGTTGCGTATTCTGTCTCCAAATCAACCTGAAGGTGGATCTTAGAAGGCTTATTGGTGATGTCTTGTAGTGCCATCTACAAGAAAGTAGGCTTGTAAGCTTGGGTTGAATAGGAGTGGAAGGAGCAGGATATGGTATCAAAAAATAATGGGAAGAATGGAGATGAGGGTTGCTTCTCTAGAGCTGCATTGTGGATAGAGAAAGAAGCCAGAAAGGGAGCCAAAGAAACATAGAGAGGGTTGGCAATGGTGAGACGAAAATGCAAAGGAGATAATGCATCATGGGAAGCTTCTTTAGTGCAAGCTATGGTTGCTAAGCAATATAGAGAGAGAATACTTCATGAAAAGGTTCTTCTGTGCTACAACTGTGGGTTTGGAGGGAGAACAAAGTATTGTAGAAAGAATGCTCCTGGTAAGCTTCTTCCTTGCAAGCCATGGCTACTACTGTGGGTTTGGAGAGAGAAGGCTCATTTAGGAGTACAGACCTGCTAGCTATGGAGAGAGGACCAAGTACTGTAGAGAGAATGCTCATGGTAAGCTTCTTCCCTGCAAGCCATGGCTACTACTGTGGGTTTGGAGAGAGAAGGCTCATTTAGGAGTACAGATCTGTTAGCTATGGCTTTTGGAGTAGAGAAAGACACTTTTTTCCATGGAGAAGGAGTGCAGGGCGTTTTAGAGAGAAGATTTAGAGAGAGAAAGAGATCTGGTGTACACACAAAAAGGGGGGAAGAAAGTGACGAATTTTTGGAATGTTTGGAGTTCGAAAAGGTTGCTGCAGGCTATGATTACTGACTGACAGCCCATTACAAAGCTTTAAAGTCACCTAGGTGGCCAGATCTAGGAATATCTCCTTTTTTTTATTTTTTTTTGTTTTTGTGAAAAATCAAATATATGCTTTTAGGACTAGGCTTCTAGGCTTGGTCAAAGATGGATTAGCATTTTAAGCATTTCACTAAACGTCCAAATTAAAGGGCCCAAGAAGACTCCATTGAGTTCCTAATGGATTTGCTTCCTCTATCATAACACACACTTGAGCCCCACAATCTATATACACCTAGCTTACTTTCCAGCCCTGAATCCAGACATCTACTATAGGTAGAATGTTAGATACCCTACTCAAGCTTGAGGTGTCAACCTTGACCCGTCTGACACTAGCCAGCTTATACCACTGTCTTCTTATGCATGGTTTAGCTGCAAAAGTTGGCCATATGTAATATTTGCCTTCTTATTCTTCACATTTTTGATAGGAGACTATAAGGGGATTCCCCCTCTCGTGCTGAAAGTCTTCCATACCAATTTTCCTCTTTCTTTGGCTCTAGCTCTCCCTTGTTTACTGGACTCTGCCGTGTCTTCTCTTTTTCTCTTTTCTTCTTTGCCCTTGTTTCCGTTCTAGATCCTTCTAGCTCAGACCTTTGCAACCTAGTTCTTTTATTAGCTAACATGTCAGCTTCATCTTCCTCCTCTTCTTTAATGGTCTCAAGCATGTGTACATTCCCAAAGGGCCTTGAGGTGGTATCCGTCCCTATACTGGCCCTTGGTTTCCATTGTTCACTTCCTTGTTGTTGACTCCTTTGTTTCCTTCAGGCCTTTGAATTATTGGGTATACACCCCCTAGCTCTCTCCTTGGCTAGGTCCATTACGGAGCTATATGCCCCCTCTCCCCACCATAGTTAAACCATTGGAAGTTCTTCATCCTATTCCTTGGTGGTCTTTCTCCTTGTGGTCTTTGGACTTGATTCTGAATGACCTGGATAGTTAGGTTTAGATTCCCAATCCGCTCAGTTAGCCTTTGAACTTCCTGAGGCAAACCTTCTTGACCTTTGTCTTCGACCTCTACAGTCCTGGGAATTTCAACACGACGATCCTTTTCTACATGAACATTAGCATACCTTCATAATTGTTCTATCTCAACAAAGTCAATCAGAATTACACATATCAAGCTCCATATCACAAACTCTTTTCAATAATAACACAGATTCAAGCTCTGAACTCTTAGATTTGTTCACAAACAAAGACAGACTCTGTCTCAACACATTGAAGCTCTGAACTCTCAAATTTGTTCACAAACAAAGAGAGACTCTGTCTCAACACCCGTGAGACAATGGGTTCAAACATACCAGAAGAACATACTAAAAACTGGGGGATCTTCTACTGATAGATCCTAGTGAGACTGTTTAAATTACAATGAACCTACGACCACAAACTGCAGGCCTTCCGTACACAGATACAATTCAGCATTCAGCTCACTGACAGTAACCATAACTGAGAAATTATTGGACTAATCATGTCTCTAACAGAGTCGCCACACAAAAATCAAAGGGAAACCTCCTCCAACTGATATACTCTAGTCCATGACGCGATCTCTGCTGTATATTGGAGTAGGCCCTGTCAGGGGGCTGCAGGTAGATACTTCGCAGATATACCACTGCTTGAAATATTCTCCTGGTAGGCTTGTGGTGGCCAACCTTGTTTGCAGACACGATCAAATATGTCAAACAATGTGATGAATGTCAACGGGCCATAATTCTACACAATAAGGTGGTAGGGTTATGGTGGCCAACCTTGTTTGCAGACACGGTCGAATATGTTAAACAATGTGATGAATGCCAACGGGCTACAATTTTGCACAAGATTCCCCTCTATCCTGGGTAAACAAATTTGAGAAACGGGCATTGATTTCATTGGTCTCATTAGCCCGGCTGTCTGGAACACCCAAGCACGGTATATCGACAATGGACTACTATACAAAAACGGGTCAAAGACCGAGCCACAAGAAAGGCCGATCTCTTTCTTTACTCTGCTCACCTCCTCAAAGAACACCCTAACGATGCCCTTGCTAAGCACCATGAGTGCAGAGACGGAGAGAATATATCCCTTCTCTTTTGCATGAAGACCAACAAATAAAGGTTTTTCCAGTTTGGGTAGAGACATCTTAGCAAATTCTATTTTCTAGCAAGCATTGTCTAGCAATCTGATCCTGGTTTTTTGGCTACTCCTATGCTTCCACATTCGGGTAACTACATTTTAACGAAAGAGCCTCACAAACAAAAATCTAGAATGTGTAAGAAAATCTTCATCACATCAATTCATATCCCTTTTCTTTTCTCATAGACCTTGAAATTCATCCCCATAATATGATCGTATATATGTGCAACAACCATGAACTGAAATTCATCCCCATAATATGATCGTAGATATGTACAACAACGACGATAAACTGAAATTCAACTCCTTCCCTCCCTCAACCTTCATGATGTGGCATTTTCATTTTTGTTTCTGCCCCCTTGGGATTGCCGTCCCTGTTCGAGTTTCACTCAATTGTGAGATAGACAGATATTATGTATATATCTATCTATCCATCTATACATACATACATACATAATGTGTGTATATGTGTGTGCATGCTTCCATGTATGTGTGCACACGAACATGCATATAGATGCATGTAAAGCAAAAAGAAAAATTAATTATCTTGATCCAAGATGAAACTTATCCAAGAAAAAAAACATTTCAATAAAGTTTTGAAATATTTGAGCTTAAGTCTTACCGAAGGGTCGGCCTCCCCTTAGTGCTGCAAACAAATCATTTCAAAGAACAAAAACATCAGTAAGTGTTCTTCCCATACCAGCTTCCCAATAGAAAGATCACACAACATTACACTAAATCATGGCAAGGGTCTCAATATTTTTTCTTTGTGTGGATCGAGGATTAAACATTGTTCACCCGAAAGAACTAAATGTACACACTAAAACTATGATGGTGAAATTAGTTTACTAGCAATGCATCACTAACAATCACTCATTTATATTAAAAGATTATTGCCAATGAATGAAATTAAATTATCAAAAACCTCTTCAAAATGGGCACAACGTGTAGATCGTAAGGCCAAGGGAGCCTAGAATGGATCAATTTCCATGCTATAAGGGGACCCAAATGGCAGAAAAGAGTCGATCTAGAGATCCCAATGTGACCGAAACACATGTTAAAACACAAACACAGACAAAGTGCACACAAAAATAGAAGGATCAAACTGCAGAGTTGGAGAGAACAAAACGCAGGAAGAGAGAGATGAGATCTTACCTCATAAATTATGATTGGGTTTGGGAGACGAGAGATCCTTCTAAGGCTGGAGGAGCTCTTTCCGAGCTACATGTGCTTCAACGGCAATTTGGCAATGGGGAGATTGCAGAGAATGTGAGCTTAGAAAAATGTCTCCTTACTCAAAAGTTTAAAAAAACACGAAGCGCATATCAAGCAGTACCCTTCAGAGCTTTGGACGGAATACTTGTAAAGCAGCTTATCTGCTGGGTACAAAGTTGGTGGTGTATGGGTCAGCCAGGTGGTCGGAGAGTTCCTGATGGGACCCTTTTCTGTAACGATAGCCTGCATGAAGAAGCCGAACATGGAAAACATGGCGAGCCGCCCGTTCTTTAGCTCCTTCACCTTCAGCTCTCGGCGAAGGTCTCCGGGTTGTCAGCCAACGCCACCCTGTAGCCCTCAAATTGCCTCTTCTACCGGAGCTCCTTACTGATGAGAGTGACGAAGCGGCTAGAGTAGCTTTGCTCTCGCTCTCTCTCTCTCTCTCTCTCTCTCTCTCTCCCCCCTTCCCAAAATTTTCTCCCATCACTCTCTCCTAGATTTAGGAGCATTTATTTGATGTTGGCAATGTTTTTTTCTCTCAATTTTCTCTAAGTGTCCCATGCTGAGGTTTGAGAAGAGAAGGCCCTAAAGCCAGTAGTGGTGTAGAAGAGGCGTGGAGGAGGAGAAGAGGGAAAGTATGCCTCCCTCCTGCCCCTATGTGGATGAAGCTTTCAGTTGCCAAGAGAATGGAAGGCCTTGCAGGCTATGGAGCTAGGAACCAAACGTCTACTTGTGTCTATCATTAATATGAGGGGGCCACTGCTAGGCCGCAGCCTTCATTTGAATTTGAAATGAAGAGAGAGAGAGAGAGAGAGAGAGAGAGAGAGAGAGAGGGTATGTGTAAAGGACACCCAAATGTCTACATAGAGAGAGAACCTCAAGGGTAGTCTAGAAAAGTAAAAGACACCTAAAAAACTGGCCACATGGCAAGAGAGAAAGCAAGCCTTATTATCTTATATATAGAAGCTAATGGCCAAGCAGAAAGTACTAACAAGACGATATGTGTCATCCTAGCCAAAACGGTTGAGGTGAGTTGCAAAGTGGCCATTAACACAACACCTTTAGCTTAACATATAGAACTAAAGTGGTCATGCCCATGGAATTCTTGGTGCTAAGCTGAAGGGTCGTGGTACAAGAAAAGTTCATTGGGAATGTTTTGAGTGACCAAATCTGTGAGCTTGAGAAACTTGACAAAACAAGTCTAAGAACTATGCACAACATGATTATAGAAAAACTAAGGTATAAACAATGGTTTGATGACCAGCTCAAAGACAAGGAGATAAGTGAGGGGGATATGGTCCTTTATAGCACTAAAAATCACAAAAAGAAGCTTAAATATAGGGAACTGGGAACAAACTAAGATAATCCTAGAGGGTGCTTTACACATCAAAACACTCAACAACATAGAGATTGTGGGTTATTTCAATGGTAGCAAATTGCGACACTACTATGGACCACTCATACAAAACACCTTGAAGTAAATTCACCTCAAAAAGGAGGCAAAGCAAGAACAAAACGAGATGAAAAAGGGAGCACAAAAGCTCGAGGGGTGCACTACTAGAAAACCCTAGGCATCACATGCGTTCAAGAGATATTTTAAAAACTCCTTATCTAAAATTTTTCCCCCAATAAAAAAACCCCTCTTTACTTATAAACTAAATGATTTTTTTTCTAAAATTGAATTAAAAAATCCCTCCTGTTAACGTAATTGTGTTAATTTTTTTCAATGTATCTAATTAAAAAAATCCTCCAGTTGAACTCACGTGGTACACTAACATTTTTTGAGTTGAACCCCCCGAGCACAAAAAGAAGCCAAGAAAAGACAAGCCAAAACTTAGAGAGAAGTAAATCTCTGTGAACATGCCTCAAGTAGTTGACCTTGAAGAAGAGGATTGGGAAGTCAAACTTGCCTGTTTGTGGTTGGTAATGACTACATCAAGTAGCTTTACCCAAAAGTTAGCACTATTAGACACTGGTGCTAATCATAACTTAATGTTGTATGACACATGGGACTCTCTAGGCCAACCAACTTTACTACACACCGAGGCCATAATCACTATCATTGCTTCAGGTTGTGTTAATAAGGGGTTTTTAAATTAGGCCTTGAACGCACATGAAATAGAGGGTATATATATAGTGAACCCCCCGAGAATGTATTGTGTTGATTCAAACTTTTATGGCCCAACTATCCCAGCCTCACCATGCCTAGCCACAAAGGGTTATACAAATAAAAAGAAATTCACATTTTTGCAAGATCAATTTAAATTACAGAAGCAGAGATTGTTGAAGCTGTGAACTCAAAAAATTCTCTCATGGCCACAATCAAGGACATGGAGACCTTATTCCTCTCATAAACCACTCATTTAGAGTGGTTACTGTCGGTTGGTTAGGCTCTCCAACCTCAACATCAAGGCCTTGAACTCTGAGGCCTAATCTTCTACTAGCATCTTTTCTGAGTTAGCCTTTATAGTTTGTCTATTACTTGGGTGGTTGTCTTATCCTTTAGAAATCTCTTTTGGAAAGCATCCTTCAGTATCTCAAAGGTCTGGAAGTAATCCAAACCATACTATGCATAGCATCTTATTGCTTTTTCTTCAGTGTTGTGGGAAAGAAATCTATTTTTTGTGGTGATGGAGCTCTCATGTTTGAGAAAGTTGTTTCAAAAGAGAACAAATGAGCATTTGGATCTTCATTAGTTTGACGTCTAAATTTTGGGTACTTTAAGGCGATGGCATATCTTCTAGCTCCTCTCATAGAATTCTTGTCTTCTTTCTTGTCCTTTTCCCATTCTTCCCACTAGATTCTCGCTTAGGATTTTGATTTTATTAACCTTGGGGTTGAACTTCCACTACAACCTTGGGGTTGAGCTACCACCATAACCTTGGGGTTAAGCCACCACCACTTGCTCTCCCATCAGATTTTCGAGTCAAAATTGTGCAACCCATCACCATTTTCAACTTGTTTTGGTTGCTTGCACCATTGGTAGTGTTGTTCCCTTGCTGACAATCTACCATTTTCAACTTGTTTTGGTTGCTTGCACCATTAGTAGTGTTGTGCCCTTGTTGACAGTCTACCATCTTCCATGCAGGCTCCATGAATGCTACTCACACGGCCCTATACTATGACTTTCAACTCTATGAACATGCATTAATAAATCTAGGCATTCTTTTTGTCTATGTCTATCTCTTCCTATAATCATAGCTCCTAATCACATTGATTCCAAGAAGCTTCAAGGGCTTCTACCTCCTTGGTTTTCAAGTCAAAACCAATAGGTTGGCCACTTATGAGAGGAAAAAAGACATGGAAATTATTAAATCACATGCAACGAGAGATGACACCTCACCCAAAATGAGCCCAATATCTAGAGCTACTAGACAAATAAAAAGAGTCTTGAATTATACACAGTAACGACAGTGACTCACTAGTTGAATGACAAGTGAATGAGTCCGCTAGTCTTCATTAATGTATGACACTGAATATGCATCAACAAAGAGTATGCACTTATACACAGGGTTAGAATGTTTCAATTTGTAGTGACATTCTTGGCAACAATTAGTGCCACATATTTCGACTAAATAAGACTCTTGAAATTAGAATTCTTGGCTAACAAAGATAGACTAGCTCTCCACCCAAAATCCATGCAGTTCATGCATGCTAATGCCACCACCTTTCTTTGTTTCCCGACTTTCTCTCTCTTGGCGCTACTTTCCCTAGTAGGATTGCCAAAAGTGTCACCATTTGGTTAAACCTAACACTTTACTAGTTTTGGACCACCCAACCACACCATGCTATTGGACTCTCAGGGGGTTTAACTCTAAGAAATTTCATGTATCACGTGCGTTCAAGTGGTATTTAAAAAACCCCTTACATACTATTATGAATAAAATGACCCCTTTTTCTTCACAAACTTAAAGTTTTTTTTTTCAAAATTGGTTTAAAAAAACCCTCCTATAAATGTAATTCTGTAACTTTTTTGAATTAATATACCCCTCATGAGGAACTCACGTGCTACACTTACATATTTTAGGTGAACCCCCCAAGATTGGACTGTGTTGTGCAGTAAGGTGGTGGGCTAGCACCACTATAGTGTGCAAGAGCCATCTCAGTTTGCTTCTTGATATTTGGACTAGAGTCCAAACAGCATCTGGGTTGTGCTGACGAGATGAGAAATAGAAGTGTGAAACAAACATTAATATACCATAGCTCTTGAGTATACAAATAGAGTCTACCTTAGATCTATAAGTGTTTTTTATTTTTTAGAAAACAAAGTCTTATTTCTTATACTTTTTGTAGTATAAACACATTTGGTTTAAAATATGATGAAGAATTTGTGTGACCTTAAGACTATCAGTTATGTAGAAATGCATACACATAAAAATGTCTTAATTTGTGTGTTTTGATATGAATACTAATTCTAGTTTTTTTAAAAATGAAAAATATTATTCTTTCCTAATAACAAATTATTTGTCAATGTAAAGCACTACCATCATGATAATTGATGTATAAGTACTTTCATGAGAAATAGAATTTAAAACTTTAAATTATGGGATTGACAACTATGTAAACTTTGACAAATTACTTGGAAAATTTAGAAAAACATTTTTCTTCTTAATGTTACTTAGACTTGATTTACTTTATTTTTTAGAAGAAGCCTTTTTTCAAAGTTTCTCCAATACTCATGTTTTTTCATTTAATTCAAACACGTAAAGCTATATGAAAGATGATGACCTAAGTGCTGGAATCATCCTAAAACCCTTCTTTTAAAAATGAATAAGTATGTGACAAATTAAACATGTGTCTATTGAATGTAAAATAGGTTTGCACGAGTGTTAAGTATAACAATGATAAATGATTAAAAAAGGCAAGAAAAATTTGACACGTTGTGGAAGTCCTAGAAAGTCTGCTTTCCCTTTCACACACCCATTTTACCTTCAAAACCAAGAACATGACCACTTTTTTCATGCTAAGAAATTCATAGAGGTCATTAAAATTTCCTTAACATAGAAGTCAATTTGATGTGAACGTGTTTGTCTTAGAAAGTTGCCTTAGTGTTACACCCTCATGCTCAAGAAATTCATAGAGGTCATTAAAATTTCCTTAACATAGAAGTCAATTTGATGTGAACTTGTTTGTCTTAGAAAGTTGCCTTAGTGTTACACCCTCATGCTAAGAAATTCATAGAGGTCATTAAAATTTCCTTAACATAGAAGTCAATTTGATGTGAACTTGTTTGTCTTAGAAAGTTGCCTTAGTGTTACACCCTCATGCTCAAGAGTCTAGTGAATGTGGAAAATTCACTATGTGATATATATTTTACGAAAATACATCTAAATTGTAAAAGATTTTAAATGTTAGAGGTTTTGTCCTATAATGTACACATGTAAATTATGAGCTAGGTAATGAATATTAGAGTTTTTTATTATATTATAAGTCCTTGGTTGCCATATAATGTTAATCACCTATCACATTCATTATCTTTGTCATCATAAATAAATTACATTTGTGAATTTTATCATGCTTTAAACGAAGACGTATTATGCATGAACATAAGTCATTTAGCTTGTACATGACTAAGTCATTAATATTTGTGTTAAGTCAATTTGTTATGTATGATTTGGTCATTATATTTTGTGTTAAAAGTGACTTGAATGTCGAATGATTTCCTTGTGCAAAAATGGTTGTTTAGTTATAGCATCCGACCAAAGTGGTGTCCCAACAAGCAATGCTGATATTAGGAGGCTAGATAGAGTGGGCTTTAAAGCCCATTTGGCCATCAAATAGAGCGTCCCACTTTCAAAATATTGAGTTTCAAAAGAAGGCCAACCAAGTTAATTTTAAGGACTAATGGGTTATACTTACTTGAAAGCCGAGGTAATTTGAAGCTCTTGAATTTTTAGAAAAAACTTGGAGCCCAAGGCAAGGTTGAAAAATTCAAGCCGTGGGACCACCTGTGGTGACAATGAGAAGCTTAAGAGACCATAGAAAACTAATTAGCATCAAACTATAAAGTGTCATCAAATGGGGTCAAGTGGGAGGGCTAGGTTAGGCATGGAGGGGAGCAAAATGCATGCGGTGATGCTAGCCCTGCCATTGCCGGGCCATGTAAATCCCATGCTACACCTTTCTTTCACGCTGGCATCGAGGGGCGTCAAGATCACGTTCGTGAACACTGAATATAATAAATCCCGGATGCTTCCAGTGTCTCCGAGTGATCAGAGCAACATAAGCTTTGTTTACATTCCCGATGGATTGCCTCCCGAGCATAACCGATCTGCTAACGTGGAAGAGGTGCTGGCTTCTGTCGATACTCACTTTGCACGCTTCTTTGAAGAGTTGATGCACACCCTTGACGCGCTGCAAGACCCACCCGTCACGTGCATCATAGCCAATACGTTTATAAGCCAGGACGTGCAGCAGAGTGCGAAGAAGCGTGGGTTGCCGTTCGTGTCGTTTTGGACGCAATCTGCGGCGAGCTACGCTTCGCTGCTGATGGTGGCCAAGGGTTACAGGCCTCCCAACGGTATAGATTAGGTTAATTAAGCTTTGAACTTCATTGAGAGTTGCTGTGTACTGATGCTAATTCGACTAAGGTGCTTGTTGTCGATCTCAGATTCCCAGCCTTCAACGGTATAGATTAGTTTAATTAAGCTTTGAACTTCATTGAGAGTTGCTGTGTACTGATTCTAATTCGACTAAGGTGCTTGTTGTCGATCTCAGATTCCCAGCCTTCCGACGTGCTTACCTGCAGTCTTCCTGGTGTACCCCCACACTTGAAATTCGAAGAACTAAATAGCTTTGTGCAGAGCTATGACCCTGAGGATTTTATGTTCAAGCTGTTCACGCAGCCTTTTGAGCACATAGGAGAGGCGGACTTCATACTGATGAACACCTTCGACGAGCTGGAGGAAGAGACCATGGCTGCTCTGAAGAAGGAGCACTCCGTTTTGGCGGTTGGCCCCTTGCTGCCCGCTTGGTTTTTCAAGGAAACTGAGAGCAGTGTGATCGATGCTGTGCCCACCGCGCCCACTGCGTTGTGCGTGGGGGAGGATGACCGTTGCTTGGGCTGGCTGGACAAGCAGGAGGTAGGGTCTGTGATTTATGTTTCTTTCGGTAGCCTCGCTGTGATGACTGCAGAGCAGATTGCAGAAATCGCCCTTGGCTTGGAGGCCAGCCAACAGCCCTTCTTATGGGTTGTGCGCTTGGGTCTTATGCCAGGAGGTAGATCAGCAGAGCTGCCGGAAGGCTTCCTAGAAAGAATACAAGGGCGAGGCCTCGTAATCGCATGGGCGCCCCAGCTCAAAGTCCTCCTCCACAAAGCGGTGGGTGGCTTCTTCACCCACTGTGGCTGGAACTCCACCTTGGAGGGCATCACCTCTGGCGTGCCTTTGCTTGGCTGGACCAACGTGTCCGACCAGCCTTTAAATTGCAGATGTGCCGTGGACTGTTGGAAGGTGGGGCTGAGCTTGGAGAGATCAGGCCTTGGACGGGGCGTTGACAGAAAGGAGGTTGAAAAGAAGGTGATCGAGCTGATGCAAGGTACACAAGGGAAGGCCCTCAGAGCTAGAGCCAGAGAGTGGAGGGAGGCCGCCGTAAAGACTGCCTCCCACCATGAGGGCTCCTCTCTAAAAAACATAGAATTTTTCATTCACAACATGGTGCGGTGTTTCCAAGGAAAACTAGCTATGGCCTTTTAGTAGGGGGTGGTGTTCCTTCTACAAGGTCCTCCCACCTAGTGTTCAAGATACCACTAGTGTTGTTTTGAAAATACCACTAGTGGTGTTACTTCTACAAATATCACTAGTGGTATGTATACCACTATTGGTATTTTCCTACATGGCAAGTTATATGATCATCTAGAGTTTCTGGAAGCTTTACATGGCAAGTTCTATGATCATCTAGAGTTTTTAATCTTTTGTCTTATGCTATCCGTTTATCTCAATAAACACAATTTTTGGAGTTTGTTCACATTCAATGTATTGCCCTCATCACTCATGATGCTAGAAAGAAGTTTTTTTGTACTATCATTAGAATTAAATCATTAGGACGCTAATATAAAATATATGATGACAAGAATTAAATCATTAGGGTGCTAGACATATTAATGCTAGAAAAACATAAGAAGTTGTAGTTCAAGAAGAGAAAGTGACCTCTTAGAAAAAAGTGCAAAAAGAGATTAGTCGTATGTTGTTCAATTATTAATGAAGCAAGGCAACAACAAAAAGTTATAGAGATAACTTTTTCACACTACAAGACAATTTAGTCTTTCTCCCAAGATGTGTCTTCAAGTTGAAACACAAATATCTCATAAGAAATTAATCCATTTAATGTCATAAGAAAAAGTTGGTCATGTCTCTGAGGTATTTGGTCTAATTGATGAGTACAAGATTTGTTCAACTTGTTGATTATTGGATATGGTACAAGAAAAGGTTGGTCTTGTCTCTGAGGTATTTGTTCTCATAACAAATGGTGTACCATGAAAATGGTGTCTAATTTTCAATAAAAAAATGTTGTAACTCAAATAGAAAATAATGTAATCGGAATAAGTAAATATTTCCACCACATGCTCATTCTACAACTCTCGATTCTGAGTGATAAATCTTTCCACCTTATCATAGGCTAAAAGTTTTTCTTTTAAATCTTCTCAATTTCCCGGTTTGAGAGGACCCTTCAAGGCTCTTTGTTATTGTAGGATTACTATCAACTAAAATTCTATAAAAGTTCTTTTGAATCTTCTCAATTTCTAAATTTGAGAAAACTCATCGAGACTCTTTGTTATTATAGGATTACGATCAACTAAAATTCTATATTAAAAGTTATTGTCTACATAATGATGACCAATACAAGGGCTTTTAATAGGCCCTTCAATCCAATAACAAATGGTGTACCTTGAAAATGGTGTCTTGATTCTGACTAATAAATCTTTCCACCTTATCATAGGCTAAAATTTTAAATTTCTTTTTAATCTTCTCAATTTGTCAATTTGAGAGGACCCTTTAAGACTCGTTGTTACTATAGGATTACTCTATTAACCAAATTTCTATAAAAGTTCTTATTTGCATACAAACTTGGACTTGATCCAAAATTATGTGGCTCTCCTCTTGGAAGCCTTGGTAGTTCATCTTATTTATCATCTATATCGAGTCTATATCCTGGTTTCAAGAAATCTTTTCTTATACCATAGGGTGCATTTTGTAGTATGTCACTCTCTTTTAATATCAAATTTGAGGAAGTCATTATTGTGTCCATACCTATAACTCTTAGATTGTAGTACGTCACTCTCTTTTAATATCAAATTTTAAGAAGTTGATTATTATATCCATACCTAGAACTCTTAAAAACTTGGTTACCTTACACTCATGACATTTTAGTTTTTTAAAAGTCATCCTAGCAGCAGTCACTACTACAAGGGATTAAGCCAATATCGAGGTATAATGTGGTCAAAAAAAGGGCAGAAATCCTTCGTGCGGGCATCAACCTCCGTGAGGGCCCCACCCCTCTCCTTCTGCGTATGGTTTTTGCATCACAGCGCGCGCTGAGAAAGAATCCGGGGAGGGTATGTATCACCTTTACGAAAAAACAAGTAATGGTTTTTTTTTTTTGGGGGGGGGGGGGGGGGGGGGTTTGGCTTGAGCTTTTGTTTGGGTTTACAACTCACAACCACATACATGCGCTTTCTGTTTATCTCTGAATACATGCACATGCATTGATGATGTACCTGACATGTATTATCAACAAGCAGATTTCAAAGAAGAGTCTAAGCTTAGTCCTCGAGTAGGCAAATTAGCCATCGGAGGTCCATTAAATCTCATCAATCATGAAGGAAAGGAGGTTACCGAACAAGATTTCAAGGATAATTGGACTTTGGTGTACTTTGGGTTCACAGACTATCCGAACATCTTCACGGCAGATGAGCTGCAAAAAATGGTCACGGCCATTGATGTCATAGGTACTCTTTTGTTTCATTTACAAATAGACATGTCCTCCCTGGAAAAACCAAACAGAAATGTAGACATACCCTCCCTTGCAAACATCAAACTAGCAAATGTATCTTCAGAACTGATACAAAATCGAACTGCAGATACATACCCTCCCTTGCAAACATCAAACTAGCAAATGTATCTTCAGAACTGAACTGCAGATACATACCCTCCCTTGCAAAATCTTGATTCTAACTAATAAATCTTTCCACCTTATCATAGGCTAAAAGTTTTAAATATCTTTTTAATCTTCTCAATTTCTCAATTTGAGAGGACCCTTCAAGACTTGTTGTTACTATAGGAATACTATTAACCAAATTTCTATAAAAGTTCTTATTTGCATACAAACTTGGACTTGATCCAAAATTATGTGGCTCTCCTCTCTTGGAAGCTTTGGTAGTTCATCTTATTTATCATCTATATCGAGTCTATATCCTAGTTTCAAGAAATCTTTTGTTATACCATAGGGTGCATTTTGTAGTTTGTCACTCTCTTTACACTGACAATACTTCAAGCTTGAAGTAACTACACTTCAATGCACATTCATGAAGGCAGACCCCACTTTTGCAGCAAGAAAGAATGGTATGCAAAAAAGAACAGATGAAACAACAATTGGGTTAGCATGTTGGGTTGGAGACATTGGGTGATAGGATAACAAAGAAGGCAACGCCATCTCCAGATGCTAATGTGGTTTGTATAGCTAGAGAGGCAGTGTCCAATACTCCACTTTATAGGACTCTTGGACCTCTCCATGGGGATCAAGAAACAATAAAAAGAAAGAAGCATAAGAAATCAGCACCACTTTCATTAACCTAGAGGGCACCAAGGACACCGAGTCTCATCGGCCAGGCTATGTTATTGTTAATAAGAAGAGGAAGCAACAACATTAGCTAAATTTCAATACACCTATCAGCCCTACCACCAGCATGGTACAACCATAGATTTAAACCACGGAACAACGGAGAGAGTATCATCCACTATAGAAAGAACTACCAATGTGGGAGCACATGACACCATAGTACTTGAGCATGATGTGCCACAAGAAGCTTCAACAATAAGGAGAACTTGTGTCACTTTAGAGAGTAACATGTATGGGCATGTGTGGTCCAAGGGAAAAGTGTAAGCAATTCTTACCTTCTTGTAGTAATGGTGTGCCAACACCATGTTTCTGGGGCCAGAGGAAGCATCCAGGTGCAAGTGGTGATGTGATCAGTGGATGTGGTTCTGTAACGATAGGCTAGACCATACATGGAAATTTGACCACAACATATTGAGACCTACTCCACCAGTTCCTTTTATTTGGCCAGTGCGCACAAAAGGACAAATTTGACCCTTGACAAAATTTGTAAGCTAGAATCGGCAACTTTCAAGCTTGAAAAGGCCACTCAGCCGAGAGGGCACATCACCAACAGCATGTAACATTGCAAAAGATAATGAAGGCATAACCACAAGTGGAAAAAAAGCAGAGTGGAGACATGGGATATCACAAGCAACTTGCTAAAGATTCAAGATGCGACTACACAGAAGTTCGAAGTGATAAACAGAGACAAAGAATGGGATCTCAAAATCAAAATTTAAAGCACTTTCTTTTGCATCAGAAAAGAGTGGAAGGGAGTACGAGGTGACAATGAAAACAAAACTTGAATGCAATTGCCCTGATTTTCAACAAAGAGTGCAAGGAAAGAAAACATATCTTGCTTGCAAGCACATTTACTATGTGTTTTTGCAAGTACTAGGGTTACACCAAAATGAAAACATGTTTATGCAATGAGCTTGTAATACCATAGAGAGATATCATCGCCGTGCTAATTAGGAATCGTAAATTCTAGGACTTACTTCATTAGGAGATTTGGTGCTTTCATGAGAGTTTTCATTGTGGATATAGCTTATCCAAATTTCTTTTAGCACTAACTTTGAGTGAAATCACGTTACTAAACTTATAGAAATTATCTCATCATAAGTCACTATTTCTGTTTCTATTTTTGCTTATAATTTTGAAAAGTGATCCCATGTGTGCTAGTTTGAGGGAGTAAAATGTTACCTGTTTTGAAAACATGTTTCTAAACTTAGGACAAGCAATTCACTTTGGACACATTTTTTTTTCCAATATAGTCAAGTAAAGTGATCCCATTTGTGCCAATCAACCTAGCAACTGTCCCCAGCCCTCTAGCAAACTGACTCAATGGGACACTTCAAAATGACTCAATGGGACACTTCAAAACCCTCCCAACCTCCCTATCTGATTCAGTTGCTACCTCTAGCTATCCTCTGACTCAATGGGACACTTCAAGACCCTCCCAACCTCCTTATCTGATACAAGCTGATGTTGGTCAAGAAATATCTTGAGATGACCAATTTTGAATGTCGATAAATAATATTTGATTTTATGACAACAAGCGCCATTAATTTATTTGGATACCATTTATATTTATTAGCAGTGTGTATATATTATTTGGGACATATAAAAGCTCCCTTGTGCATATTTGATTTTTCAAGATATTTAAAAGATGCCTAGCTTACACATTCAGGAAAGTTATTTTTCAAGCAAGCTACTTTCGAAGAATACTATTCTTGAAGAAGTTGACATATTTTAAAGCATACTATTTTTAAGCCCCAAGAGCTATCCCATAAAATATCTTTAAGCACACCAAGAGGAAGTGTGGGCTCACTCTTGTGTGGGGGCAAATTGGACCCAACATTGTGTATTAAGTATCTATTTGTTCTATTTAATTTATTATTGTTATCACTATGTATGGGTTCATGTCAACCTCCCACAACATTGGTATTAGATTTAATACAAAGAATAAGGTTTACAAGCAAGTCATGTTTTTGTCCAATGGGTAACAAAAACCAATAAATCTTTTACACAATGGTCCTTCCAATGTGGAATACCACTTTTCCAATTTGAAATCCACCCAAAATCCAAAAACAGCTTTTTAAATTCAAACCCGCTTCTCGATCGGCCACCGTGGATGCATTTCTCACACCCCACGGGCTTCAAAACCACTCTCAGCATATGTTCTAGCTTCAGCTCATCTTCCTATTCCTCTCAATAGTGCATGGCATACATTTTAATCCTAAATTACTTTATAATTTTTGCATGCGTGCTATGTGTTACCCACCACCATGGAGCTTTATTTTCAGCTTTGTTTAATAAAGCTATAAAGCTTTATGTTTTAAAGCTTTTATAAAGTTATTAAAAACTTATAAAACCCTTTCATATTTCTCCTAAAACTAAACCAAATCTCATTGTTTTAAAATCCCCTGATTATAAGCCTAGTTTAGCTCTATAAAATTTCTTCTAATACTTAAAAAAATTTCAAAATTCTAAGAATCATTTTTATTCTTCCATAGCCCATTTATTCACCCAAAAATACCTTTTAAATTCACAAACATTCTAACAAAAATACAAAAAAAATTCTCAAAAATTTTAATAAAAATTTGAATAGTTTTTCCAAGCAACACAATAATTTCAAAGGTTTTATCAAGGTAGCATTATTTCATATTTCATTTGTCGACTAACATATTTTGACTTTCTTTTTGCTAGAACAATTAGTACCATTCGCAAATGACTAATCCAAATTTACAAAATCCATGACAACTACTCAAGCTAATACAACTCATGGTTGAATGCCTGCATCTCGCATATATTTCTACACGTAATGCACATCTATTTAATACATTGCTCCATATCTTCAATGATAAACAAGAGAATGAATTGATAAAAATTTGACTAAACGACCATGAATCATGTTATGTCATAATACCCATAGGCAATACGTGCCTATTTCCCCCAAACATTTAATTTTTTCAACTTATGGAAAAACACATAATTATTCATGGGTATAGAATACAATACTTTCTTGATCACTTAGGCTTCCTACAATCTGTCCTTCCCTCTCAAAAGATCTTCGTCACCAAGGAAACAAATGTTTTTAAAGGATTGTAGAATCATGTCACTCATAACCCATGACATATCATAACATTTTACTCCAAATATATAACATTTTGTCAATTCTTTACTGAATATATTCATGTATTGGTAGTTCTTTCTTTCTTTGTCACTGCATTAGACTGAATTAGATAACCATAAGGAAATTCAATGATCATTATCTAAATTTAGTCAAGTATAAAGGTCACCCCATTGAAGATTCATGGTTACCTAATCATACTTTCGACACGTATCTATCCTTGACTGTATCTTACAAGGATACTAGCCCATGATTATTACTAATAATTTTGTAGTTACTGAGGATTGTTACTTGTCACCCCTGTTAACCACACTGGTTAACATCATTTTTCAAGCGTGGTTACACTTCTTGTAATCCATTGTTATGTGATATATGGGATGACCGAGCTTACGACTTGTGTAATGCTGGTCTCACAGGAATGAGCCTAGATGTACATAGAGCTAGGAAGTTAGTTTTGGGCCCCCAATTGTAAATGGGTGGCCAAACATTATAAAAAGAGAGCTCATGTATATAGTTTATTTATGAAATATGAAAAGGAAAAATCCCATTATCACAATTAAGTCTTGCCTTCTCTCTTTCTCTCTCTCTCTCTCTTACTCTCTTGTGGCTATGGTGGTAGGCTTGTATTGGTTGATGCATGCTTGCTTGCTTGTGTTGTGTGTATGTAGGAGATGATTCTTGCCTTGTATTCTCTCACCTCTCTTCTTGTCTCTTTCTCAAGATCCCTCTTGCACACACAAAGGCATAGAGTAGAGGTATAGATCTCCATAGCTCCCTTCCTCTTTGCTCTCTATCTAGCTTGTGGAAGCTCCATTTGAATGACACAAGTGGAGGCAGAGTGAGCCCCTAGCGGCCTCACATCAGGGAGTTAAACCTCATTAGGGTTGGCAAAGTGCTCGAAACGGACCTTTACATGACATGTTTCTCTTCTTCTCTCCCTCTCTTGTGCAAGGTAGCATGTTGGTTCGGTTAACATCTTTGGCACCGCTGCCGAGGATGGGCATTTAGCTTAGGGTTATGGAGCCACACTCTATCACTTGCTAGAGTCATTGCATAACCTGGTTGGAGTGCAAATCCACCAGTGGTTATATATATTTGATATGTTTGTTTGTTGTTTGATCTTGTCTACTTCAACCATGGAGTCTAATGGAGCAATGGAGTATATAGAGCTTGGGAGTGGGAGACACAAGTAAGTGCCTAAACTTTGCTCACATGAAGTTCATGATTTTTTTTTCTTCAACATTTTTTAAACTTTGAACAAATAGCTGAATTTTCTTAAATAGTTAATTATGTTTTATTAAGCATTCTAGGAATAATTGGGTAACTGGAGAGCTACCCACAAAAAGAAAAACACAAAAAATCATCAAGGAAGGACCCAAAACCTCAAAAATCAAGTGAGGAGGCTAGGCACATTTTCGGTCTGTCTTCTGAGAAGAGTATGGCCTTACCCTTCTTAGAGATGGCAATGTCTTCCTTTGCCACGCCCGTACCCTTCTCAGAGCCACAAGCATATCTTCCTTTACCATGCCGGTACCTTCGTGCTGGGCAAATCATTCAGAATTTGTTTCATTAATATGAGTAGGGGGCAAATTAAAGGGAATAAATTTCATTTATAAAGGTATAAAGGGCATTAAAAAGGGGTACAAATAGGGTACTACTGTACTGAGGCGAATATCAAAGAGTGGCTTTCAGAAGACATGTCTACCTTGCACAATTAAGAGGTCTCCCTAACTTGACACAACCGTCCCTTTAGAAGAACGCCCATGTCCTTCTCGGAGTACGTCTTAAGACATGTCCGTTCCTCCTTCCAAGAGTATGCCCGTGTATTTCTCAAGACATGGCCGTTCCTCCTTCCAAGAGTAAGCCTGTACCTTCCCTCAAGTATGCCCGTTCCTTCTGCCCCACTACAACCGTTTCTTTTACAAGCACACGCTAGTATCTTTCTTGACAAATGTACACCCGTACCCTTTATTAGCCATGACCGTGTCTTTCAATAAGCGTACATACCCTTCTATTAGCCACATCTATGCCTTTTAGGAATCATAAGCCCATTCCATCTTTCAAGTGTATGCCCGTACCTTAACCATAATATGCCTTTACCTTCACCCAAAACAATAATCGAGAAAAATAGAAGTTGTCTAGAGGGAGATCAAGAACTACCACTTCCCACCTTCATGCACTTACGCAGGGAAATCGGTGTGAAACAACCCTCTATTGAGACAACATAGATCTTCCCGACTCTCCCTCGCTTATAAGATCATACCCTTCGGTCAACATAGCATGGATCCAAATGGTGTTGGTCTTTGACATCACTAGTTAGAGTGAGGAGAATCCTAGCACGAGGCACGCTACCCCTGATTTAGAGATAGGAGGACTGGTGGGTCAATGCATGGACATAACACCTACCTTCTTGCAGCAAGAACCAGAGTCCCCTACACATTCACAAAGAAGTATCTCTTCACGACTTTGAAACTTTATCCCGGGAGATGCACAATCAGACAATCCTCACCCCACGTATAGAGGCATGAAACACTAGCCCAAAAGAGAGCCCGCACTGCCTCTAGTCCATAGACCGAAAACAGGGCAAAGTGAAAGTAACCCAACCTAGACTAATCCACCAGTCTAGGGGGCTATGCCCACCACTCAAATGGCCAACTCATACCAAGACCATAGGCAATGCTAAACCTAGGTCAGGGAACCAACTCTCCAAGGGCCTGAAATGTCCTATCGAAGAGAGAGAGCCTACCTGGCCCAATCATATCAACCCGCTACACTAATGTACCAACAGTACCCACCTCCTCGGGGCATACCCTAGATACCATATGGGACCTTATGTAGCACAAATTTGTCCTCTCTTGACACAAGGACTCGCGATGGTATATTATCGATGTGGCCTAGCCACCTGCCTATCTTACCCCAACGAGCACGCACTCTAGCCACCCGCCTATCTTACCCCAACGAGCATGCACTCTAGCCATGGCAATACTAACTCTTAAAATGTTGAGGATAGCCATGGAAATAGGGAGGGGGTAGCTGCCAAAATCACACCGCTAGCACCAACTCAGCCAGCACAAGGCCCAAGACAAGAGCGAAACAAGCCATATATTATTCTTTTAATGCATTTTCACTCCATCACTCTCTTGCTGCTTCTGCCACCTTTAGACTTGGCACTAGATACTACATGGGCAATATTGCCTCCACTCTGTAGAAGCTAATTTAAAAGGTGGTTGCATGGTGGAACTACCTTGTATTAAGTTTAGTACGCCAACAATAGAGCTAAAGTTAATTTGTTCTCCCAGTCACTCTAACTAGAGTCCACAATTCTGATCAAATTATGGAGCACAAAATCATATTTGGTACTCTTTGCTTGAACATTGGCTTGTAGATAGTATGGTGAAATTTTTCATTACACCACTAAGAAACCCGTTAGAAGATGTTCGACCACTACATTAATGAAGTCTTATCCCCTATTGTTGACCAATTCTAATGGACAACCAAATCTTGAAAGCACTTTCTCATACAAGAATTTGGTTATTATACGAGCGTTGACTTTGTGTGTAGCCCTAGCCTCTACCCACTTATTGAAATAATATGTGGCTATAATGACATATCGAACATTGATTATTTGTGTAACCCTAGCCTTTGCCCACTTATTGAAATAATATATGGCTACAACAGTGACATATTGAGTGTCAATTATTTATGTAGCCCTAGCCTTTGCACACTTATTGAAATAATATGTGGCTATTATATGGTTATTATTGTTACAATAACATATCGAGCTTGACCCCCCTACTGAGCTACAAGGATAATGGGCCCAACATCTATCTCCCACTTTTCAAATGGTTGTTGAACAATTAAAGGGGTTGGAAGCATTCTATCCTTCTCTTTAGGCACATTGAAGCGCTGAAATTTATTGCACTTCTTTACAAACTCCATAGAGTCTCCAAACATAGTTAGCCACCATAAATTGGCTTCGTGTAGAATCTTGAAAGCTATCACTTTGCCGACAAAATGTTCTCTTGTAATTCCATAATGTGCTTCCTCTAGAATAGAGATAAATTTGGCTTCTCTTACAAAACACCTTAGCACATTGTCCTTAGTTTATATAATTATCCTACTATTAATTGATAGGGTGTTTCTAACTTAACAAGTCATCACATCCTATTCTTATTTAGGGCCTTATCTTTTGGAAATCTGTAAAGTGAGATACTCTAAAATTTCTTTGCTCTATTTTGGAACCAAGTCTAGCTTAAATAGATTAGCATCTAGTAATTCATCATCAATACCTATGGCAGGTTCTCTGGTGGGAATTCTTAACATATGGTCTTCCAATACATGTTGTCTTCCCTTCTTGACTATTATCTTATAAAGTAAAACTCCATCAATAAAAGACGTCATCTTGTGATATACCTAGTTGTACATGGATGATAAATTATAACAAGGCTTGATTATCTATAAAGAACACAAATTTATTAGCAAACAGGTAATGTCTATACTTCTTAACTACATAGACCATTACCAATCCCTCATACTCTATAGTGATGTAATTCATTTCTTCCTCATTGAATTTTCTACTCATAATTGATTATCTATAAAAAACACAAATTTATTAGCAAGTAGATATTGCCTATACTTCTTAACTACATAAATCATTACCAATCCCTCATGCTCTATATTGATGTAATTTATTTCTTCCTCATTCAATTTCCTATGCACAATTAACTACATAAAACATTGCCAATCCCTCATGCTTTACAACAATGATGTAATTCATTTCTTTCTCATTCAATTTCCTGCTCGTAAAGCACACTAGGTCATCTAGCTTGAATTCACCAGGTTACACAAATACATAACTAATTATAAAGTTGGAGACATTGATATGAACATGAAAATTCATGTCCCAATTAGGTGGTCTTAAAATAGGTCCAGTATCCACAAGTGCTTTTTTTAATTCATCATATGCCTACTGATATTCCTGGGTCCATTCAAAGACTATAAGAAATTGATATAATAATGGACAAGCTATCTCAATGTAAAATATAATGAATCTACGATAATACCCCACATGACCCATGAATCGTTACACTCCTTTATAATTGTGGGTGTAGCAGCAATTCAAGAATCAACTTCACTTTACTACATCAATGGAAATTTCATTGATGTGTCTAAATATGACACCATGTTTTACTCAAAATTGACATTTAAAAGGATTAAAAGATATGGGAGATAATTGGCATCTTCAAAAAATCTTTCTCAAGCATTATAAATGCTCTTTCCATCATGAGTATGCATAGAGATCATCTATAAAGATTTCCAACCACTTTTGAAAATAGTCCTCAAATGCACTGCGCACCTACCTCTAAAATGTTGCATGAGCATTAGTCAAGCCGAATGGCATGACTTTGTAGGAAAACATTCGCCTTGTGGTTTATGAATGTTGTTTTATGCTAATCTTTAGGGGCTATGGGATACTGATACACATTGGGATATTCTCCAACTTCCTTTGAAGCGGCTAGCCCCATTTTAGCTCATTCTCCATGCCAACTTCACCCTTCTTTTCCTAAGATTATGGTTCCTCCTATGGCTGGACTAATGGCTGGACTATGTGAATATGGTTCAATAGTCCCCTTATCACACACATGCTATATAGTCGCTAATGATTAACCTATTCTTACCTTCCTCACTGTTCTTCTTCTTTCAACCTTGAGTGCCAAGTTAGAAGAAGCAGGGTTTTCAAATTGGCCCCTTTTGTAGCATTCATGTTTGAGCTCGTGTTAAGAACTTGAGAGGAGCTACATTTACAAATATAGGTTGTTGCACACTCATTATATGGTAGGGTTGACAAAAGTGGATGCTTCATGATTTTTTCTATAAGGATAATCCGTAAAGAGGTAATCTATTCCACATTTTACACTACTTGCATTACGATAGTTTGTAAAATTTTACACAAGCTATTAGCTTGTTGAGGGCAACTTATGGGGCATTCGGCCACACAATGAGGACCTTGGTAGTGATAGCACTATAATGGGGCTCTCTTTAATATAGCATTCATGTCCCTTCCTTTCCATCATGCCGTGGTTTGAGACACATGCACTTGTGCTCGTCCTTACATCATGTAATATTTAGGAGTGATCTCTAAATCTTCCGGGGTGATCAACATTTATCGTAAGTTCCCTAGAGTAGTCTCCACCATCCCTCAAAAAACCTGATTGATTGGTGTCAGTTTGGGTGCTGACTTAGTGACAGTATCGATAGTGGTATAGATACATTAGGTATCCTATGCATTCCCCTAGACTAGTTATGCACATTAGATACATGAGTTCCCTAAACATTCCCATGGATAGGGGGTGCTCGTAATGCTAAGGGTGTTCTTACTACAATTATAGAAATTATGATTGTTGTTATGTGACCATGAGTATATCGACACAGAATACTAGTACCATGGTTTCCCAACTGCACATACAATATGCAAAATACATCAAAGGTCAAGAACTTAGATGTGAAACATTCTATATGGTTCAGCCTCCTACAAATGTAACACCAAACTAGTTTTCTCCTTGGATAGATATGGTGGGTCATCAGACCTTCCCTAGTCTAATTTAGCCTTAATTTGTCCAGCCTTGTGGTACTGAGCTCATCCAAAGTCAATATATTAATCTATTTTCTAGTATTATCTAAGTTGCTATGGCCGGATTGAAGCCAATGAAGAAGCAACCAAGATTGACGAAGAGGAATCATCCGGTTAGGGAAATTCTAACATTTTCTTCTTAAATAAACACTAATCTATGCTCACCTTAACATGTCATGGGGGACTTACCAATTCCCAAGCTCATATCTCTTGAAGACTCTAAGCTCCACTAGTTGGTATTAGCTTCTTCCTCAGAATCTCTCTCCTTGTTGTCCCCACCACCACAAGGATCTCCATGTGCACCTGCAAAGGACTCTCATGCCTCTCACTTCCTCATAATCCCTCTCCTTGTTGTCCCCACCACTGCAAGGATCTCTGTGTGCACCCACACCTCGAGACCCACATAAGGACTCTCACTCTTGCTCACGCTCACATAATAAACAAGAGGCACATGCACCAAGAATCCTACACTCTACTCTCAACTCTCTCTCTCTCACACACACACAAGACTACAACACAAGAGAGAAAGTAGACAAACACTTAATTAGCAAAAAGGGAATTATTCTTAGATTATGAGAAAAAGCATCTTATATAATACTAGCCCTTTATTCACACTTGGGCTCCCAAAACTTATTATAAGCTTGGTCATTGGCTAGCTTTTCTCATAATACAATGTTTTATGATGTTTTTCATGACATAAGCCAATCTCTCATGTGTAGAGAAGAGACATTGCAAAGTAGGGATAACAACCTCAACCTTAGCTCCTTCAATGGATTTCCTCCATCATTTTCCTTTCCATTACATTTTCCTCCATAAATTTTCTTTCTATTACATTTTCCTCCATCATTTCCTTTCTATTACATTGATTAATCCATAAATTTTTAATATTGAGATTTCTAAATGATGCACATTTTAGGCAGACATCATGCAATCCTCTCTATCATGATTATGATGCAAATTATTCTTGCTTAATATCACCTTTGAAACATCAATGAATTTATCCTCTTTCTAAGTCAGACAATACTTGGTATGAGAAATACCCACATGTGTGGAATTGGTAATTTTTTGGCCTTGTGATTCTTTTTCCACTAATATTGACATTTTTTCTTTCCCATTTTGATTTGTTGCAATCCGAGTTAGATAGATTCTTGACTCCTCAGTCTCAAAAGAAATGTGAGAATAAGAATTAAAAGACAACATACTTAAATGAGAGTGGGAGTTCATTTGGGAGAGAGGAAAGTGCCCATTCAAAAGTGTTTAAATAGCTCATATGTGAGAAAAGAAAGGGAGGGAATACCTTTGTTCACTAAATATAGCACTCAAAATAGGAAAAACTTGTATCTAGTTTGGAGATTACTTGTTGGATAACACCGAGAGCTACAACTTTTGTAACTTCTATCTAGTTTGGAGATTAATTATTGATAACACCGAGACCTACAATGGGTTAATCCAACGTTTATATGAAAAGTTATACCCTCTCTTCCCCCAACAATTATAGATAGCATCGAGAGAGCTACAACTTTTCTTTTTACAATGGATCAATCCAACACTTGTATGAAGCACTATGCCCTCTATGCCCATAGGTTCGAGATAATTTTACAAAAATGTGCACCGTTGAGCTACTTCTGCTTACAATAAAGAAATAAACAAATGAAAGAAAAACTTTTACCTTATGTCTTAACAAAACTTATAGATTAGCTTGAGAGGTACATCTTTCATTTTTAAAGGATATGAATATGATGCTTCTATGGAATTTTCTTAGGGCTACTTCTTCTATGGAATTTTCTTAGGGCTACTTCTTCTTCTCTTATTCTTCTATGCTTCATCTTCCTCTTGAGACTAAGAGGGTGGAGAGTGAAATGGGAAAATGGGGAAGAGTAAGGATGAAGAAAATGGGTCAAAATTGTAGAGTGAGGTGTGCTATCATAACGAATAGGATTTTTGGCTAGAACCCATAGGATCACCAAAGTTTCCTAGCTTAGCCCATAAACAAGGTTCTAATGAGATAAATGGAACACATAATAAGGGACTCTCATTTCAAAACACACATGTAGGGAAAAGAACACAAGCATTGTTTTCCTTCCATTCTCTTTTCTACCATGTTACATCCATACAAGGGTCTTTAAATAGTCATGTCAGTGTGACCTTTCAACTTCCATAATAACTTCTTGCCCTGCATCTCCACTTTCATGTAGCTCCCACACATGTGTAGCCGTTTCTTAATGTGAAAACTTGTAACTCATATGGCTAATGATATAATCCCATGCTTTGTTATGCTAATTACTCCATGTGCTAGCTGTAGGAAAATATGACCAAAGGATATGTATAGCCAAATAACAACTCAAATTGGCATCCCTTTTCCCATCTTGCAGTCCCCACTACCCATGTGAGATTTGCACCTCCAACACCCCCTCCAATCGAGCATGAAGGAAAGGGATCCAAGACCATACGACCATATTAGGGAGTTTGGAAAAATCCCATTACTTTGGAAACTTTATTTTTAATATACTTTTTGGTGTATCTTCAACATACTAAATCCAAAGTTGTCGAAGAATGTGTATTTAGAACCTACTCTCAAGAGATTTCAAAGGATATGTCAGATGAGAAGGTTTTGACAAAAGCTTAAAAGGGTTCACCGTGCCCCCATTTTTTAAATCTTTCAGACATTAGGGGAAGGTTGAGGTCTATAGGGGCCCTTTAAGATGCCATGTGATTAAAAGGTTATTAAGGAAAAGAGCCAATCGTGTGATGCCATGTATACAAAAATGTTGGGTGATTAAAGGTGGTCAAAAGATTCTCTAGAAGATGCCTTTTTGTACTTTTCATTTCGAAAAAGTGGGGGGGAAAGTTTTTGAAATTTTGGACGTCCATAACTTCTACATATGAGATCAAAATTTGTCGGAGATTACAGATCCAGAATCTACTCGTTGATCTCTTTCCATAGATATGTCACATGATATAGTTTTGCTCGCTCGATTTCAAATTCAATTTTGGCGGGAAACTTTGAAATTCAAACTTCTAGCCGTTTGAAGAACAAGAAGGTATCTAAAGTCAAAGAAACTTAACATTTTAACAAAAAGTCATTAAAATCATAATATGGCAGCTTAAAGGGCCCTTATAGACCTCAACCTTCCCCTAATGATGGGAATTGGGATTTTCCCAAACTCCCTAATATGCGGGCATGAAGCATGCCTTAATACCATGCAAGAAAATGTAATAAGGGAATCATGAACTTTACAAATGAAAAGAACTAAATTTCAAAAAGAAGTCAAGAGTAAACAATATTACTGCTTTTGAAGGCTTTGATTACAAATTGATGGGACTGTCTACCCACATGTGTGCTTTGGGTTGATGATGATCTAAAGACTCGAGATGGAGGATATCTTGCTTACAATATAGCTTGAACATGATGAACTCAAATTTCTTAGGTAGATTCTCATTGATGGAGGCCTCATAGGTGAGGATGTTATGTCCAATGCCACCTCCGATCACATTTAAGACATTATAGTCTTAGGTAGATTCTAATTGATGGAGGCTTCACAAGCCAGGATGTTATGGCCAATTTCACCACTGATCAAATTTAGGAAATTATAGGCTTGATGCATTAAAGGTAGGTGACTATGAAACCAAAGGTACCAATTACCATTCAAGAGCTACATGTCCATATTATATCTCCTCATGCTTCAAGTGATAAGGGTTGTGGGAACGGGGAGAAGCATATGCAAGAGATGGATAGGCCAAGGAAGATGGTGCCATAATGTGAGTAAGTAAAATCCACAAGGAAAAACAAACTCCAATAGAGAGAGAGAGAGAGAGAGGTTTATCAATATCTTGATGTTAACCCATTTTTTGGGTTAACAAGAGCTACTTCCATTATCTTACATCAAGGAGTCAAGGTAGACACACCAAAAGGTTGTACATTCACGATATGAAGCAACGACAGTGTCCAAATCTACAATTTAGACAGGCACCTGTAATGGTTTGACGGAATACTTATGGCAATTTCCACTTCAAGAGCGTGTGGTATCAAGTTAGGATGAAGTCACAAGTGATGTTTTTCATGGATATACTATGAGAGCAGTCATTGTAATAGCATTAGGCCTCTTATGAGCCTAAAGTGCCTGGTCGGCCCCATAATTTAAGTGAGTGTGAACACTTATGGCCATGTATATAAGTGAAAATCTCTCATAATACAAAGGACTCTCCCATTGTGAAATAGAGTGTGGCTCTTGCTAATCCTCTTGCTAATATCTCTCTAATGCATGCTAGTGTGTGTGAGTAAAGTGAGGTGAGAGGAGGGATGAGTGCATGTAGTGCAATGCGGTGGGGTGACAATGCACGCGTGAGGCTTGTTGAGATATCGAGCTCATCTAGTGAGGCGGTGGACACTGATGACCCGCCTGGGGGGATAGACCCCACACTTATACCACTGGCATGGTTGGTGAGATCATGGGTGATATGCGTCCAGTGGGATGAGAGGCTACGTGACAGCCATTCTAGAGACTGGCATAGTTATAGCGTCAGCTCATTTAGTTGGGATCACACTATAAAGAACCCTAGTATGTATTTAGTTGGGTTCACAGCTCATTTAGTTGGGTTTACACTATAGAGAACCCTAGTATGTATTTGGTTAAGTTTTCTTATGGTGTGTACTCTTATCTTTATATATGGTGTGTTGAGTGTTGTGTGAAGAAGAAGAAGAAGATTTTCAACCTCTCACCTTGTGTGTTCTCTTTTAGGGTTTTGTGAGAGTGTGTGTGCTTGCAAGAGCTCAAGCTCTTTTCTCCCTTGCATCTTTTCATGGTATCAAAGCCTAGTTCATGCTAAGGGCTGAGCTGCAAGCAAGAGAAGCACAGGAAACAGTACGAGGGTAAGAGCTTCATCTACTCTTCCCTATTGTGTTAGCGCGACTACACCCTTGTCGGGAGCTTTACAGGAGCACCGACAAACGATCTCTGATTGAGGAGCTTTCTTCGTCACAGGAGTAAAGCTATAGGGAAACTATAATGTCCTATTGGACATAAAATTTTGTGCCGAAAATGCATTTCGGGCACATTAGGATCTCCATTTTCCAGAAAGCAAGCGATTTCGAGCACTGTGGGTAAGTCATCGATTCTATGCAGAGTTCTGTTTTAAGAACTGCAGGAAGACAGATTGGTTGTGTAGATATTGTGTGTGCTACAAGGAGGTTAACAGTTGCCATTGGGTGTATGTATGCACATTGAGGTCACCGGTTGTGACATTTGAGTGTAGTACAGTACTGCTGCAAAAAATACAGCAGTTTGTGCAAGACAGCAGACCAGAGTGCTATTTTTGGTAAATCTGTGTGTCTGGCAAGATGTCAAATGATGGCATAAACTAGATTGTTTCTGAGAAGCTTGATAAGAACAACTTCCATGCTTGGAGGTTTAGGTTGATAAATTTCCTGATGGTGGGAAAGGGTTACTGGGACTACATAGAAGGTGAGCATGAAAAGGCACCGAAGATACCAGAGATCAATCCGAGTGCTACAGATGTGAAAGAGATCAGTATACAAGACACCATGATTGGGTACATACAGGATGCCAAGTCCCCCAAGGAGGCGTGGGACACCTTGGAAATGAATACCAAGGCACAAAAGATACAGTTGAAGAATGAATTTCATACTCTAGAGAAAAAGAGTATGTCTGTGTGAATGACTATGCATTGAAGATCAAGGGTATTGTGGAATCCCTTGCATCTATTGGCATTTCAGAATGATGATGGTAAGGTGGAAGTCTGTCTATGTGGTCTCGGGCCACAATACAAGGCGTTCATAATGTCTATTTTCAGACTCGAGAAAACATTCCCAATTTCACAGATTTGGTGTCTATGTTGATTATAGAAGAGAAGAGCTTGGGTGAATACCAACAGCCTTCACAAAACAAAAACAATTCTGAGCAACAGGCCTTCTACACAAGTTCAGGAAGAGGACGAGGTAGAGGAGGTCATGGATGTGGCCAACGAGGTGGCCGAACAGGTAATCAGAGTTATGGCCAGCAGCAACAACAATAGTCCTAGAATTCACAAACAACAACAACACGCAAGTGGAAGAGGCCAATTCAGAGGCAAGGGGAGTCAAAGAGGTCGTGAAAATTGGCAAAGGCAGTATAATGATACACGTGGAGGCTTTTATTGTGGTAAGCCTGGACATGTGCAGGCAGATTGTTATAAAAAGCAGGCCGGCATGCAAAATGGAAAATTACAGCAAAACAACTATGCATCCTTGGGCAAAAACAATGAGGATAATGAAAGGTTGTTTGTTATATACAGCATCTTGTTAATGCCATGTCTAAAAATGTTGAAGCAGCACATAAAGATGATGTATGGTACGTTGATTCAGGTGCCTCGAACCACACATGACAAGTCATGGGGAGTGGTTCAAGGAGATGAAAAACCTTGAAAGACTAGGTTTTGTGGAAACACTACTCATCCAATTGCCCATGTTGGAGATGTGCCATTGTCTATGCAAGATAGCAAAGTGAAGTACCTTGCAGATGTACTTCATGTTCCGAACATAACAAAGAATCTGGTTTCAGTTGGCCAGATGATTGAGCAGGGTTTGCAGGTTTGGTTTAACCCTGATGGTTGTTATGTTGAAGACTTTAAAGACAAGTGCAGGTTGGTTGCAAAAGGCAATAGAGTGGGCAGAATGTTTACATTGAATGTAAACATGCCTAAAGTGAGTGGTGCGATGTTTCTAAATGGTTCAGGAATTGTTATAGACATAGACATTTGGCATAAAATAATTGGACATGTGAATGTGCAAAGAATGAAGTCTATGCAGACTAAAGGAATTGTGACAGGGCTGTCAAAGTTTAAAGTTGAAGATATGCAGAAAATATGTGAAGCATGCCAATTTGGAAAGCAAACAAAGTATGTATTTCCATGTGACAGAAATGTGAGTAGAAATGCACTAGATGTTGTGCATTCAGATGTGTAGGGTCCTACAAAGACCATGTCTATGTGAGGCTGCAGGTATTATGTGAAATTTATTGATGAGACCACACAAGGAAAGTGTGGGTATACTTCATGAAGGAGAAGAGTGAGGTGTTCACTCATTTTCAGAATTTTAGAATTATGGTTGAAAAGCAAACAGGGAAACATGTAAAGTGCCTAAGGTCAGATGGAGGAGGAGAATACTTCTCCAATGACTTCTCTGAATTTTTGAAGAAGAATGGTATTCAGAGACAGTTTATATGCAGATACACTCCGCAGCAAAATGGAGTTGCTGAGCGGAAAAAAAGGCACATTGCTGAGATTGCATGAGCATTGATGGTGGGAGAGAAAAATATGCTGCATAGCTATTGGACTGAGGCTGTTTCTACAACATTTTACATCATGAACAGGACTCCAACTGCAGCCATACATGATGTAACTTCAGAGGAGAGGTTTACTGGCAGAAAACCTGATTTGTCTCATCTGGAAGTCTTTGGATGCATTGCATATGTGCATGTGCCAGATGAGTTGAGAACTAAGCTATATCCAAAAGTTAAAAAATGTGTGTTTATTGGGTATTCACTTGAGCAAAAGGGATACAGGTGTTATAGCTCGCTACACGTGAGTTGAGGGTAAGCAGGGATGTTGTTTTTGATGAGATGGGTATGCTGCTGAAAAAGAAGCTATTGGGGCTGATGTGAGTGGAAATGTGGTTGCATAGAATGCAAGTCAGCGATCACAGTCTTTGAGTGGACTAGGAGAGTCCTCATCTAGTGGTTCAGTTTTGATAGACCATGGAGTGGCAGGCTGCGTCATAATACCAGTCCTACAAATGTGATTAGTACATCACATAAAGTCAAACAGAAAGTGATTGAGCCCCTTAGTATGCCTGACATTTCTACAGGGCATTCTCATGTTGATGGAGAGTCTAGTGGCTCAGAGATGAGCCTTGATGAGGATCTTGGGATACCAGCTATGAGAAGACCTGGTGTAAAGAAGGCTATGGAAGCCATGAATGTAAAGCTGCAAAGATCTGGGAGAATGAAGAATCCTGTGTAGAGGTTTACCTATGATGGTTATGTGGCACATCACTATGCATACATGGCAAAAGTTGTGCAGGTTGTAGAGCCCACATGCATTGATGAGGTTGTTGGAAATGTGTGTTGGGAGAAAGCTACGGATGAGGAGATGGATGCACTATATGGAAATAAGACTTGGGATCTAGTGCAATTGCCTAAAGGCAAGAAAGCCATTGGATGCAAGTGGGTGTACAAAGTAAAACATAACAGTGATGGAAGCATAAGCAGGTACAAGGCTAGATTGGTAGCCAAAGGATATGCACAGACATATGGCATTGATTATGAGGAAACTTTCAGCCCAGTTGCCAAGATGGCAATAGTGAGAGTTGTGATAGCAGTGGCTGCATCAAAGCAATGGTCTTTACATTAGATGGATGCAAAGAATGCATTCTTGCATGGGGATGGATTTGTAGGAAGAGGTGTGTATGTTGCAGCCACTTGGTTATGAGGATGTGAGTCACCCCGAGCATGTTTGAAGGTTAAAGAAAGCCTTGTATGGCTTAAAACAAGAACCAAGAGCATGGTCTGACAAGATTTCTGAATATCTTATCACTATTAGCTTTCATGTAGCCCTTTCATATAGCCAATGCAGATTTCTCGCTGTATGTGACACAGTGAGGTGATAGAGGGGTTGTGCTTGTTGTCATCTATGTAGATGACCTGATCATTACAGGGGACCATGATGTAAAAATCTTTGATGTAAAGATCTTGCTTAGACTGAAGTTTGAGATGAAGGATCTGGGGGGGCTCAGATACTTCTTGGGCATTGAGGTGATTAGGTCACCACATGGTATTGGATTACTGCAAAGACAATATGGCTTGGACATGTTGTCCAAGTATGGTATGACAGGCTGTAAGCCTATCTCAGTGCCATTGGATCAGAATGGCAAGTTGAGTGCAGATTCAAGAGAGATTTTGGAGGATCCTACTATGTATAGGCGCATAGTAGGAAGCTTGATCTACATGACGATCACCAGGCTAGATTTGAGCTATGCTATTGGGTTGGTGAGTCAATTTATGAAGGTTCCTCAGAAGCTGCATTTGGATGCATTGAGACACATACTGAGGTATGTGAGGTCTACTTTGCATTGTGGAATATTTTATGAAACTAGGACAGAGATATGTGTACATCGGTACACAGATGCTGATTGGGCTGGTAGTATCTCAGATAGAAGATCTACTAGTGGTTTCATGTTTTGTTTAGGGAGTGCTGCTATGACTTGGAGCGGCAAGAAGCAGCCTACGATTGCTCTATCTAGTACTACAGAGGCCAAGTACAGAGGTGCTGCTATGGCAGCATGTGAGGGCTTGGTTGAGAAAGTTACTTGCAGATTTGGGTCTATCAATGGATAGACAAGTTATCATTTTCTGTGACAACATTAGCAGTATACAGTTGGCCAGGAGCCCATTTTTTCATGCTCACACAAAGCATATAGAGGTCCACTACCATTTTGTCAAAGAGAGGTTTCTGGCAAGAGATGTTGACCTTGTTTATATCAGCACACAGGATCAGGTCGCTCACATCTTCACCAAAGCATTCGGTACAGAGAAGCTCCCCAGATTCAAGGCTTTGCTTGGTGTACATGAGATGGAGTTGAGCTCGAGGGGTAGTGTTGAGATATTGAGCTCATCTAGTGAGGCGGTAGACACTGATGACCCGCCTGGGGGATAGGCCCCACACTTACACCACTAGCATGGTTAGTGAGGTCATGGGTGATATGCGTCCAGTGGGATGACAGGCTGTGTGATAGCCATTCTAGAGACTGGCATAGTTATAGCGCCAGCTGATTTAGTTGGGTTCATACTATAGAGAACCCTAGTATGTATTTGGTTGAGTACCTTTTTATATGGTGTGTACTCTTATCTTTGTATATGGTGTGTTGAGTGTTTTGTGAAGAAGAAGAAGAAGATTTTCAGCCTCTCACCTTGTATGTTCTCTTTTTGGGTTTTGTGAGTGTGTGTGTGCTTGCAAGAGCTCAAGCTCTCTTCTCCCTTGCATCTTTTTAAGGCTATGCTGGAATTGCTACTCAAGGAGTGGTAGAGCTTGGAGACCTCAAGGATCATGAGCTCGGCTATCGGAAAGATCCCCAAGACACTTGTGGTTTTCCAAGTAATCTTCTTGTTGGATGTGTTTTGACGAGCGTTTGGGCGAGCCTTAACATTTTTGGCACCGCCTATATCAGGGAGCCATCCCTTGGCATTTCTCATTGTATTTCTTTAATCTATGCATTACCAATTGCCCATTGTCTTTAGTAATGGTTTAGCATGAAAAATATGTGGTTTTGATGGTGATTTGTGTGTGATTTGGTGAGGAATAGTTCTATTTTTTGTTTTGTAAAGAATAATTTTTGCTTAACTTTTAGCTTAATTATTGTTTTTGTTATTGTTAATTCAGTTTTTAATGTTCCTAGGGCTTGCACATAGAGTGTATTAGGTTTTGTTTGCTTCCATTGCATTAAAAAATGCAATAGAATGCATTTTTAGTGATTTTTTGCTATCTTTTTTAGTTCAACATAGAGTGAAAATCATTATTTTTACCTAATTTTCATGTTTTTTGCTAGATTTGTTTGTGTAAGTGTGTTAGCAATCAATTAGGATAGCTTAATCTCTCAAAAACATTAAAAACTCTTGGAATTGACTAATCTTCACTAATGGACTGGTTTTTCTCGTTTAGGAGCGATTAATCCATTCCAAGAGTTAAAACATTCATAAATATGTTATTTGGAGTCCATTTTGAAAGAGGTTGAAATTAGGTTCTTAAGTGTTCTAAGAGCATCTAAATGCATCAAAATACCTAGTTCAATCAATTTCTTCATGAATTGGAGGAATTTTGCTCTCTTTTACTTAATATTGCATAAAGAGAAGAGATTAAAATTAAGAGTTTAATTAATCTCTAATTATGGATTAATTTACACATTAGTTGATGCACATAGCTTAGCAATTTCATGCCCTATCTAATGACGTGGTCAACGGTGTGAATTAATTAGTGATTAGTATAGCTCTTAATTAGTCCAAAAAGAGAAAAGATTAGTGAAAGTTAATCTTTGATCAAGTTTTTATATTTTTACACAACTCATTAGTGGCTAATGAGAATTTAATGTAAAGATGCCAATGAGTTGTCAACTTGTCCATTTTGGGGGTCATTTATGAAGGGTGTAAGGGGCTGTCATAAAAATGTTGACTTTTTTTATTCCCACTTACCTTTTTGGAAAAATGCCCATCTCTCCCCAATTTAAAATTCAAAAAATATTCCCTCCACACAAGAAAACTCAATTTCACTCTAGAATCCATTTTTTTAAAAAACCTCACACGAGCTACTTCAGGGCGTGAGATAGCCTCTACTTCACTGTGTGAGATAGGTTCATGAAGTAGCAAAAAAAACGTGCGAGCTACTTCATGGCATGAGATAGCCTCTACTTCATGGCATGAGATAGGTTCATGAAGTAGCAAAAAAAAAATGTGTGAGCTACTTCTTCACGGCGTGAGAAAGCCTCTACTTCATGGCATGAGATAGGTCCATGAAGTAGCTCCCAAAAAATAAATCTACCTCACATGAGCTACTTCACAGCGTGAGATAGGTCTATGAAGTAGTTAATTTTTTTAAATAAATTATTCTACCTAACACGAGCAACTTCATGACGTAATATAGCCTCTACTTCACGGCATGAGATAAGTCCATGAAGTAGCAAAAAAAAAAGAGTATAAAAAATAGCCCAGTTTGGAGGCCCGTATCTCCTAAACCGTGAGGCCAATGAACACGTTCTAGTGCTCATTGGAAAGCCCTAATCAAGCTCTTCGAAATTGGTCTCAAGCATCCGAGGGAAAAATCCATCGTTTTGACCTCCAACCAACAACCTCAAAATGTGACCCAAAATTTGAGGCAAAAACGGGCGTAAAAGCACAAAATCACCCAAAATAGCCTGAATATAGGACTCATACCATATTCAGGCTACTTTTCGAATGTCTAAACGACAAAATCATGAACAATTCATAGAGATAAAGTTATAATACATCAAAAATATTACAAATCTCTTATACAACTTTTTTCCAAATTCCTTTTGGAACACGTTCAAAAACGCTACGAAAAAGGAAAAATCATTCCAGAATTTTTTTAAAATCTTTAGACACTGCTTGAAAGTACATAACCATGCCAACAACAAGCATACATAATGTATTTCATGTCAGCCTACTTAAGTACATTCCTACTCAAGATGTCCAGTTTCTTCCCACATGTAATCAAGATTCCTCCCGAGCCCCTCAAGATGTCCAGTTTCTTCCCATGTAATCAATCCCCTTTTCATAATAATAAAAGATCTTGTTTCTACATGTTTTGGCATAGAGAGAGAAAATATTCTAGAGAGAGATAATTCAGTTTTTAGATATCTTTGGATGGAAAAATATCCCTTCTTATTAAAGTAAACTCCCCCAAAACAGAAGTTTAAAAAGAAATTCCTAAGTGCATTAGAAATAAATTATAATGTGCACAAAAGACCTTAGCCTAAGGGCCCCTGTTTTCAGAAAATTTTGAATTAAGGTCTAAACAAAGGTTTGACAGGCCAATGAGTAAATGCTCACATAAGATGAAGAGTGGACTAAGGACCAAAGAAAAGAATTAAAAAACTGAATTTTGACACCTCAGTGTGGTGATCTCCCCTCATGAAGCAGGTATCTTTTTCTCATCATTACCCCAAATTTTAATCAATAAAATGAGATATTTTTATCTCTCCTCTCTCCTGTTTCAAATCTAGATCCAAAAAGTAAGTTGAACTGACCCAAAAATGGTCAAAAATTGACCAAACTGATCTGAAAAATTCTAGAATCAGTTTGCTTGGTTAGAGGCTCACTTTTTCCTATAAATAGAAGCCTCCCCCTTTAATGGTGTTTATGCAGTGTTACTCTAGTCGTGTCGTCCTGAGCCATCTACTTTGAATTTTTTAATAATTCAATTGTTTTTTGCCTAATCCTCTCCAAAGTGAATTGGTGGCCACTATTGCTTCAAACAAGAGTAGAACCCTCAATCCCTCAAGCCAAAGGAGAGCTTATTGCAAGCTCCATGTAAGCTAATTTTCTTACTTTGTTTACGAATTTTAATGAAAAATCTATGGTTTTCTTGATTTTTATGTTTTGCAAATGATTGAATTAAATTCAAATGTTATGCCTTTGATGAAAAAGGCCACCCCCTTCTCTTCTTTACATTCTAACCTTTCTTAATCCGAGAAAGATTAACTAAGTGATTAATTAAACTCTTCTTATTGTTTACTCTCTTGAATTTAAAAAATTGTGTAGATTCGAGTTCTATAATTCTAAATTGGGTTAATTAAGTTAAGTAAAGAAAGATAAAAATGAGAAATGGTCAGCCATACAAAGGAGGTTATGGAAAAATTTTTCAGAATTCTGTGAAAAGAAAGTTTGTTTTTATGTTATTCCAAAAGAGTAATTCCCACCATTTTTGCATCTAAAAGAAATATTCTAATTACTCCATGTACATATTCACCTATGAATATACATGGATATCACTGGTATTAATTATTAAATATGCATAGAAAGATGCATAAAGGAATTTTTTTTATTACAAAAGTGTTATTCTTATTAAAATTGATTTCTATGCATAGAAAGATGCATAAAGGAAATTTTTTTATTACAAAAGTGTTATTCTTATTAAATTTGATTTCTATGCATAGAAAGATGCATAAAAGAAATTTTTTTTATTATAAAAGTGTTATTCTTATTAAATTTGATTTCTATGCATAGAAAGATGCATAAAGGAATTTTTTTTATTACAAAAGTGTTATTCTTATTAAATTTAATTTTTATGCATAGAAAGATGCATAAATGAATTTTTTTATTACAAAAGTGTTATTCTTATTAAATTTGATTTTTTATGCATAAAAAGATGCATAAAGGATTTTTTTATTATAAAAGCGTTATTCTTATAAAAATCCATTTTTATGCATAAATAGTTGCATAAAGAAATTCTTTTTATTTTAAAAGTGTTATTCCTATTAAATTTGATTTTATGCATAAATAGATGCATAAAATGATTTTTTTATAAAAGTGTTATTCCCATTGAAGTTGATTTTTATGCATAAATAGATGCATAAAAGGATTTTTTTATAGTGTTATTCCCATTGAAGTTGATTTTTATGCATAAATAGATGCATAAAAGGATTTTTTTTATAAAAGTGTTATTCCCATTGAAGTTGATTTTTATGCATAAATAGATGCATAAAAGGATTTTTTTAATAAAAGTGTTATTCCCATTGAAGTTGATTTTTATGCATAAATAGATGCATAAAGAATTTTTATATCAAAATCAGAAATCTTTGAAATTCTATGTTTAAATTCTATGAGAAATGAATAATTAAATACTTTAAGAGAGAAATTTCTATCATTTTATATTCACACGGATTGTAAAAAGAAAATTCAGGAAATCTATTGAGATCAAAATATTCAGATAAATGATTAATTTATTCCTCATTGGAATTCGTAACTAATTTAGAAATCAGTTAAGTGAATATTCAAAGAAAGAAATTCAGTAAAATAGTAACTGAATTATCAAACCTTTTTGAGAAAGATAGTTCAGGAAAAATCTTATCCGACTCAAACCTTGAATCAGAACTAAACTCTTTCATCAGTTGTTGCGAGGAAAGAAGGTGTGACCAGTTTAGAAAAATACACTCAAAACTCTCACCAAATCTGAAACTAAGTTTGAGACCCTTCGAATTGATCTGTGAATCAAGGTTAGAGAATTGGAGGAATTTAGGTATGAAATTCAAAATTCCGATCAAGAAGTTTTGGGGATACTTATTCAAGAAATACTCCTTGTATTCAAAAGAAAATCAAACTAAAAACCTGCATAGAAACCATGTTTTCTTAAAGGACTGTCTTATGCCAGAATGCTGGAGGGAGCATTTGGTATATGTTTTTCTAAGGGAAGTTCGGTTGCAACAGTTGGCGGGGAGTATTCGAAGGACGGCTCACGTGGCAAACCTACCCAGGTCTTGACCAACCTCGGTATGGTTGAAAAATGGTGCGCTTTTGGTACGATGGGCGAGGGGCGATGAAGCGGTCCCTAAGTGAAGTGCCAGGACACCTAAGGAGGATCCTGAAGGGTTCTGACTTGGAGATGCATGGGCTTGCGGTGCCTATGACACCCATGCGTATGTCGTGGAAGATATGTATGATGGACGAAATGATTATTGTAATCTGGTTACTGGATCTCATTTGCTGACCAGTTGGTCTCAACAGAGAGTCTAAAGTGATACTGTTTTTTGAGAAACAAGGGACTGGATGGAATTTATGAGTTATGATATTTGTAACCAATAACTGTTTATCAATGGATTATTTTATATGTTAAAGTTTTAAAGAGGAGTGTGTGCATATTTGTATTTGAAAGCAAAAGTTAAAGAAAGGCATTCAATTATGGGTGGGTGAGTAATTGTCTGGTTCTACATCGATTCCAGTGGTTGGGCGGTGGCTAACCCATGGGCCGGATGGGGTTAGGCTAGAATCAGTGGAGTTTTAATAATTAAATTAAAATAATAGGAATACGCTTAAAACTCGAGTAGTTTAATAAAAACCTGAAGAATTTCTCAAATGAGTAGATCAATGGCTATGCCTGACTTCGGTTAGGAAAAAAGCGTTGATTTTCTCAAATGATTAGATCAACGGCTGTGCCTAATTTCGGTTAGGAAAAAAGCGTTTATTTCTTTAAACTAAGTCAGTTATAGTTTTCCTTCTATCTGGTTTAATCAGGTGAAGGATAGTTTAGTCTTTTGACCCAGTTAGAAAATTTGTTAAGAAAATCAAAAAGTTGGAATCGTCCTCGTTTTTCGGGCAAGGAAAATTTTCCCGGTTTCGGTTTCGGAATGACCACCAGATTAGTCTCGTGTCCGGACATTCGAGGGGGCGAGGCCCCAAGTGGGAAACCCTACCCGACATAAGAGGAAGCTACTTCCGCTGCTGCTAGTAGCAACTGGGAATCCGATGCGCGGAGGGGGCAGAGGGGTCTCACAAGCACCCACACACGGCCTCAGTGATTCATCCAAAAACACGGCCGTAGAGATTTTCAAAATCACGGGCAAGTACGTTGGAACGACTCATCCTATTTAATTCATGTAAATGTTTAAATAGAGATGTGAAGCCTTTGGAAATCCAAACTGCCCCACTAAGGTACATGCATTGAACCTTTGCTTAGTGGGAAAGACTAGTCAATCCTTCATCACACTGATGCCTACGATTAAGGCAAATTTCAAGACCTTGAAAACAACCTTTATCCACTACTTTTCAAGACAAGGATATCGGTGGAGTGCAGCAAGAGAACTCTATTCGATTGAGCGAAAACAAAAGAAAACCATCCCGATTTTATCCTTCAGATAAAATTCTTGGACTCACGATGTGAGACATGGGAGAAACTAAACGATGCTCAGTTGAAGAGATGTTTCATGATGATGGGCATAAATAAAGTTTAAGCTTACATAACTTGATCATTGTATAAAATCTGGAAACATTCGATCAATGTTGTAAAGAAGAAATACGTTTAGATGACAACATGATGGATAATGATCACGATATGAGATGTTGCTCATCTACCCCTAGTGAAGCAAAGGTTAAAGAAAATGATCTCAGAATTATCATTCCCTGAATTCTACACAGCCTTGCTTAAAAGCTTTGAACCAAAATATCCAAGAGAATGAGCTCCCTTAAGACAAAACATTATTGATGCTAAAGAGAATGTGGGGGAGAGACAGAGCTTGAGTTCCTTTGCAACAAGTAAACACACACACATGAGAGAGATAGATGGCTGAATTTTCTTCTATCTTCTTCTCTTCTCTACAATCATATAACAAAAAGATAATAATACATACATAAAGGGAAAGTACTCTCCTATAACAACAAACAAAGTGGTCGGTCTATATTGTGAACCTGGCTATAACTATGCCGTAACTCTAGTACTCCAAAGTGGCTGTCACACACAACCTATCATCCACTAGCGGCATATCAACCATAATCTCACCCGACCATACTAGTGGCATAAGTATAGAAGCTGTCGCCCAGGCAGGTCATCAATGTCTGTTAAGCACTAATTGATCTTGATATCTCAACACTCCCCCTTGAGCTCACCTCCACACACTGCACCCCAAGTAAGCTCCTAAACGTATGGAGCTTCTTTGTGCCCAATGCCTCCGTAGATGTCAGCCCTAATCCTCTGTGCGGACATATACCAGATCGGACAATTGTCCTATCCACAAGTTCACCCATATCACAACTAGCTTTTGAAACTAAGCTATCTCACAAGCTGCCATAGCAACACCCCTATACTCTGCCTCTATACTCGACAAGGCAATTGTTGGCTGCTTCTTACAATTTCAACTCATAGCAGCACTCCCAAATGAGAACATAAAACCACTGGTAGATCTCTTGTCTGCAACACTACTAGCCCAATCAACATCTGTGTACCCATATAATTGTATCTCTATACCAGTCTCATAGAAAAGTCCATAATCAACTGTGGACTTTATGTACTTGAGAATCCATCTAGCTGCATCCAAGTGTGCCTTCCTAGGGGCCTGAAGTCTAACCTAGTAATGGTCATGTAGATCAAGCTACCCACACTATGTGCCTGTATGTAGTGGGGTCCTCCAAAAGCTCACTTGTATCTATGCGAAAAGCTTTGTGTTTTGATCCAATGGCACTGAAATAGGCTTATAGCCTATCATATAATACTTGGACAACATATCCAATCCATATTGCCTCTGCAAATAACAAAATGCTCCAATGGCACTGAAATAACAAAATGCTCCAATGGCACTGAAATAGGCTTACCGCCTATCATAACATACTTGGACAACATGTCCAAGCCATATTACCTCTGCACTAACAAAATGACATGAGGTGATCTCACCACCTCTATGCCCAAGAAATACCACAGCTCACCCAAATCCTTCATCTCAAACTTTTTCTTCAAAAGCCTCCTGACATCATGTATGTCAACATCACTATCACCAGTGATAATCAAGTCATCCACATAGATGACTAATAGCATGATCCCACTATCTATCTTTTTCACATAAAGTGAAAAATCTACATTGGATATCTGAAATCCAATGGTAGCAAAATACTCCCCAATCTTGTTTAACCATGCTCTAGGTGCCTGCTTCAAGCCATACAAGGCTTTATGTAGCCTGCACACAAAATCTGGGTGTGCATCACTCCCATAACCTAGTGGTTGCATCATGTAAACTTCTTCTTGCAAAAAAAAAAACCATGCAAGAAGGCATTCTTTACATCCATCTTATATAAACACCAACCCTTTGTTGTAGCCATAGTAATAACATCTCTCACGGTTGCCATTCTTGCAACAACCGGGCTGAATGTTACCTCATAGTCAATGCCATAAGTCTAAGCATAGCCTTTGGCCACCAATATTGCCTTATACCTACTCACTGAACCTTCAGCATTTATACTTGACTTTATACACCCACTTGTATCCAATTGCCTTCTTTTCCTTAGGCAAAGACACTAATTCCCATGTTGCATTTGTATCCAATGTTGCCATCTCCTCATTCATAGAATCTTCTCATTTCTTATTTCCAAGTGCCCGCTTAAAACAAGTGGGCTCTGATTCTTGTAATTCTTTAACCATCATGTAAGCGTAATGATGGGCTATATATCCATCATATCTCAACCTATCAACAAGGTACCTAACCCTCATAGACCTACGTACACCTGGATCACTTCCAGGTGTCCTCAAAACATCCCTCATTCTCCTTACACGAGGAATAACCACAGATGGAATGCCAAGCTCCTCATCAAGGCTCTGCTCAGAGCTGCTAGAGTCACCATCCACATATGAGTGACATGTTGACAGATCAGGCACAAAAGGTTGATCTACCTTTTTGTTTCCTCTGCATGATACATGTGTACCTACATCTATCCTCAACCTACCTGACCATGGGCTAGCATTGGATCCGCTGCTAGAGGACTCTCCAGGTCCACTAAACACCTAGGATTCCTTCTCTACATGTGGTGCAACATCAGAACTTCTTACATCTGCATCTTCTATTGTCTTCACTACTTGTGCATACCAACTACTCATCTTGTCAAAGACATCTCTGCTTACTCGCATCTCAAGAGTGGTAGGGTTATAATATCTATAACTTTTTTGCTCCATAGCATAACCAATAAAGATGCATTTCTCTGCCTTTGGATCCAACTTTGTTCTCACTTCATCAAGAACATGCACATATGCAATGCACCCAAACACTTTCCAGTGAGACACATCCGGTCTTATGCATGTAAGCTTCTATTCAAGTGCATCATACCATGAACAACCGCAGTGGGTGTCCTGTTCATAATGTACACAACAGTTGCTACTACTTCTACCCAAAAATAATGTGGCATATTCTTTTCAGCCACCATCAAGGCATATGCCACTTCTGCAATGTGCGTGTCTTTTCTTTCTACAACACCATTCTACTGCAGAGTGTACCTACATGTAAACTGTCTCTTAATTCCCTACTTCCTCATAAGAAATTGCCAAACTCATTGGAGAAATATTCTCCCCCACCATTTGATCTCAAGTATTTTATTTATGCCTTTTTCCTTCTCGACCAAGGCTTTAAATATCTGAAAGTGAGCAAACACCTCACTTTTCTCCTTCATGAAGTAAACCCACACTTTCCTAGTGTGGTCATCAACAATGAATATAAGATAATACCTGCAACCTAAAATTGTTGCAGTCTTGGTCGGTCCCCATACATCTGAATGTATGACATCTAATGGCCTTGCACTGACATGCTTTTCAGGTGGGAAAGCATGTTTGGCCTCTTTACCAAGCTGGCATGCTTCACATACTTTGTGCATATACCATCAACCTTAAACTTTGGCAAACCTACAACAATATTTTGGGCCTACATAAACTTTAATCGATGTATATTCACATGACCAATGCACTTGTGACATATGTCAATATCTACAATGACACCTATTCCATGTGCAAACATGGCTGCCTTTACTTTAGGCATACTCACATATCCAAAGTAAAGATCTTGCCATTTTTGTTACTCTTTACAACCAAGCAACACTGATTTTTGAAGTTTTCCATAAAACATCTTTGAGGATTAAACCTCACTTGCATACCCTGCTCAACCATCTCTCCAACAGAAACCAGGTTCTTTGTAATATTTGGAGCATGAAGTACATCTACCAAGTACTTCATTTTTTCATCCTGCATAGACAATGGCACTTTACTAACATGCGCAATGGGATGCGAAGTATCATTACTTGTTTCTACATAACCTAGTTTTTCCATTTACTACATGTCTCTAAACCACTCAGCATGAGTGGTCATGTGGTTAGAGGCACCAGTATCCACATACCATGTATCTTGAGACCTTGACACATCTCCTCTTATAGAATTGAGCATGTGCTGCGTCACAAATAGCTACTCACTTCTGTCATCACCTCCCTATTTGCTAGATGATGCATAGTTTCCTTGCTGTAACTTTCCACTTTTAATGTCATTCTTCTTTTCATAGAAATCCTTTGCCATGTGCCCTAGTATGCCATAATAATAGTACTCTATGCTATTTGCATTCTGATTCTCTTTGATAACCACCTCAGCCTGTTTGGCTCCCCCTACCTCTAGACTGGCCCATTCCACCTGTGTATGATTGTTTCTATTTGTGAATCACTAGACTATTGTTATCTAGGATTCTGATTTCCTTGTTGGCCACCACCGTGGCCTCGACCACGACCTCTACCTGAAGTAAAGTAAAAGTCATGTTCTGATGTGTTCTTGCTTTGTGAAGAAGAGTCCTCACCTAGTGACTTTTCTTCTATTATTAGCATAGACACCAAGTCCCGAAAGTTGGGAATATTTTCCCTGACTGTAATGGAGGTCTTAAATGGCTTGTACTCTTTGCCAATCCCATTCAAATAGACACTCACCAAATCATCATCTTCCACCGATACATTGATGAACCCAATGGATTCAACAATGCCCTTGATCTTTAAAGCATTCTCATTAATCGACATGCTTTTCTTTTCCACAGTATGTAGTTCTTGCTTTAGCTGCATACTGTGGAAATGCTTTTCTCATTAATAGACATTCTTTTTGTTTTCCACAGTATGCAACTCTTGCTTTAGCTACAATTTCCTTGCCTTTGTGTTGGTCTGGAACATCTGCATAGATACTGCCATACAACCGCTAAAGTGTTGGCAATCATGTATGTGTCCTATGATCGTATCTGTGACGCTAATTAAAAGCTATTACATGACTTTCCTTGCACCTTGGTTCTAATCCTTAAATGCCTTTATGTCTACTAGAGTGGAATTCTCTTCAGAAAACTTAGCAGGCTCCTCATTTCCTCCTTTGATATAGTCCCAAAATCCTTTACCCATAAGGAAATTGGTCATTTTGAACTTCCAGGCATGGAAGCAGTAGTATCTTTTATTACTACTGCATCAGTACTTCAGCACAACCTGTAGGTCACCAGATCTAGCCAAAGTACATGTACATACACCCAATGTCAACAATACATGTGCAAACACTGTCTACACTCCCAAAATGCGCTACTGCACTACAATAACAAGATTTTAACTAGAGACAGTCCTCAACCAGAATAAAACTATCAAAAATACCCTGGAGTGATAGAATGGAGATCGAGACACACTCGAAATGCAATTCTGCCTGCAAAAGTGTAGCACAAAGTACTACGTACCACCACATAGACACCTCTAAGCATGCGAAGATAGCTTCTCAATCGGAGATGTGTAGCTCCCAGAGCTACCGAGGGGTGTTGTACCTAAACTAAGAAGGAAAAGAGAGGATGATGCTCTTACCCACGTACTGCTTCCTTGCTTGCTTGTTCTTGCCTCCTGCTTCCCTCCTTAGCTCTCACATGAATTGAAGCTCTAAAACCATAAAGAGAATGTGGGAAAGAGAGCTTGAGTTCCTTGCAAGAAAACACACACACACAAGAGAGTGCAAGACACGAGAGAGATGGATGGCTGAATTTTCTTCTATATTATTTTCTTATCTACAATCATATAGCTAAAAGATAAGAGTACATACACAAAGGGAAAGTACTATCCTACAACAATATACAAAGTGGTTGGTCGATATTGTGAACCCGACTATATAAGTTGGCGCTATAACTATGCCATAACTCTAGTACTCCAAAGTGGTTGTCACCCAGGTAGTTCGTCAATGTCCCGCCGTAGCACTAGTTGAGCTCAATATCTCAAAAAATACCTCTCAAAATGGTGGACCTAATGCCTTGTGTTCATTGCCACCACTACCACCTCAATCCCCAATGTGCGTACCCTAAGCTTATCTTTGCCACCACTACCACCTCAATCCCCAATGTGCATACCCTAAGCTTATCTTTCAATTCTGTAAACATTGCAAAGATTTGGGTCATGACACATCTGAATGTTCTAATTCACCTACAATTACATCAATACTACAACTATCCTTGCCTCAAACAGAAACAGTCCAAAGGTAGAAACTACTTAGAGAAGCAGTTAAGCAAACACTTCAGTGTTTCTATTGTCATCGACCGCACAAAGTGACAGAGTGCACAGTTTAGAATACTTTCATTCCCACAGTCACTAACACTTTGCAAAATGAATATGTGAATAATGTGGCATCGATCACATATTCCAAGATTACCCAAGGTGAGTTGCTTCAATGCAACCTATCTCACAGAATACAACTCTTAACATTTTGAGTGTGTAAAATAAGAAATTGTACACAGTACCCTTAAATGTGCTTACATTCTTGCAAGCCAAGGCACGAGAAACATTAAAAAAGAATGCAAAAGAACACACTTCAAAATGGGTAGAAGAGCATGTTTTTAAACAGAAACCAAAAGAGAATGCAAAACTTTCTAAACCAAAGAAAAACAAGATCCAACAGACTGTCGAAACTAAGGTTGAAATAAAGGACAAGGGAAAGAAGCCTCTGAAGAACCTAATCCCAAAAGAGCTAAAAGATACACATGATGCAAATGCATCCACCTCAAAGGCTACCCCTAAAACCACAAAACCCACATGTGCGGCACATAATACAAAAGCCCAAAAGAAAGTTTGTTTTGATCATCACATGGAAAAACATAATGAAAACCTGATGATCCAAGGAAAGTTAGAAGATGAAACAAGTTCTAGTACGTCACTTAGTGAGGACGAAACAAGTTTTAGCTCACTCAATGCCCCCCACAATCCAATAAGGAAACTAGAACCCGCCCAACCACCCCAATATAAAAATCATGATCACATGACATATGACGAACGAGCTCGGGAGAGCATGCTTAGCATTGTTGAGTGTCAAATAGGATCACCAATTATGATTGAACCTTATAATGTCAAACCTAAAAAAGAAACTAAAATATAAAAAACAGAGAAGTATCGTTTCCCCTTTCAAGAGGAAGACGTACTCTGTATAGAAATGAACTCATCAAGCCCAAAAGAGTCATTAGAGAAAGATTGCATGCATGATGCAGTTGAAAAAGTACATGAGTAATTCGATGAATCCCTTAGGAAATGTAAGTAGTCTCTCAAATCCTCATTTGGAGGAATGCTCTTCTCTCATGGGATGAAGCTAGCATAGTTTCTGCCCTTACACCTTCACTACAAGGGATCGGGCTCATACCCGCGCTCCTAGCCGCTAAAAATGACTTGTGAAAAAAAGTAGCGGGCCCGTGTACCAGTGCGTGTATCATCGCGGCCACAGACATGCGTGTAAAAGCGCGTGTATAGGACCTCTCAGACGCGCTTATACACGGGTGTATAGCCGCGTTCTTTTCACAGACGCGTTGATACATGTGGCTATACACGCCTTTCTTTAATTTAGACGCGCTTATACACGGCTGTATAGCCGCGTTCTGTTTAGATATACTCAGACGCGTTGATACCTGCGTCTATACACGCGTTTCTTTAATTTAGATGCGCTTATACACGCATAATTGTCAGTTTTGATGCATTAATACACGCGTATTTTACAGATTATCCGCGTATATACACGCGAGTTTTAGCAGATTTGACGCGTTTATACACGCGAACAGAGAGCAAAAAAAAAATCCAGAGAGTGCTATTTGGTGCCTGAATACTGTTCCAGCATTCCAGCACCCAATAACACTCTCTGGATTTTTTTTTTGTGCATTAGACCATCCACGAAGAACATATGCACGAGGGAGATTAAGACAAGAACGACATGAATGCATACATTGTCAATACACGATTCAAGACAGACATGAATGTAATACTATCGATTCACGATTCAATATTACTATCAAAATTTCATACATGTATACAAGGGAGTCCATATCTCGAAGTAGCCCATGGCTTCAGTTTACAAAAAAATATATACAACCACATCCTCAATATGGAATGTGATACTATAAGTCTGAGTACTACTCAGACCCAGATGATGACTCGATGCTTCCTCCATGCTCAGAGGAGCTCACATCGGTCGGAATGTCCAATGAGTAGTGCTCACGTCCACCCTCTGCAGTGGCGGCGGGTGGATCATCAGCAGCTTGTGCCTGTTCAAGTAATATATAGTATATAAGTATATATATATGTAATTCAATAAACCAAAATCATTCGTTTAGAATTTTCAAGTACCTGTCGACCGTATGGTCTCATGGCTATCTCAAACTGCGCGTCCGTAATACGTCCCTCGGCTCTGAAGATGGCCCACGTGTCACGTCTGCTATGCCGGCGAGCATACGCAGTATTGTGGGTTGTGGGCTTCCTCCCCGTAACCCGTCGCCGTATCATAATCAACACGGAGTGATCTTCTAATTAATCATATACTAGACCCAATGCACATATTCAAGAATATAGCTGATGTGATTTGGAAAACCATAAGTGGGGCTAAAGAAAGCAAGGGCCAAAGGGATTATCTAAAGGTTATTGGATGTATGCAAAATTTTTGGCCATAAACATGACCTGATGGTGGGAAGGTGGTGTTACCTAAAGCACCATGGAATTGGAGGAAAAATAGGTAAAGAGGACCATTGCAAAGTTTTGCACCCCCACTAGATGTATACATTGCATAAAGGATACATTTACAAAGGATGATGAGATCAGTGGCTTCAGAGCCACGATTTACAAGGTTAGCACCTTGGTGCGTTGGATCTCTAGTAAGGAAATAAGGAGAGATACCTTGGAGTCAGCTCGTCTAAACTCCTTGGAGGCCATGTGCATGGTCTAAAAGTTTCTACCAACAAGAATCTTGACCATTTAGGTGCACCTCTTAGTTCATGTCGTCGACGAGGTTGCAGTTATAGGGGCTGTCCACCATAGTCATTGGATGTTTTTTCTTGAGAGGTTTATAAAAACTCTAAAGGGATTTTTTTGTCAACGAGCTCATCTAGATGGTAGTATGGCTGAAGGATGGCTTGTACAAGAATCTCGTGTTTATATAACAAATTTCTTAGTAAATATGCTGACCCAGAGGTGCCTCGACTATGGAACCATGAAGAAGATGAGAGAGAAGTTGGGGAGATGCCTCAACTATGGAGCCATGAAGAAGATGAGAGAGTAGTCGGGGAAGTGCCACAAGGAAATGGGCTCGTAAAGTAATCATCAATAAAAGTGACGAAGTAGAGATATCCCCCAATAGATGGTGTCCTCATAGGACCACATACATCACTATGTATAAGCTGTAATTTCTTAACAGCTCTCACAGATCCATCCTTTGGAAATGATGCCCGATGCATTTTACCAAGAATACACCCCTCACATACATGTCTAGCAGGGGTCTCAAGAGTTGGCAACTCAGACACCATATCATGTTTTTGAAGGCATAACAAACTGCCATAGTTCAAATGGCCAAATTGTGCATGCCATAATTCTGCATCACTCATAGCACTAGTAGAGACTAAGCAAGCATCATGCTGCAACTTCTCAAATACATCCATCTTGTATAGGCCATGAAGCAAGGTACCTGAGGCAATGATAGAATAACCATCATTTCTATCATGAACTGTACATCTGTCATCCACAAATTTCACCGTCAAGCCTTGAAAAGATGCAGGGGGGAAGAGAGCTTGAGCTCTTGCAAGCACACACACACACTCACAAAACCCTAATAGAGAACACACATGGTGAGAGGCTAAAAATCTTCTTCTTCTCTTCTCAACACTCAACACACCATATACAAGAATAAGAGTACACACAATATGAAAGGTACTCAACCAAATACATACACGGGTTCTCTATAGTGTGAACCCGACTAAATGAGCTGGCGCTATAACTATGCCAGTCTCTAGAGTGGCTGTCACACAGCCTGTCATCCCACTGGCCACATATCACCCAAGATCTCACCAACCATGCCAGTGGTGTAAGTGCGGGGCCTATCCCCCAGGCGGGTCATCAGTGTCCACCGTCTCACTAGAGCTCGATATCTCAACACTCCCCCTCGAGCTCAACTCCATCTCATGTGCACCAAGCGAAGCCCTGAATCTGCGGAGCTTCTCTGTACCCAATGCTTTGGTGAAGATGTCAGCTACCTGATCCTCTGTGCTGACATAAACAAGGTCAAGGTCTCCTGCCAAGACCTTCTCTCTGACGAAGTGGTAGTGGACCTCTATGTGCTTCGTACGAGCATGAAAGACTGGGTTCCTGGCCAACTGTATACTACTAATGTTGTCACAGAAAATGACAACTTGTCTATCCACTGATAGACCCAAATCTGCAAGTAGCTTTCTCAACCAAGCTACCTCACATGCTGCCATAGCAGCTCCTCTGTACTCGGCCTCTGTACTCGATAGAGCAACCGTAGGCTGCTTCTTGCTGCTCCAAGTCACCGCAGCACTCCCCAAAGAAAACAGGAATCCACTGGTAGATCTTCTGTCTGAGATACTACCAGCCCAATCAGCATCTGTGTACCCATGTACACATATCTCTGTCCCAATCTCATAGAATAGTCCACAATGCAAAGTAGACTTCACATACCTCAGTATGCGTCTCACTGCATCCAAATGCGGTTTCCGTGGAACCTGCATAAACTGACTCACCAACCCAACAGCATAGCTCAAATCTGGTCTGGTGATCGTCATGTAGATCAAACTTCCTACTATGCGTCTGTACATAGTAGGATCCTCCAAGATCTCTCCTGAATCTGCACTCAACTTACCATTCTGATCCAATGGCACAGAAATAGGCTTACAGCCTGTCATACCATACTTGGACAACATGTCCAAGCCATACTGTCTCTGCAGTAATCCAATACCATGTGGTGACCTAATCACCTCAATGCCCAAGAAATATCTGAGCTCCCCCAGATCCTTCATCTCAAACTTCTGTCTAAGCAAGATCTTTACATCAAAGATCTCTGCATCATGGTCCCCCGTAATGATCAAGTCATCTACATAGATGACAACAAGCACAACTCCTCTATCACCATGTCTCACATACAATGAGAAATCTGCATTGGCTACATGAAAGCCAATAGTGACAAGATATTCAGAAATCTTGTCAGACCATGCTCTTGGTGCTTGCTTTAAGCCATACAAGGCTTTCTTCAACCTGCAAACATGCTCGGGGTGACCCTCATCCTCATAACCAGGTGGCTGCAACATACACACCTCTTTTTGCAAATCCCCATGCAAGAATGCATTCTTTACATCCATCTGATGTAAAGACCATTGCTTTGACGCAGCCACTGCTATCACAACTCTCACCGTTGCCATCTTGGCAACTGGGCTGAAAGTTTCTTCATAATCAATCCCATATGTCTGCGCATATCCTTTGGCTACCAATCTAGCCTTGTACCTGTTTATGCTTCCATCACTGTTATGTTTAACTTTGTACACCCACTTGCATCCAATGGCTTTCTTGCCTTCTGGTAATTGCACTAAATCCCAAGTTTCATTTCCATATAGTGCATCCATCTCCTCATCCATAGCTTTCTCCCAACACACATTTCCAATAGCCTCATCAATGCATGTGGGCTCAACAACCTGCACAACCTTTACCATATATGCATAGTGATGTGCCACATAACCATCATATGTAAATCTCTGCACAGGGTTCTTCACTCTCCCTGATCTTTGCAGCTTTTCATTCATGGCTTCCATAGCCTTCTTTACACCAGGTGTTCTCATAGCTGGGATCCCAAGCTCCTCATCAAGACTCATATCTGAGCCACTAGACTCTCCATCAACATGAGAATGCCCTGCAGAAATGTCAGGCATACCAAGGGGCTCAACCATTTTCTCTTTTCCTTTACATGATGTACTAATCACATTTGCAGGGCTGGTATTATGACGTAGCCTGCCACTCCATGGTCTATCAACAGACCCACTAGATGAGGACTCTCCTGGTCCACTCAAAGACTGTGATTGCTGACCTGCATTCTGTGCAACCACACTTCCACTCACATCAGCCCCGACAGCTTCTTTTTCAGCAGCATACCAGCTGCTCATCTCATCAAAGACAACATCCCTGCTTACCCTCAACTCACGTGTAGCAGGGTTATAACACCTGTATCCCTTTTGCTCAAGGGAATATCCAATAAACACACATTTTTCAGCTTTCGGATCCAGCTTAGTTCTCAGCTCATCTGGCACATGCACATATGCAATGCATCCAAAGACTTTCAGATGAGACAAATCAGGTTTTCTGCCAGTAAACCTCTCCTCTGGAGTTACATCATGTATGGCTGCAGTTGGAGTCCTATTCATGATGTATACTGCTGTAGAAACAGCCTCAGCCCAATAGCAATGCGGCATATTTTTCTCTTCCATCAATGCTCGCGCAATCTCAGCAATGTGCCTGTTTTTCCGCTCAGCAACTCCATTTTGCTGCGGAGTGTATCTGCATGTAAACTGTCTCCGAATACCATTCTTCTTCAAAAATTCAGAGAACTCATTGGAGAAGTATTCTCCCCCTCCATCTGACCTTAGGCACTTTACATATTTCCCTGTTTGCTTTTCAACCAAAACTCTGAAATTCTGAAAGTGAGTGAACACCTCACTCTTCTCCTTCATGAAATATACCCACACTTTCCTTGTGTGGTCATCAATGAAAGTGACATAGTACCTGCAGCCTCCCATAGATACGGTCTTCGTAGGACCCCATACATCTGAATGCACAACATCTAGTGCATTTCTGCTCACATATCTGTTACGTGAAAACACATGCTTTGTTTGCTTCCCAAATTGGCATGCTTCACATATTTTCTGCATACCTTCCACTTTAAATTTTGGCAGCCCTGTCACAATTCCTTTTGTTTGCATAGACTTCAATCTCTGCACATTTACATGTCCAATTCTTTTATGCCATATGTCTGTGTCTGCAACAACTCCTGAACCATTTGCAAACATCGCAGCACTCATTTCAGGCATGTCTACATTCAACGTAAACATTCTGCCCACTCTGTTGCCTTTTGCAACCAACCTGCACTTGTCTTTGAAATCTTCAACATAACACCCATCAAGGTTAAACCGAACCTGCAAACCCTGCTCAATCATCTGGCCAACTGAAACCAGATTCTTTGTTATGTTCGGTACATGAAGTACATCTGCAAGGTACTTCACTTTGCCATCCTGCATAGAGAATGGCACATCTCCAACGTGGGCAATTGGATGAGCAGTGTCATCCCCTGTTTCCACAAAACCTGGTCTTTCCGGGTTTTTCATCTCCTTGAACCACTCCCCATGACTCGTCATGTGGTTCGAAGCGCCTGAATCCACATACCATACATTATCTTTTTGTGCTGCATCAACATTTTCAGACATGGCATTCACGACATGCTGCATAACAAACAACCTCTCATTATCCTCATTATTTCTGCTTGAGGATGCATAGTTGTTTTGTTGCACTTTCCCATTTTGCATGTCAGCCTGCTTTTTATAACATTCTGCCTGCACATGTCCAGGCTTACCACAATAATAGCATTCACGTGTATCATTGTACTGCCTTTGCCAATTTCCACGGCCTCTTTGACTCCCCCTGCCTCTGAATTTGCCTCTTCCACCTGCGTGTTGTTGTTGTTGTTGTTGATTCTGGGACTGTTGTTGCTGCTGCTGCTGCTGGCCATAATTCTGATTACCTGTTCGGCCACCTCCTTGACCGCGTCCACGGCCTCCTCTACCTCGTCCTCTTCCTGAACTCGTGTAGAAGGCCTGTTGCTCTGAACTGTTTTTACTTTGTGAAGACTGTTGGTCTTCACCCAAGTTCTTCTCTTCGATAATCAGCATAGACACCAAATCTGTAAAGTTGGGAATGTTTTCCCGAGTCTGAATAGACATCTTAAACGCCTTGTATTGTGGCCCGGGACCACGTAGACAGACTTCCACCTTGTCATCATCATCTACTGACACACCAATAGATGCAAGGGATTCCACAATACCCTTTATCTTCAACGCATAGTCATTCACAGACATGCTCTTTTTCTCAACAGTATGAAGTTCATTCTTCAACTGTATCTTACGTGCCTTGGTATTTGTTTCATAAAGCTTTACCAAGGTGTCCCACGCCTCCTTGGGGGACTTGGCATCCTGAATGTGCCCAATCATGGTGTCCTTTATACTAATGGAAAGCCAATACATAACCTTCCTGGCTCCTTGGTTCCAGTCTTTAAACTCTTTCACATCTGCAGCAGTCGGATTTATATCCGGTATCTCCGGTGCCTCTTCATGTTCACCTTCTATGTAGTCCCAATAGCCTTTTCCCATCAGGAAATTAGTCAACCTAAACCTCCAAGCATGGAAGTTATTCTTATCCAGCTTCTCAGCCACAATCTGTGTTATGCCATCATTAGACATCTTGCCAAACACACAATTTTACCAGAAACTGCACTCTGGTTTTTCCTGCACAACTGCTGTATTTTCTGCACAGTGGTACTGTTGTACTCTCAAATGTCACAACCAGTGACTTCAATGTGCATACATACACCCAATGGCAACTGTAGACCTCTTTGCAGCACCCACAGTGTCTGCACAGTCAATCTGTCTTCCTGCAGTTCTTAAAACAGAGTTCTGCAGAGAATCGATGACTTACCCGCAGTGCTCGGAATCGCCTGCTTTCTGAAAAACGGAGGTCCAGACGCGCTCGAAACGCGTTTTCGGCCCGAAAATTCTAGTCCAAAGGACTGTATAGTTGCCCTGTAGCTTTACTCCCGCGAAGAAAGCTCCTCAATCGGATATCGTTTGCCGGTGCCTCCCGTAGAGCTCCCGACAAGGGTGTAGTCACCAACACAATAGGGAAGAGTAGTTGAAGCTCTTACCCTCGTACCGCTTCCTGTGGTTCTCTTGCTTGCAGCTCAGCCCTTAGCACGAACCAGGCTCTGATACCATGAAAAGATGCAGGGGGGAAGAGAGCTTGAGCTCTTGCAAGCACACACACACACTCACAAAACCCTAATAGAGAACACACAAGGTGAGAGGCTGAAAATCTTCTTCTTCTCTTCTCAACACTCAACACACCATATACAAGAATAAGAGTACACACAATATGAAAGGTACTCAACCAAATACATACACGGGTTCTCTATAGTGTGAACCCGACTAAATGAGCTGGCGCTATAACTATGCCAGTCTCTAGAGTGGCTGTCACACAGCCTGTCATCCCACTGGCCGCATATCACCCAAGATCTCACCAACCATGCCAGTGGTGTAAGTGCGGGGCCTATCCCCCAGGCGGGTCATCAGTGTCCACCGTCTCACTAGAGCTCGATATCTCAACAAGCCTGACAAGGCTAAGGCTCAAAATGACAGCAAGTTCTTCTTAATGCTTGGCACATATAAAACTTTTGAAAGAGTAAATGTGCTCCCATTCGTAGCAGTGAGCACAACTTTACCAATTCCTTTGTTGACAGGATATGAGGAGCCATTGCACATGTGACGGTTCCTCACTTGGGACAGATTCTAGAGATGAGCACAAATTTTTTTGTGAAGTAATGTGCTTACTTACTAGCACCATTGTCAAAGTACCAAGCATCCGATTCTGCCACCACTGACATGCATACATCATGAACAGAAGGGTCATAAACTGCAATGTACAGTCCATGCCCAATCATCTTGAGAAAAACTTGCCGATTCCTTCTTCTTTGCACTTGGTGTAAATGCATCAGCCACAACCATGCCCGATTCTTTCTTTTTCTCTAGCCTTTTCTTGCACTCATTAGTGCCTTGGTTTCCTGCAATAGTGACATTTTTCCTTCCTTTTAGGCTTATCACCTTCTTTCTCTGCATCCTTACCTGAGGATTCTATTTTTGGCTTATAGCCACCATGAGAAGAAGCTTTACCTTTGTCTTTTTGATTGGCAACAAAAGCTTGGTCATTAACTCGCATATTAGATCTCTTTCAATGCCTAAACTACTCTTCTTGCAAGAGTACTGAAACCAGCTCATCAAATGTAAGGGAATTTGGATTTCCCTTCACCATGAGTCTAAGGGCAGAGGTAAAACTTTGATAAGAATCTGGCAATGCATTGAGAATTGTGGGCACGAGTGTACTATCAGGATATATCTCATCCACACTAGCAAGCTGCTCCTTAAAATCTTTGATCTTGGTCTCAAGAAGCTATCCATTGAGTCTCCCTCATTCATGTGCTCAGACTCTAACTGTTTGCGTAGATATGCAACACGTGCTTCATTGTGCACCTGGTATAATGCAGCAAGTGCATCACATGCCTACTTTGAAGTCTTACATTTGTAGCATTATATGGTAGTGATGTGTGTGAACCCACTTAGGACCGCCGGGGCATGTTTTCCCTCACTAGGAGGTTTTTTCCCCTGTGCGTATGTACACCCTCTTATCTACTCATTTTGGGGTGTGTACTTATCTTTTGTATCCAGCACACATTTGTTTATTCTATTCTAGTGAGTTTGTGTGCTCTCAAGATTCTCTATCTTGTGTGTGTGCATTGTTGAAACTCTAACCCTGATTCCAACAATTGGTATCAGAGCTAGCTTCCTTGACACTTGATCTAGTAGTCTGCCTCCCTCCTCTCACGACCCTATTTTTTTTGTCTTTGTTTGAGATACCCTCTTAGGAGAAGAAGGTGTATACTATAAAGTGATGTATACGAAGTATATTATATACAAAGTATACACCAAAGTATACAAAGTTTTCGGGATCTGCGGTGCTATTCGGTAGCATTTTGGGGGTGTTTTGGGCACCGCAAGGTTTCTGCAGACGTTCTGTGGAGAGGTCATTTTGGATTGGTTCTGCTCAATTTTGGGTATTTGGGTTGTGTAGCGGCAAAGATTTGGTGTGCAACAGCATCTACAGTGTCTTCAACAACATCGACCATCATACTTTTTCTAGTAACACTCTATTCTCTACTCTGTGTTTTTTTTTCATACACTTTGTAGGTGATTCAGTCAGTTGTGATAGCCATCCACGGTTGCATCCAGTGAATACTAGAGTACTTGCAGTGTGTAGAAAGATTTTACATTTGGTAGAAAGTCATGGGGTGGCTGGCAGTAGTGATGTATTCAACATGTTGTATGCTGAGGACAAACTTGATGGGACTAACTACCCATTGTGGTCCTATATGATGAGGCATGTACTGGTTGCTAAAGGCCTTTGTAATATGATAAGTGGTAGTGAAACTCGTCCTGTTTCACAACTACCAGTGCAACTAGGTGTTGTAGGTACATCTGAAGTAGAATAATCTCATACAGATGTGGCTCCTTCACATGCACCACTAGTACCTTCCACTGCTACTCAAACGAGATGGGATGGAAAAGATGCACAAGCACATCCATTGCTTGCACTTTTTGTGAAACGAAGCATTATTCCTCATATTGGGTCATGTAAGACTTCAAAACAGGCATGGGATACACTTGGTGCATTTTACCAGGTGCACAATGAAGCATGTGTTGCATATCTCTGCAAACAGTTGGAGTCTAAGCACATGAATTAGGGAGATTCAATGGATAGCTGCTTGACCAAGATCAAAGATTTTAAGGAGCCACTTGCTAGTGTGGATGAGATATATCCTGATAGGACACTGGTGCCCACAGTTCTCAATGCATTGCCGGATTCTTGTCAGAGTTTTTCCTCTATCCTTAGACTCATGATGAAGGGAAATCCAAATGCCCTTACATTTGATGAGCTGGTTTTCAGTACTTTTTGCAAGAAGAGTAGTCTAGGCAAAATAGATCTAATATGCGAGTTGGTGACCAAGCTTTTGTTACCAATCAGAAAGGAAAAGGTAAAGCTTCTTCGCATGGTGGCTATAAACCAAAATCATAATCCTCAGGTAAGGATGCAGAGAAAGAAGGTGATAAGCCTAAAAAGAAGGGTGTGTTGACACTATTGTAGGAAACCAAGGCACTACATACATGAGTGCAAGAAAAGGCTAGAGAAGGAGAAAAAGAAAGAATCGGGCATGTCTGTGGTGACTGATGCATCTGCACTAGGTGCAAAGAAGAAGGAATCTGTAAATTTTGCTCAAGATGATTGGGCATGGATTTTACATTGCAGTTATGACCCTTCTGTTCATGATGTATGCATGTTAGTGGCAGAATTGGATGCTTGGTACTTTGGCAGTGGTGCTAGTAAGGACATTACTTCACAAAAAGGTTTATTCTCATCTCTAGAATCTGTCCCAAGTGCAAGAACCGTCACATGTGCAAATGGTTCCTCATATCCTATCAAAGGAGTTGATAGAGTTGTGCTCACTGCTGCAAATGGGGCTGCATTTACCCTTTCGTCGAAAGTTTTATATGTGCCAGCAGGCATTAAGAAGAACTTGCTGGTAGTTTCAACCTTAGCCTTGTTAGGCTTGCGGCGGTGAAATTTGTGGATGATAGATGTACAGTTCAGGATAGAACTGATGGTTATTCTATCATTGCCTCAAGTACCTTGTTTCATGGCCTATACAAGATGGATGTATTTGAGAAGTTGCAGCATGATGCTTGCTCAGTCTCTATGACTAGTGCTATGAGTGATGCAAAATTATGGCATGCACGATTTGGCCATCTGAATTATGGCAGTTTGTTACGCCTTCAAAGGCATGATATGGTGTCTGAGTTGCCAACTCTTGAGACCCCTGCTAGACATGTATGTGAGGGGTGTATGTGAGGGGTGTATTCTTGGTAAAATGCATCGGGCATCATTTTCAAAGGATGGATCTGTGAGAGCTGTTAAGAAATTACAGCTTATACATAGTGATGTATGTGGTCCTATGAGGACACCATCTATTGGGGGATATCTCTACTTCGTCACTTCTATTGAACGATTACTCCAGATATAGCTAGGTGTTACCATTAAAGAAAAAGTCAGAGGTTTTTATGTGCTTTAAGCACTTCGTATCCATGGCTGAAAATGCATGTGAATGTAAAGTTAGCACCCTTCATTCAGATCGAGGGGGGGGAGTATATGTCCAAGGAATTTCATGCATATATGGCTGAAAAAAGCATAAGGCATCAATGTACAGTGCCATACACACCTCAGCAAAAAGGTGTGGCTGAGAGGAAGAACAGGTCTCTCATGGAGATGGCACGATGTATGGTGAAAGCCAAAGATTTACCTCATGGTTTTTGGTTAGAGAAAACTATGTGCGCACACTATGTGTTGAACAAATGCCCAACCAAGGCCTTGCAGTCTAAAAATCCTTATGAAGCTTGGCATGGCAGGAAGCCTTCTGTGGCTCATTTGTGTGTTTTTGGTTTTCTTGATTATGCTCTTGTGCCTAAGCAACAACATAGTAAGCTTCATGATGATAAGGCAATTAAATGCATATTTGTGGGGTACAATTCAGAAAGCAAGGGATATAGACTTTACCATCTGGCCTCAAAGCGGATTTTAGTAAGTAGAGATGTTTTTGTCGAAAACTCAGTTCAGCCCATGCTTTCAAGCAAAAAATAGCAGAATGTATGCTCACATGACATGTTTGATTCGCTCCTGCCTTTGTTTAATGGAGGGCAGCCATATGTAGAGAAATTGAATGTTCAACCAAGTGCTGAAATTCTGCCTTTGCAGGTGCAAAGTCAACCTGTAAATCAGCCTTTTGATGAGGCAATTATTGAGGATGTAGTGGATGAGGAGAGAGCAGCCATAGAAGAATCTAGGCGTATGCCAAAATGGCTTGTGTAGACATATGAGGGTAGCAAGGTGGCATCTCCTTTACCTCTAGTAGAACGTGTGCAGGTTCTCATCATGCAGATTATTCTCATGTGGATCATGTTCTCATTTCTACTTTATGTAATGAGGAGGAACCTGTTTCCTTTGAGGAAGCATAGGATGATGATCATTGGATGCATGCTATGCAGGATGAGTATAACTCTATACTTAAGAATGACACCTGCTGGTATTTGACAGATCTACCTCATGGCAAGAAGGCCATTGGTACTAAGTGGGTTTGCAAGTTAAAACGCAAAGCAGATGGTAGCATTGATCGCTACACTACAAGGCCAGACTTGTTGCAAAGGGGTATGCCCAGCAAAAGGACATTGATTATGATGAAACATTTGCACCCACATCTCGTATGACTACCATTAGGTGTCTCATTGCTTTGGCAGCACATCATGGGTGGAATGTACATCAGTTGGACATTAAGAGTGCATTCTTGAATGGTGATCATGAGGAGGTGTATGTATCGCAACCTCTTGGTTTCTATGTGAAAGGGGAAGAGTCTAAAGTATGCAGGTTGAAAAAGGCTTTTTATGGCCTTAAGCAAGCTCCTAGAGCATGGTATGAGAAGATTCATACATACTTGGTTGTAAATAATTTTTGCAACAGTCCAACAGAGAGTACCCTATATGTAAAGAGGAGTAAGGACATATTTTTGGTCATCGTTCTATACGTTGATGACATGCTCCTCATGGGACCCAATATAGATTAGATTTCAGCCTTTAAGGCTGATTCGTAGTCATCGTTTGAGATGTCAGATTTGGGGCCTTGCGTTATTATTTGGGGATTCAGTTTATGCAGCGCAATGATGATGGCATTGTTATGCTGCAGTCTAAATATATACAGAAGCTATTCAAGAGGTTTTTTTCTTGAAGACTGTAAACCTATGGCTACACCTATGGAGACAGGTACTCGACTTAGTCTTCAAGATGCATGAGACTCTTTTGATGCTAGTTTGTATCAGCAGGCTGTTGGATCCCTTCTTTATGTACACATCACAAAAAGGATCGAGAAATAAAATAATATTAGGAAGCCTTGTGAAATAATTAAATTATAGATTGATTAAATGCTAGGTGTTAATAAATTAGATTTCTTATTAAATGGAAAGTGTTTCCCTCCTAGGGTTAGAAGAAATCCCCTTGGAAAATAATGGGTTGGTGTGTGCTCATTAAAAAAATTTTAAGGTTGAATTAATAAATAATATTGGGAGATAGAGAGAATTATTATCATATATATTTATGATGGTATATCCTTAATTTGAGAAGATGCGAAGACGTAAATGTATCTAAAGACATGTGAGCTTTTAGGCTCAAATGTGTATTTTCCATGATGGGAACATGGGCTTGAAAAATAAGATATATCCAACCTTAATATGAACGAAACCTTTTAAAAGTGTAAAATTAAGAGGAAATACATGGATTTCTAGACTCCACTTTGCTCAAAAGAAAATTTTAAATGAAGGCTCTAACATGAGTTGCATAGAGGGCTAACATGAATACATTGCACGAGATTGCATAAGATCCCTTTTTGACACTTAACCTTCCCTCATGCATGGTGGGCTATTCCTTTGCCTATATAATAAGGCTAAATGGAGGGCAAAAAATATCATTCTTCATCCTCTAGAGAATATAGTTTTCAAACATACCTCTGTTATCACGCATTTTTCACCTTCATAATCGTCGAATTCGATCTAGGCCCAAACTAAAATGTTGTGCAGCTACTTATGGGCTTTCCAATGCATTATTATTATTTTTTGGTTCAAAGTGTGGGAGCTCAATTTATGGGAAAAACACTGATTGATACATTTTTGTAAATTTTTATAAGGTATGATTTTAGTAATTCTTCAATTATTTATCATTCTTGGGGCTTGACGTAAGGTCCTAAGTTCTCTATTAATTGTGAATTGTGAGTTAGTTCATTGATTAAGTACTAATTAAAGATTAAGGAAATTGAATTTTCTAGTCATTTTATAATGTGAATTTTAGGCAACATGTTATCGTTACCTCTCTCTCTCTCTCTCTCTCTCTCTCTCTCCCCCCAAAAAATAAAGTTATTCCCACCCATAATTATGACAACTATTACCCCTCTACTTCATGAGGCTATATAGCACAATGTATTATCTTTTACACAATTCAAATTTTTCCTAATTTGTGCAAGTAAAACTTTAATGTAGCATGCATACAAAAATGCCGATTGTTTAGCAAATAATTCCGAAGACACGATAATGAAATCAAAGTTCAAAAAGTGAATTAATGCCACTTGGTCTAGATTTTGCTACTTAATTGATATCTTTGGATGTAGCTCACTTGAAATTATGCTTTTATGTGATTTGTTCAATGTTTGTGCATTGTGTTATATGCCATGCTTTGTTGTGACAAATGATAAAATTATTTGACTTCCATAATGTTATTATTGTGAGATGGATGTGCAGAAGCCAAAGGACCAATTTCTAGCCTTCCAAACTACCTACTTGGAAGAAAGCTATAAGCAAGAAGCCACATATGGGAAAAACTCAAATGTAAGATGCAAAACTCCCTTCCAACTATTGCATTAGGATGAAGAACTCTATGAGAAGGCACCATGGATGCCTTTACAAAAATTGCTTTACCATGGAGCTTAATCTTGAGCTAAACATGGTTAAGGTGGCCTTTTTAGGCGAAGGAAGTGCAGCACCATGGATGCCTTTACAAAAAATTGCTCTACCATGGAGCTTAATCTTGGCTAAACAAGGTTAAGGTGGCCTTTTTAAGGCGAAGTATAGTATTAGTGGCAACACAAAGCCACCAAACTCGCGATCTCAGTAGCCACCTAGAGAGAGAGAAGATCTGTCGTACATCACAGGCTGCCAAAATCAAATGCAAGGAAGAAAAGCAATGGTTAGAGAGGTTGGTGTACTTAATTATGTGGATTAAGGAATCATTGGGCTTGGGTTAAGAAATAAAAAACCTGCACGAAAGTATACTGCGACCGACGGTAGGTGTGTTGATGAGAGAAGAAATCCAAGAAACGGGAACACACAGAGGCTATTGGCCTGCGGAGAAACGCTGCAAGGTCTGCTATGGATCCAAGGTAGAAGCAGCCCATCTGTGTGTGTGTGTGTGTGTGTGTGTGTGTGTGTGAGTGCTATTAACAGTGTGCTTTTGCTGTCACGGTCCTTGCTTTTTTTTAAATAATATATACTTGTTTTGCGTGTGCACATCGCATGCTTGCTTTTCCATTAAATTATAAATATGACATTTTGAGTGTGCTCATCGCATGCTTGCTCTTCCATTAAATTATCCCCATGGCAAAATTGATTTTTTCCCTTCTACATGGTTTCTCTTGTGTGTAAGAGTGCCATTTAAAGGCAAACCTTGAGTGTATTTTTCATTCCTTTAATTGGAAGGAAAATCTACATTTGGGAATTCTCATCGCTTACTTTGCAACATCTGAGTTCAAGTTTTGGCTTGCAAGGGCCACATTTTTTGAAAGCCTTAATTAAATACTGGTTGATATGAAGATTTTTGAACAAAAAATCAATCAAGTTAAAGAATGTGTGTAATTTTTAATGGTTGAAAATGGTGTTTTTTTTTTGTAATCTTGAACTTTGTATGTTTAAGAGAGCACAGTCTGCATGTAGAAATAAGCTGAGTGCAAGTCCATTGTTGACGATTTACAAGTCTTTTCTTAATGCTAATTTATTCAATAATACCACATTATTGAACCTTACGTTTTACTCCTTATGATTTGCAAGTCTTCTCTTAATACTAATTAGTACAATAGTACCACATTATTGTAGCTTATGTTTTACTCCTCTCCAAAGCTTTTCCTTTTACCCCATTTCAAAGATGCCTACAATGTGCTCTCTTATTTATAATCAATGTAAGACCCTTGAATACATGTAGTAGCACCTTGTTTGCTCTTGAAGTTTAGTTTTTAGCCCTTCAAAAATTGTGCTAGAAAAACATTAAAAAACAACACATTACCTTTTGCTTTAAGCTTGACAAGTATTGTGTTAGAAAAGAAAAGTACATCTCCTTCTATTTTATACTTGAAAAGGATGTGCAAGATAACCACTTTTTGTTTTGGTGGATGATGAATTTTTTTTGCTAGATCCTTACATGCCAAATTTTTATATATAGCTAACATAGATTTCATCCTTTCATTCCACCCAACACTTAAAACTTAATTTGACTTTTAATGTGCATTTATTTGAGTCTTCCCAAACCAAGGGTGTACATTCTTTACTAACAATGATGATATGCTTTCCTATGCCACTTTTTGATGTGTCCATATGGGGTTAGGCAAAGCTTTTTAAGAATACATAGTTTTAAAAGACCGCAAGAGATATGCATTACTAATATAAACCCTTAAGATTTATCACACTTGATTTATTTTTGTTTTTGTATCAAGAAAATGTGGGTTTATAGAATATATAGTTAAAAAGACTGTTATGCATCACTAACATTAACCCTAAAGATTTATTTGATTTTTTTTTTGTTTCAAACAAGTAAATGTGAGAAATCAATAAAAAGGGGGGGATATTAAGTAGGATTTGGATGAAGCATACAAATTTCTAGATTGATAGAGTAGGTTGTTAACTAGAGAAACATATATCTACATCAAATCAAAGGTTTAATGACTTCTATCTCTAGTCCTCAAGTAAATCAAGATAAAATTGGGACATAGAAGCGTGTTCATAGTACCAATTTTTTTAAGGTCTAGTGGATCTGAAGTCTTGTAATAATAACTATAGAGTCCATCAACCACATCCACAAAAACTCTAGGACATATATTTCCTAACTCTCATTAGTTTTTCTATTGTTTTTAATTGTAGAGTCCATAAACCACATCCACAAAAACTCTAGGAGATACATTTACTAACTCTCATGAGCTTTTTATCTTGTTTGCAAATGGAACATTAGGACTATAGGAGTAGTTTTTGGTTGTCCTTATTTGTAGAAAAAAGATTGTAGAATTATTTTGTTCCTTTCTTTACTCTATAAACCCCTTATCCCTCTAAAATCAAGGATTATTTTTAATGTATCAAGTTTTAGTGCTATATTAAGAGGTAAATCTCACAATAAGTGCTTCTCTCAAAATATTCTTCTAAGAGTTTGGTTCTTGTGTTAAAATTTTCATCATAGATTGAACGTAATGTTTTTGCATATTGAACATAAAGCTTGTGCATTACCCCAATGAAAGGGTGTATACTTATGGATTAAAATTTTATTTTCTTTAGAAAAAATAAGAATACTAATATTTGAGACTATTATAGATGTCACCTATTGCCTCTTTCAAAGTATAATTCCACTATTCAATCAAAATCTAGATTTAAGGAGAATACTAATACTTGAGCCTATTAGATGTCACCTATTACCTCTTTCAAAGTCTAACTCCACTATTCACTAAAAATCATTTCTTAGGAGATGAAAGAATCAAGTGATCTTAATTTGTTTACTCAATGAGTTTTGTGATGTAAATTTATAATGGGTGATCAACATAAAAACTAGGTGAATATTTGATTATGTATGCTCTTGAGCCATAAAGATTGATTTCACATGTTTATACATTCTTAAGGAACATGCTTTGGACATTGCGATGAATTTAGGCATATTTTGGGGAGATTGCTACTCTTTTTATTTTTGAAAGTTTTCTCGACCTAGCTTTCTTCTGCCATTTCAAGTGATATGTAAAGTTTTTTCTTGTTATTTTCTATTTTTATTGATCTTTTTTTTTTCTCTTCTCTATTCTCAAACCATCACGGATAACCCAATGCACTTCAAAAACAAATAGGAAGTTAAGAAGGGAAATATAAAATGACCTTACTCTTAGAAAGAGTAGAGGAAATTTTTCTCTAGAATAATCTGACACACGGAAGAGGATCATGAGACTAACCGTAATAATGATGAGGTAAAGTAGCATCAGAATAAAAGATAACATGTTGATGTTTAAGAAAAATAAGATTTTAGGGAAGTTTTCATTGATATTTAGTTTGTCTACTCAGACTCTTTGTAAAACGCATAAACAATGGTACTATTTAGGGGTTTGTAATGTTACAGCTCGACAAGACATCAGGAATCATAGGCTCATTTTGTTTCACTTGACCATGAGCTTTGTATACTCTCCTATTTCCATCACAATTTTTTTTCCTATGCTAATTGAGTTATCTATATCATTATTGAAATTATGTATATGTCACATGCAAAGAAGAAGAAAAGTTTAAATAAATAGTTCTGATGAGAGAAGCAGACATCTCTAGGGTGTATATTTGTGGTAAATATTTGTAATTACACAAGTCAACCATATTTCTTGTCTCTAGAACAATCATCAACCAATCTACTCAAGCACAAGAAATTTCCTTTTTGTATATCTTGGTTATGATTTAGAAACATTAGAACATATGTCTCAACATTTGAAGGAGGTTTTCTTAAGGTGATATCAACCCTCTCAAACTCTAAAATAGGAATTTTTTTGAGTTCTAAGGCATTCTTATGGAAGTTAATTTATTTAAGATCATTATCTAACTAATTTATTTATGAAGAAATAACTAGAATATTGAATATCTCACTTTATTTTGAAGCAATCTTTGGACCTAGGCACTTTGTTTCCTAAGACACATCAACCCTTGGACCTATGGACATGCCAAAATGGGTGTTTTGTGCATTTGGATGTGGGAATCTTCTTATTTGACAAATTTAATAATAGGGAACCCTAAAGGACATGTGCGCTTTGACTATGTTTAGGGCTCAAAGATGGTTTCACATAGGACTTACAAGTGGTAAGTGTAAACCCAAACCCCCTTTTTGTTTATATTAGCATACTATAAATTGAGCAACCATAATAAATGAAGTGTGGACAACATTAAAAGAGCCACTCACCAAGTGGGTGGGTAGCTTGAGTTATGAAGAGTTATTGGGGGAATAGTGATGGTGGCTTGCTTCATGCTTGTTTCTCTACACAACTACGTGGCTAGGTCAAAATTATCATTATAATTGGATTTTGTCCAACCATCTAGCATGTACACAACATGTTCTATTACTTTTTCCAAATATTGAAAGAAAAAAGGGGGGATTGTTTTTCCCCAAATTTCCTCTTTTGCAAGGGGGAATTTGGGGAAAAACAATCCCCCCTTTTTCCAAATATTGAAAGAAAAAAGGGGGAATTGTTTTTCCCCAAATTCCCCCTTTTGCAAGGGGATGTAGTCAAGCTAGAAGCTACACCATTCACACACACAACCCTACAATGCCACGGCTCGAACACATGACCTCTTAGTTAGGATTGGTTGTGATGACCTGAGCCACTCATGTAAGTCATTGACAAGGGGGGCCTTTTTCAAATCTGCAATGACTAACGTAGGAGGGTTCAACACAGAATGTAAATTTATAAGTTTTTCTTTTCTACTGTATATTCTATTTTATAAGTCTAGTATACTAGCCCTACTATACTAGCATACTACAATAACATTTTTAAGTTAACCCATCTCTTATATTTTCTTTTGAAAGCCATCTTCACTCATTTGGACATTCATTTGCTCATCCTATGATAATATTCATGTGGAACTATCGGAGTCCTATGTGCTACTATTCAAGTTTGGGAGAACTCATTTGAAGATTTTATGAAACTTGTCCAAGCATTGGTAAAGAATTGGAAATTATCCAAATTTTAGAGAGAATCGAAGTTCTTGTGAAGCTTATCTAAGCAGCAGAGAAGAATTTGTTCTAAATAATCAAAGTACTCATTTGAAGGTTTTAGACCTTTTGTGTGGAGAGCTGGGCTATTCTAATTGGGGTTAAGTTTCCCAAGCTGCAAGGATAGATTTATGAGAGAGATTGTGCAAAACCAAGATGCAAAACCAAGATGTTCTTGTGTTGGTAGGTTGCTCAGGGATTGGGAAAACACTGAATGTGACTAGATTTGTGGAGAACCATGTCACCAATATTTTTATTGTGAACTATGATGTATCTCCATGTAGGTATTTCATTAAAATGCAAAAATTAAAGAAACTAGAAAAAATACATGATGAAATTATTTGAGAACTTCATATCCATGACATGAGCATTCATCAACAATCATGAAGATGATAGAAACTAGTGAAATGAGTCTAAGACATATTAAAACAAGTCATGTGATAATCCACACATGAAGGATCATGAGCTAGGACTCATGAAAGACCAAATGACAGTTCTAATGTTCTCCACAATCAAATGATCCAAAAGTTCTCTTCAATGAGCCCTTAGCCATAAATGACCAAAGTCTAAAACTAAAAAATGATTCAAAGTTTTCTTCTATGATCCTTTAACCCTATCTATAAGTGCTACCTAACATTTTCTATTATTCTTATTTTTACAACTTTGGGTATTAAAATAGCCCTTTGTTACAATCCATCCCTTTTCACAAAGATTTTGTCTCCAAAATCACCATATATGCCATCAATGAACTACTATAACCATAGTACTACAACCATATGCTATGACAACCACCAATGTGGTAATCAACCACTTCACTTCAAAATCCATGGGCATGTCTTTCTAAGCTTCATATGTAACCATTCATAAATGCTTCATTGTTCGTAATTTCTTGCACATAATTCCTAAAACAACACTCAAGTAGAAGCCATAGAACATACTCATCATGATATCCATATGGACAAAGCCCAAAACATGGCTACAAATCCACATATAAACAATCCATTTGAGTGTGTGGAGGGTTGAAAAGTGCATATGTACCAACTATCCACCATACCCAGCCATCCAACCATGATAAGCAAAAATGTGAGAGTAAGAGTCACTACTCAAACAATTAAGCAATTTGAAATGTTTTGTAAATGCCCAAAAATCACCTAAGCTCATCAAGAATAAGCTTGAGATCTTGCGCACAAACTAAAGGCTTCCATGCAGACTCATCTTTGAGCAACCCCTTCCACTTAATGAGGAATTCCTCAATGATATGGTTCCTAAAAACCTTATGTCTTCTCCCCACTAATTTTTTGGTATGTATTGGATGTCTCCCTCCTCTTCCATAGGAGGTAACTCCTCCACCACTTGAAGATATTGTCCCACATATCTTTTGAGATTAGATAACTCGAAAAAGAGCTTGTGGGATGTAATGGATCCACTACCTTGAGGCTTCAAGACCCTATCAATGGAAGGGTGGCTTATATTTTGGTGGATTCTGGGAGCATGCATAGTTTTGTCAACTGCAAATCTATCCAAAATGTGCAATTATATCCCATAGAACTTTCGCATGCATTGAGAGTTTACGTAATGGCTCCTTGAGGCTCAACATGATGTCTTGACTCCTCGATTTTGAAGCCAACTTTATATCCTTTTTAAATCAATTCTTGACCTAGCTTTTCTACTTGAATTGTTTTGGTCTTGAATATAATTTGGTCTTAGTTTTGAAAGTATCTACCCTACCACCCATGTTCCAATGTTTATTTCTACTTAGACCAAATCCATAGGCTTCGTCTACCCCCTTCCAATCCCATGGGTCTAGCCTTACACCCTCCACCATTATCTAGACCTATGGAGGTAGTGTGAACTCATACACCCATAATTAAATTCCCTCATTCATTACTCACACACGCAATAGAAAGACTAGGTTCACACACACACACAATCCATGAGAAACAATTTATTTGTGAATATAAACTATGATGGAGCTAGTGAAAGACCAATACATAATATGTATGCATGTATCAACATATAATCATTACAGCACTTTGAAACATCCACCAATATCTTTACACATCATGATAGTGCTTTCTCAGACTAGGAAGGTATGCACTAGTGAGTCAGAACACTCCTAGACAGCTATGCTAATTAAAGGATCCTACAAGTCTCACATCGAAATCCAATAGTCATACCAAAATCGAAGGAGATGCTTTGAACAACAGCCATACCACTTCTAAAGCAAGAACACTTGCATAATAGCCACATGAGATTGACATGCATGTCTAGTCCCCAGACCTGCCATGCCCAATGCACCCAAAGCCTCTTCTTGTCCACATCACACATCATTTCCCATCCTCTTTCAAATACCTTTATTACTGAGTCTTTCCCTTTCATTTCTTGCTTGTTTAATAATTCAGCAATGTGTGCTAATTTGTCAAGCTTAAAGAATCTACAAATAATAATGAAAGTAAATGATTTATGTGAAGATGTTGCGGATATAAGGAATGTGAATTTTCTTATCATTTTATAATGTGAATTTTAAGCAACATGTTATTGTAACCTCTCTCTCTCTCTCTCTCTCTCTCTCTCTCTCTCTCTCTCTCTCTCTCTCTCTCTCTCTCTCTCTCTCCCCCCCCCCCCCCAAAAAAGTAAACTTGTTCCCACCCATACTTATGACAACTATTACCCGTCTACTTCATGGGGCTATATAGCACATTGAGGCACTAATGTATGATCTTAAAATTGCATAAGTAAACCTTAAATCTAGCATGCATACACAAAGGCCAGTTGTTTAGCAAACAATTTTGAAGACACAATCATGAAATCAAAGTTCAACAAGTGAATTAACCCCAATTCTTAATTTATGTGGAGGTGTATCTTTGGAAGGAGCTCACTTGGAATTATGCTTTTATGTGATTTCATCAATGTTTGTGCTTTAGATTATGTGCATTGTAAGTTGGGGAGGGATTGGGAAGAAGAAGAGAGTACTTCTCAAGAGAAGGCAAGCATGCGCCTTTATATATATATACTCGCGCACACACGAGTTGCACATGAGTATGCTTTTGGTGTCCCTCTCCATTCATTATTTGCGTTTTTTTAAATCATAGTTAATAATATGTACTTATAAATATGAAGTTTTGAGCATGCTTTCTTTTCCATTAAATTATACCCTTGGCCCTTCACAAACAAGTACATGGGTTTTCTTATGTAAGATTGCCATGTAAAGGCAAGTACATTCTTTACTAAGGCCCATGCTAGCTTTTTATGCTACTTTTCGATGTGTCCTTTATGCGGTTAAGCTAAGCTTTGCAGTTTAAAAAGACTTCTAGAGCTATGCATTACTAACATGAACCCTTAACATTTATCAGATTTGAGTGTTTTTGGTTTTTGTCTCAAGAAAAATATTCTTTGATATAGTTTCCTATGCTACTTTTCAATGTGTCCTTTGGGCTTTTAAAGAATAGATAGTTTAAAAAGACTACTACACATCACTAACATTAACCCTTACGATTTTTTTACTTTCATGATCCTATTGAGCGATGTCGATATATGTGGTTCTGTGGAGGACGATGTATTAATGTCAGTACCAGTCAGCGTCAGAGGCTCACGCAAAATATTTCCTTAGCCATGATTCTGATAAGGCTAGGGCTTGTTCAACATGTACAACTCTTTGATCATTCACCCAAGAACTTCAGAATTTCATGCCGAGTTTTTAGGCTTCTTAGCCGCTTTATCCCTAGAAGTAGAATTACAGTACCTCTTTCTGTAATGAATCATGTGTACCATGGCATGTCTCCTTCGCAGTTTGCTTCTTTATGCGTATACGATTGAGGCAGTGATTTTGGGAGCCATGATGCTCTATGTATATATCAAAAACTTTTGATAATAAACGATGTTTTGAAAAAATATATATATATATATACATCCAAATTGTTTTAATGATTGTGAATCTGGTTAGTAAAATTATCAGAGTAAATCTTGTTTCATGATGTATGATAAAATAATTATCTGTTTAAAGAATAAATCACAAAAATTAAATAATCATAAATCTGTTGTCAAAGTTAAGTTGAGAAAAATCTCGTTTTGTCAGAAGAGTCATGAGGTGCACGGCCTGTGCAAGGCAACCGGATCCTCTAACCGATAAGACGAAGAGTTAGATCCGAATGTTCGAAAAGCCCTGCAAAGATCCCAACCTGGTCCCTTCAAGGGTGAAGGGGAGCAGTTAGGTGAAGTAGTGGAAAAGTGGATTGAGGCAATGATGTACGTGGCTACAATGAGAGAAGCAAGATGGCTCTCGCCAGGTTAAAGATTGTGGAAATGGCCAAGGTCGCTTGGAGCAATCACTACGAGACTAACCGTCTTGATGACTGGAATACCCAGACCTGGACCGATCTTAAAGCTTACCTCAGAAAGAGGTTTTGTCCTCCGGGCTTCCTTGAAACTAAAATGAATGAGTTCTTGGAACTAAAACAGGATAGCCGGACAATTGAAGAGTACCATCAAGCTTTTGCCCTTTTCCTCAAATACTCCCCGCAATTGGATGAAGAGCAGCTGTGATGGCCAAATTCATTCGAGGAATGAACGAGCCATTGGACACTTTAGTAAAGAATGCCAAACCTATTTCAATGGCCGAAGCAGTAAGAACGGCAAAGGACTTTGCCAAAGCCTTTGTTGTTAAGGTCCCGCCAAAGCCTACACCCTCTAACTTTAAAAGATTCCACACCCCGGGAAGTACTTCAAACTTTCCTCCCCCAAAGAGGCAACAAGGTCCAATTCAGAATCATGATGCGGGAAGATTCAAAAGTGAAGGAAGACCCTTCCCCCAGAACACTTTCTCAGGAGCCCCACCTATTTCAAGGATTCAGAGGGATGAGCTCAGAAGTGAGAACCTGTGTTTTGGATGTCAGGGTTTTGGTCACCAGTTAAAAGACTGCACGACTCTCCTACCATGTCAAGGAGACAGGGAAGTCAAGGACCGAGAGTGCAGATACCAGCCCCTTCCTATCAGTCAAATCAGGGTCCATCTTGTTAAAATCAAGGAAATCCCAGGAGAACTCCAGCTCAGTAGTCTTTCTCTGTCTAGAGAGTAGCCTCAGAACTCCTTCCTAGAGTTGAGCAACCAAAGAGAAAGAGTTCTGCCTCAGACTACGGCAGCCAGAGCAGTCACAATAGCAGAAGTAGTGGAAGAAGAAAGAGGAAAGATTTATGCAACAATTAAAAACCAAGGGCCAAACCGTCGATTCTCCGTCATCCATACTACTGCTGAGTATCAGGGTAAGCCTTTTAAGCTTTTGATTGATTCAGGAAGTACTCATTCTTTCATTTCCCCAGGATGCTTGTGTAAGCTAGTCTTAGAACAAAAATCAGGGAAACCTATGCAAGTTGAATTGGCTAGTGGGAAGATTCTTTTCACTCACCTTGAGAGACAGATCGTATTCAGTTCAATCTAGATGGAAATTTAACTTTCCGACGGGATCTTTGGAATGGATTGGCTCCACAAAAATCAAGCTAACATTCACTATCATTATGGAACCATTTCCTTCCGTGACCCTTAAATAAAGTTCAAGGAACTGAAATCGCAGGATCCCCAAGTTTGCAGTTAGTAAAGGCTTCTAAGTTACTAAAAGGACTTAGAAATAAGCATCTCATTTATGTTGTCAAAATGAATCCAGTGGACTCAAAGTTAAAAGCTAAAAAACCTAAATGGTTAAGTGATTATGATGATTTATTCCCAGCAAAATTAACAGAGATGCCTCCAATTCAGGAAGTAGATCATGTAATAGAATTGACCCCCAGAGCTCAGCCAGTAGCCCTGCGCACGTACAAAATGCCAGTTCCTGAAGCCATCAAACTTAAGGAACAGCTTAGACTGCTGTTAGAACAAGGGTTTGTAAGACCCAGTGTTTCACCTTGGGGTGCGCCAGTTCTCTTTCAGAAAAAGAAAGATGGAACACTAAGACTCTCTGTGGACTAGTCTCAATCACCTGACAGTTAAGAATAAGTATCCAATCCCCAGAATTGATGAGCTTCTAGACAGGCTAAGTGGAGCCTAGATCTTCACAAAGATAGATCTCAAATCAGGGTATTATGAGATCAGGATTAATGAGCAAAATATCCCTAAGACAGCCATCAATACTCGGTATGGGCATTATGAATTCACTATCATGTTGTTTGGATTGACAAATGTCCCATTCAATCGCTTAATGCAAGACATTCTCAGAGAATACTTGGATGATTTTTTTCTTGTTTTCTTTGATGATATTTTGATTTACTCAAAGAATGCAACTGACCATGAAGCTCATGTCAGAAGAGTTCTTGAGATCCTAAAGGAAGCACCAACTCTTTTGCAAAAAAGAGCAAATGCACTTTCTCTGCCGACCATGTTGAATACTTGGGCTTTCTGGTATCCAAAGATGGAATTTCTCCAGATTTTGCTAAAGTCCAAGCAGTCATAGATTGTCTTGAACCAAAGACAGTGAAAGAAGTCAGAGGATTCTTGGGATTGACTAGTTGGTATTGAATTTTTATATCAAAGTATGCTCTCATAGCTTCCCCCCTAACTAATCTTCTCAAGAAGAATATCCCGTTTCAATGGTCTGCCGGGTGCCAGAGTGCTTTTGATAAGCTGAAGACCGCCTTGGTAACCAATCTCGTTTTGAAGTTGCTAGATTTCTCTCTATCCTTTGAGGTAGTAAACTGATGCCAGAGGTTTTGCCCTGGGAGGTGCACTCATGCAGGAAGGTCATGCAGTGGCCTATGAATCCGAAAAACTCAGAACGCATGAGAGGAATTATGGTGTCCACAACCTGAAACTACTTTCAGTATTATATGCCCTAAAGTTATGGAGACATTACCTACTGGGTCAAAGATTTACTTTCATGACAGATCATCAGAGCTTAAAGCGGATCTTCACTCAGAAGGATCTCAACATGCGCCAAAGACGGTGGATGCAGACCCTGCAGGAATTTGATTTTGAAATCAAGTACCGCCCAGGCAAAGAAAATGTGGTAGCAGATGCCCTCAGTAGAAAAGCCTCCTTGCTTGCAATTACTGTAGTGTCAAATCCTTTGGTTATTCAAGCAAGAGAGAAGATCATGCAGGATAGATTCTTTGGCCCTATTGCTACCCTACTTATGCAGAAAATCAAAACTCCACAAGAGTTGAACCGAGTTCAAGGATACAGCCTCGATGATGGAATTATCTATGCATTTCCAATGATGAGGGAACTAAGGGTCACGTTCTACTAGAGGTAAAGGAGCTGCCACCTTGCTACCCTCAAATGTCTACACAAGCCATTTTGGCAAATGCCTAGATTCTTCTATGGCTGCTCTCTCCTCATCCACTACATCCTCAATAATTGCCTCATCAAAAGGCTGATTTACAGGCTGACCTTGCGCCTACAAAGGTAGAATTTCAGCACTTGGTTGAACATTCAATTGCTCTACATATGGCTACCCTCCATTAAACAAAGGTAGGAGCGAATCAAACATGTCATGTGAGCATACATTCTGCTATTTTTTGCTTGAAAGCATGGGCTGAACTGAGTTTTTGACAAAAACATCTCTACTTACTAAAATCCGCTTTGAGGCTAGATGGTAAAGTCTATATCCCTTGCTTTCTGAATTGTACCCCACAAATATGCATTTAATTGCCTTATCATCATGAAGCTTACTACGTTGTTGCTTAGGCACAAGAGCATAATCAAGAAAACCAAAAACACACAAATGAGCCACAGAAGGCTTCCTGCCATGCCAAGCTTCATAAGGATTTTTAGACTGCACGGCCTTGGTAGGGCATTTCTTTAACACATAGTGTGCGCACATAGTTTCCTCTAACCAAAAACCATGAGGTAAATCTTTGGCTTTCACCATACATCGTGCCATCTCCATGAGAGACCTGTTCTTCCTCTCAGCCACACCTTTTTGCTAAGGTGTGTATGGCACTGTACATTGATGCCTTATGCTTTTTTCAGCCATATATATATGAAATTTCTTGGACATATACTCCCCCCCCTCGATCTGAATGAAGGGTGCTAACTTTACATTCACATGCATTTTCAGCCATGGATACGAAGTGCTTAAAGCACATAAAAACCTCTAACTTTTGCTTTAATGGTAACACCTAGCTATATCTGGAGTAATCGTTCATCAATAGAAGTGACGAAGTAGAGATATCCCCCAATAGATGGTATCCTCATAGGACCACATACATCACTATGTATAAGCTGTAATTTCTTAACAGCTCTCACAGATCCATCCTTTGAAAATGATGCCCGATGCATTTTACCAAGAATACACCCCTCACATACATGTCTAGCAGGGGTCTCAAGAGTTGGCAGCTCAGACACCATATCATGCCTTTGAAGGCGTAACAAACTGCCATAATTCAGATGGCACTAGTCATAGAGACTGAGAAAGCATCATGCTGCAACTTCTCAAATACATCCATCTTGTATAGGCCATGAAACAAGGTACTTGAGGCAATGATAGAATAACCATCATTTCTATCCTGAACTGTACATCTATCATCCACAAATTTCACCGTCAAGCCTGACAAGGCTAAGGTTGAAACTACCAGCAAGTTCTTCTTAATGCCTGGCACATATAAAACTTTCGACGAAAGGGTAAATGCAGCCCCATTTGCAGTAGTGAGCACAACTCTACCAACTCCTTTGATAGGATATGAAGAACCATTTGCACATGTGATGGTTCTTGCACTTGGGACAGATTCCAGAGATGAGAATAAACCTTTTTGTAAAGTAATATCCTTACTAGCACCACTGTCAAAGTACCAAGCATCCAATTCTGCCACTAACATGCATACATCATGAACAGAAGGGTCATAACTGCAATGTACAATCCATGCCCAATCATCTTGAGCAAAATTTACAGATTCCTTCTTCTTTACACCTAGTGCAGATGCATCAGTCACCACAGACATGCCTGATTCTTTCTTTTTCTCCTTCTCTAGTCTTTTCTTGCACTCATGTATGTAGTGCCTTGGTTTCCTACAATAGTGACACACCCTTCTTTTTAGGCTTATCACCTTCTTTCTCTGCATCCTTACCTGAGGATTCTGATTTTGGTTTATAGCCACCATGCAAAGAAGCTTTACCTTTTCCTTTCTGATTGGCAACAAAAGCTTGGTCACCAACTCGCATATTAGATTTGTTTTGCCTAGACTGCTCTTCTTGCAAAAAGTACTAAAAACCAGCTCATCAAATGTAAGGGCATTTGGATTTCCCTTCATCATGAGTCTAAGGGTAGAGGCAAAACTCTGACAAGAATCCGGCAATGCATTGAGAACTGTGGGCACCAGTGTACTATCAGGATATATCTCATCCACACTAGCAAGCTGCTTCTTAAAATCTTTGATCTTGGTCAAGCAGCTATCCATTGAATCTCCCTCTCATTCATGTGCTTAGACTCCAACTGTTTGCACAGATATGCAACACATGCTTCATTGTGCACCTGATAAAATGCACCAAGTGTATCCCATGCCTGTTTTGAAGTCTTACATGACCCAATATGAGGAATAATGCTTCGCTTCACAGAAAGTGCAAGCAATGCATGTGCTTGTGCATCTCTTCCATCCCATCTCGTTTGAGTAGCAGTGGAAGGTACTGGTGGTGCATGTGAAGGAGCCACATGTGTATGAGATTCTACTTCAGGTATACCTGCAGCACCTAGTTGCACTGGTAGTTGTGAAACAGGACGAGTTTCACTACCACTGACCATATTACAAAGGTCTTTAGCAACCAGTACATGCCTCATCATATAGGACCACAATGGGTAGTTAGTCCCATCAAGTTTGTCCTCAAATTAGCAGACAACATGTTGAATACATCACTACTGCCAGCCATGACTTTCTACCAAATGTAAAATCTTTCTACACACTGCAAGTACTCAGTATTCACTAGATGCAACCGCGGATGGCTACCACAATTGACTGAATCACCTGCAAAGTGTATGAAAAAAAAACACAGAGTAGAGAATAGAGTGTTACTAGAAAAAGTATGATGGTCGATGTTGTTGAAGACACTGTAGATGCTGCTGCACACCAAATCTTTGCCGCTACATAGCCCAAATACCCAAAATCGAGCAGAACCAATCTAAAATGACCTCTCCACAGAATGTCTGCAGAAACCTTGCGGTGCCCAAAACACCCCCAAAATGCTCCCGAATAGCATCGCAGATCCCGAAAACTTTGTATACTTTGTTGTATACTTTGTATACAATATACTTCATATACATCACACTATAGTATACACCTTCTTCTCCTAAGAGGGTATCTCAAACGGAGACAAAAAAAATAGGGTCGTGAGGAGGGAGGCAGACTACTAGATCAAGTGTCAAGGAAGCTAGCTCTGATACCAATTGTTGGAATCAGGGTTAGAGTTTCAACAATGCACACACACAAGATAGAGAATCTTGAGAGCACACACTCACTAGAATAGAATAATCAAATGTGTGCCACATACAAAAGATAAGTACACACCCCAAAATGAGTAGATAAGAGGGTGTACATACATAGAGGGGAAAAAACCTCCTAGTGAGCGAAAACATGTCCCGGCGGTCCTAAGTGTGTTCACACACATCACTACCATATAATGCTACAAATGTAAGACTTCAAAATAGGCATGTGATGCACTTGCTGCATTATACCAGGTGCACAATGAAGCACGTGTTGCATATCTACGCAAACAGTTAGAGTCTGAGCACATGAATGAGGGAGACTCAATGGATAGCTTCTTGAGACCAAGATAAAAGATTTTAAGGAGCAGCTTGCTAGTGTGGATGAGATATATCCTGATAGTCCACTGGTGCCCACAGTTCTCAATGCATTGCCATATTCTTATCAAAGTTTTACCTCTGCCCTTAGACTCATGGTGAAGGGAAATCCGAATTCCCTTACATTTGATGAGCTGGTTTCAGTACTCTTGCAAGAAGAGTAGTTTAGGCATTGAAAGAGATCTAATATGCGAGTTAGTGACCAAGCTTTTGTTGCCAATCAAAAAGACAAAGGTAAAGCTTCTTCTCATGGTGGCTATAAGCCAAAAATAGAATCCTCAAGTAAGGATGCAGAGAAAGAAGGTGATAAGCCTAAAAGGAAGGGCAAATGTCACTATTGCAGGAAACCAAGGCACTAATGAGTGCCTTGCAGAGAAAGAAGGTGATAAGCCTAAAAGGAAGGGCAAATGTCACTATTGCAGGAAACCAAGGCACTAATGAGTGCAAGAAAATGGTAGAGAAGGAGAAAAAGAAAGAATCGGGCATGGTTGTGGCTGATGCATTTACACCAAGTGCAAAGAAGAAGGAATCTACAAGTTTTTCTCAAGATGATTGGGCATGGGCTGTACATTGCAGTTATGACCCTTCTGTTCATGATGTATGCATGTCAGTGGTGGTAGAATCGGATGCTTGGTACTTTGACAATGGTGCTAGTAAGTAAGCACATTACTTCACAAAAAAATTTGTTCTCATCTCTATAATCTGTCCCAACAAGTGAGGAACCGTCACATGTGCAAATGGCTCCTCATATCTTGTCAAAGGAATCGGTAAAGTTGTGCTCACTGCTACAAATGGGAGCACATTTACTCTTTCAAAAGTTTTATATGTGCCAAGCATTAAGAAGATCTTGCTGTCATTTTGAGCCTTAGCCTTGTCAGGCTTGACGGTGAAATTTGTGGATGATAGATGTACAGTTCATGATAGAAATGATGGTTATTCTATCATTGCCTCAGGTACCTTGCTTCATGGCCTATACAAGATGGATGTATTTGAGAAGTTGCAGCATGATGCTTGCTCAATCTCTCTTCTAGTACTATGAGTGATGCAGAATTATGGCATGCACGATTTGGCCATTTGAACTATGGTAGTTTGTTACGCCTTCAAAAGCATGATATGGTGTCTGAGTTGCCAACTCTTGAGACCCTTGCTAGACATGTATGTGAGGGGTGTATTCTTGGTAAAATGCATCGGGCATCATTTTCAAAGGATGGATCTGTGAGAGCTATTAAGAAATTACAGCTTATACATAGTGATGTATGTCGTCCTATGAGGACACCATCTATTGGGGGATATCTCTACTTCATCACTTTTATTGATGATTACTTTACGAGCCCATTTCCTTGTGGCACTTCCCCGACTACTCTCTCATCTTCTTCATGGCTCCATAGTTGAGGCATCTCCCCAACTTCTCTCTCATCTTCTTCATGGCTCCATAGTCGAGGCACCTCTGGGTTAGCAGATTTACTAAGAAATTTGTTATATAAACACGAGATTCTTGTACAAGACATCCTTCAGCCATACTACCATCTAGATGAGCTCGTTGACAAAAAAATCCCTTTAGAGTTTTTATAAACCTCTCTAGAAAAAACATCCAATGACTATGGACAGCCCCTATGGGGACAGCCCCTACAACTGCAACCTCGTCGACGACATGAACTAAGAGGTGCATCTAAATGGTCAAGATTCTTGTTGGTAGAAACTTTTAGACCATGCACATGGCCTCCAAGGAGTTTAGACGAGCTGACTCCAAGGTGTCTCTCCTTATTTTCTTAGTAGAGATCCAATGCACCAAGGTGCTAACCTTGTAAATCGTGGCTCTGAAGCCAGTGATCTCATCATCCTTTGTAAATGTATCCTTTAGGCAATGTATACATCTAGTGGGGGTGCAAAACTTTGCAATGGTCCTCTTTACCTATTTTTCCTCCAATTCCATGGTGCTTTAGGTAACACCACCTTCCCACCATCAGGTCATGTTTATGGCCAAAAATTTTGCATACATCCAATAACCTTTAGATAATCCCTTTGGCCCTTGCTTTCTTTAGCCCCACTTATGGTTTTCCAAATCACATCAGCTATATTCTTGAATATGTGCATTGGGTCTAGTAGATGATTAATTAGAAGATCACTCCAATAAGGAAGTTTATGGAAAATGGAGAGCCTCTTCACTGGGGGGATTTCCATTCTCCATCCATTCTTTCTTCCCAATCACGTGTCTTTAAACTAGGAGGTGGTCGGCCTAGATTTCCCTCTCACAATTTGTGATTAACAGGGAGATATCACACACAACCCTTGTACATCGTCTTTCAGAATGATGTAGAGTCACGAGCATCCAATTGTCCAGATAATGGGCATGTGTTGTATCCAGATATAGTGAACCCTTGTACATTGTCTTACGGAATGATGTAGAGTCACAAGCATGTGTTGTATCCATATCTAGTGAACCCTACAAAACATTATAAACCGACAAAAAAGGCGATAAGAGAAATTACACTTTCCTATGTGCAATAGCTTACAAGTTTAATTAATAAAGTATCTTTACCAAGTAGCTTGTTGAAGTATGTACTAAAACTTACCCGAGCATTCTCCATAGCCTGGCCAAACATGCATAGTCCACATAAGTACTCCTTGTACATTTGTAACTATTTACCCAAAGCACTTGGACATAGTGTCAACTTAAATGCCATCGCAAAGTGTTCAAAGCTCCTCTACCAATGGGGCCAAGTATACATCCATGTTCTTTATGTTGTACTTTCCTGGGACTATTTATGAGACTAAGAGATGCCCCTTCTTTATTGGCAGCCATGGTAGAAGGCTATAATTCACAAGGCAGACATGCCATGTGCTCCACATTAACTTCGTAAACCAAATGGATTCACACCATCCATTGCTAGCTCGAGACAAATGTTATGAGGCTCTTCTTTAAAAGTAAGTCATTTCTCTTCAATGTGTCTCCACACAAGGTGACATTGCTTGTGGATCTATTAGACTAATGCCATGCCATTAAACTTGCTATAGATTTGCACCTGAACATGTGATTTATCCTTGGTGTGATAGGGAAGTGTCTAAGAACTTTTGCAGGACCTTTTGTCCCTGAACATCTTGCCTATATCTAAGTGCCCCACAACCTAGACATTCTTGACGATGTGTGTATTCATGTCTACAACCATCTAGGATAAGCATGGATACAATTGTAATCTATGCCAATTACACTTGGTAAAGGATACAACCATCTAGAATAAGCATGGATACAATTGTAATCCACGCCAATTGCACTTAACAATCATCTAGGATAATCCTGGATACAATTATAATCCAATGATGCCGATTGTACTTAGCAATCATTTGGCCTCCGCATGAGAGCTTAGCATCTCATTTCCCTCTGGCAAAATTTTGTCCTTTAATTACCTGCCAAGATGAAACATGTATTCTTAATCAACACCAGGTACATTATACACAGCAAAAAAATTCATCATATGCATGCCATACACACCTAAATAGTTCTAAGATGCTTGAATCAAACCACCCAAACATTTCCCCCCCTTGCCTTTCCTTCATTTCTTTGAGGTTTACCATGGTTTTCAACTTGTGTGTGTGTGTGTATGTGTGTATTTTTTTTCAAGGCTCAAATCTTATTTCCTTTCTCTCTCAACTGAAGGTAATTATATGGTCCATGCCTTTTGCCATGTTTCCTTTGCCATGTTCTGCTTTCTAAACCAGTGATTTAGCTTTGTTTTCTTGTTTCTTTTGTATGTATTTGAAGGGCAACTTCTCTACATTAGGACTTGTTTGGGGTCTTCTTGGGCCCTTTTATTTGGACACTTAGTGAAATGCTTAAAATTCTAATCAAGCTTTGACCAAGCTAGTGGCCTAGGCCTGAAAATGCATTTTTCCTTTTCTACAAAAAAGAAAATAGGCCTAAAGGTAATCTAATCATTAGATCTTCTATCCTTGGGAAGGAATATGGACCTAACTGCCTTTTTGTCTTGTAGTGAAGTACCTTTCACAAAGAATGTTTGAAAATTTTCGTCACTTTGTTCCCTCCCTTTTTGGAGGTGCTGCAGATCCCACTCTCTCTCTACACTCTCTCTCTAAAACGCGTTTAGAGTGTTTTACTTGGGTAAGGGCTTCTTTTTCTCTCTCTAGGAGCCATGGCCTGCAGATCTGGACCTCCTACTCCATCATCCTCTCCACCAGTTCTCATGGAAGAGCTCACCATCCCCTCTTGTGAAGGTACAGATCTACACATCCTTGCAAGCTGAAGCTCTCCATCTCCATCACTAGCAAGCTCTCCATATCTATCATCCTCTCCACCAGCTCTCATGGAAGAGCTCACCATCCCCTCCTGTGAAGGTACAGATCTACACATCTTTGCAAGCTGAAGCTCTCCATCTCCATCACTAGCAAGCTCTCCATATCTATCTCCTCAAGGCCTCCATTTCTCTATATCCATCTGCATCTCCTCCACCTCCATCTCCATCACCATCTCCATCTTCATCTCCTCCATCACCATCCACATTTCCATCCTCCACCTCCATCCTCCATCTCCATCTCCATCATCTCCATCACCATCCACATTTCCATCTCTGTATCCATCTACATCTCCATCTCCATCACCATCCACATTTCCATCTCTGTATCCATCTACATCTCCATCTCCATTTGCTAGGTACAATGGCTCTACGGGACATCACCAACAAGCAATCAAAGTTTCGCTTGCACGTGGACTTAGACGAGGAGTATGCCACAATGCGAAGTAATCGAACGAAGGGATGTATTCCTGCTGAGGTGCTACGACTTCAAGGTGCAAAAGCCATTGATCTTTGGACTGATGGAAGCATTTATCCCCTTGATCCACAGACTGGTGCACCTCCCCCTTTTCGTAATATCACGCAAGTCGTACGCTTCTTGGGTGATGGTTATAATGGTTTCTTAGGGTACTGTCAGAGGCTCTATTCTTAGTACTTACAGGAACTCTCAAATCAAAATCACCTCAGGAAGCTTCTAAAATTATGCAAGGCAGAAAAGGAAGAATGTGCGTCAACTTTCATGGCCACAAAGGAACATATGCTGGCTCGAGTCAAGGATCTAGAGAAGGAGGATGCAGAGCAGAAGATGAAGCTTGATAAAGGTGTGGAAAGGAGGGATCGAGCTATAGAGAACTATCTCCGTCTTCGAAACTCAACTTGGAACCTTCGCCGACGTGTCGATCATTTCACTCACCTCCCCGTGGGATATAATGCAAGGTAGCGAAAGCGCAAGTCTCTGAGTCTTCTTTCCAAAGATGGGGGGGCTCGCAAGCGACGTGTGCGTTAAACAAGGTAATCACAGCTTCAAAACTAGCATTACATTCCTTTTTCATATAGTTATGTCATTGACTCTGAACTATGTGATGTCCAGGGAATGTGCTAAAGCAATATTAGGTTGTTCCAATACTGAGGAGTCTATCCTTGAGCACATTATTCCAGAGCAGAAAGTAATCAATATGATAACCAATCCAGTAAATGGTGCGTTGCGTGACAGGATTCAAAAGTATTTTCTCAAGGAATTCGAGCAGATTGTCAGTCCCATTGACATGCTCACTGTGTGCGACACAGCAGGTATCAGTGGATAAGGGATACAGGGCTTTGTATACTTGCATCACAGCATGTCTACGAGGCAAAGGAATGACACGATCTATACTTCCAACACCATACAGTATAGTTATGGCAAGGAAGTCAGCAAACAACAATATTGCCGACTTGCTAGGCGGCTACAGATGGGTGGATGGTAGCATGCCAATGTCAAATTCAAAAGATTTTGCTTACAACAAGTTTAACAATGTTTACGTCGAGGTGGAGGCGCTTCAACGAGCTATGATTCAGTTTTATGATATGACATTAGAGGAGACGGCGGATGGAAAGGCTATATTTGTCCTCAAATTGGATGAATGTCAGGTTGTAAAGGGCCAAAGGGTGGAACGTACAAGTCTGACACTCATGAGCAGGGCATTGAAGCGAAAGAGCTTAGACGGCGAAGATGAAACAGGTGATGCGGAGAATAACTTGCACACAAAGCGACGCAAGCAAGATTACTTTGGAGTGCAGTCTGAGAAGAACATATGGTGGCAGGCGGCATGGACCCTTCCGCACGAGGACCATGACAGTCTGAGGTGGTACTTCACCCGTACAGGTATTCAAGGAGTGATACACAGGCAATCAAATGGTGAAGTCTTGCATGTGCCTGGCACTGGTCACTTTGAAATAGAGTGGCACCTTGGTGGTGATCTCAAGACCTCTGATTTTATATTCACGTGATCACAAATTTTTTTTTGTTAATAACATGTGTGAACATGTTATTAACATGTTCACATGTTAACATGTTCTCAAAAAAGCCGGTGGCAAGCGACCTGGTAACCGGGAAAAATCCCGCCGGGCTTTTGCTGTACCCCGGCGGGAAATAAAAAAAATAAAAAAATAAAAAAAATAAAAAAAATAAAAAAAATAAAAAAAATCATGTTCACAGTCATTCTTACCATTTTTGGGCCTTCTGGACTCATTTATGATGTCAAAAGTTCAAAATTCTTGGCACAAAAAAAGTTTTGTATAATTTGCTGGCCTTAAGTTCAATTGACACACCAATTAAATCTAACTATACTTACATCGATTGACTCAATTGTCCATGACATCATTGCACTCAATTGAGCCCAATTGGACTCAATTACACTTGATTTACACTCAATTGATATTAATTGGGTGTGAATTGATATCAATTGTGCCTAATTCGACGCAATTAAGCCCAATTTACACCCAATTTGCATAAATTGGGTGTAAACTAAGTATCAATTGAGTCGAATTGGACTCAATTGACAATAATTGGATGTTAATTGATATTAATTAAGCCCAATTGACTTCAATTGGGTGTTAATTTATTACAATTAATGTCAATTAAGCTCAATTGAGCTCAGTTGACATCAATTGGGTGTCAATGGATATCAATTGAGCTCAATTGGGCTCAATTGCGGCTCAATTGCACTCAATTGTGTGATCGATTGTGTGTCAATTGATGTCAATTGAGCCTAATATGATACAATTGAGCTCAATTCACACCCAATTGGATGTAAATTGAGCGTCAATTGAGCCGAATTAGACTCAATTGACAGCAATTGGGTGTTAATTGATATTAATTAATATCCAATTAATACAATTGAAGTCAATTAAGTCTAATTGACTTCAATTGGATAATTTAGGTGTCAATTGAGCTCAATTAGACGTAAATGACATCAATTGGGTGTCAATTAACATTAATTGGGTGTCAATTAACATTAATTGAACCTTATTGACATCAATTGGGTATCAATTGGACTCAATTGACATCAGTTGGGTTTCAATTGAGCCAAATTGGATGCAACTGACATCAATTGGGTGTCAATTGATTACAACTGAGCTGAATTGGGCTCAATTGCACTCAATTGATATTAATTGGGTGTCAATTAAACCTAATTCCATGCAATTGAGCTCAATTGACATCAATTCACGTCAATTGCACTCAATTGATATTAATTGGGTGTCAATTGATGTCAATTGAGCCTAATTCGATGCAATTGAGCTCAATTCACATCAGTTCACATCAATTGGGTGTCAATTGATGTCAATTGAGTAAAATTGAGTCTAATTGGGTGTCAATTGAGTCAAATTGAGTCTAATTGGGTATCAATTGATATCAATTGAGCCAAATTGAGTCTAATTGAGTTCAGTTAGACTTAATTAAGCCAAATTGAGTCTAATTGGGTGTCAATTGATGTCAATTGAGCCAAATTGAGTCTAATTGGGTGTCAATGGAGCCTAATTGACATCAATTGGGTATCAATTGATGTCAATTGAGCCCAATTGAAGCTAATTGTGTATCAATTGGATTCAATTGACACATAATTGATGTCACATGGGCTCAATTGACATCAATTAACACCTAATTGATGTCAATTGATATCAATTAGATGTCAATTGATTATAATTGATGCTAAATTGAATGTACCCAATTGATATCAATTGAGTCCAATTGACATCAATTAAGTCTAATTGGGTATTAATTGATCAATTGGGCTCAATTGATATCAATTGACACCCAATTGGACTCAATTGACATCAATTGGACTCAATAGGGTGTTAACTGATGTTAATTGAGTCCAATTGACATCAATTGGGTGTTAATTGAGCTCAATTGGACACAATTAATAATAATTGGGTATGAATTGAACTCAATTGACATCAATTAGGTATCAATTGAGCCTAATTGCATCCAATTGAACTCAATTGACATCAATTGAGCAAATTACATCCAATTGAATTCAATTGACATCAATTAAGCCTAATTGCATCTAATTTAATCCAATTGGACTCAATTGAATCCAATTGGACTCAATTGACATCAATTAAGCCTAATTACATCCAATTTAACCCAATTGGACTCAATTGAATCCAATTGGACTCAATTGACATCAATTAGGTATCAATTGAGCCTAATTGTATCTATTTAGACTTAATTGACATCAATTGGGTGTCAATTAAACCCAATTGGAGTCAATTTATATCAATTGGGTGTTTATTGATGTTAATTGAGTTTAATTAACATCAATTGGGTGTTTATTGATGTCAATCGAGTCCAATTAGATGTAATTGGACTCAATTGGGTGTGAATTAGACTCAATTAATATCAATTGGGCTCAATTGATATCAATTAGGTGTGAATTGATGTCAATTGAGCCCAATTTGATGTAATTGATATCACTTGGGTGTCAATTAGACTCAATTGGCACCCAATTGATGTCAATTGAGTCCAAGTGGATGTCAATTGATATCAATTGAGCCCAATTGATCAATTGACACCCAATTAGACTTAATTGATATCAATTTGACTCAATTAGATATTAATTGATATCAATTGGACTCAATTGGGTACTAATTGATGTTAATTAAGCTCAATTAGACTCAATTGACATCAATTAGGTGTTAATTGAGTGTAATTGATATCCATTAAGCCTAATTTAGCTTAATTGACATCAATTGAGTATCAATTGACTACAATTGATGTCAATTGAGCTCAATTGACATCAATTGGGTGTTAATTAATGTCAATCGAGTCTAATTAATATCAATTAGGTGTCAATAAAGCCAAATTGATATCAATTGGGTGTCAATTGAGCCCAATTCACATCAATTGGGTGTAAATTGAACCTAATTGGACTCAATTAACATGAATTAGGTGCGAATTAATGTCAATTGACCCCACTTGGATGCAATTGATATCAATTTGGTGTCAATTGGACTCAATTGGCACCCAATTGATGTCAATTGAGTCCACTTGGATGTCAATTGATATCAATTGAGCCCAATTGATCAATTGATACCCAATTAGACTTAATTGATATCAATTTGACTCAATTAGGTATTAATTGATATCAATTGGACTCAAATGGGTGCTAATTGATATTAATTGAGCTCAATTAGACTCAATTGACATCAATTAGGTGCTAATTGAGTGTAATTGATATCCATTAAGCCCAATTTAGCTTAATTGACATCAATTGGGTATCAATTGACTACAATTGATGTCAATTGAGCTCAATTGACATCAATTGGGTGTTAATTAATATCAATCGAGTCTAATTAATATCAATTAGGTGTCAATAAAGCCAAATTGATATCAATTGTGTGTCAATTGAGCCCAATTCACATCAATTGGGTGTAAATTGAACCTAATTGGACTCAATTAACATGAATTAGGTGCGAATTGATGTCAATTGACCCCACTTGGATGCAATTGATATCAATTTGGTGTCAATTCGACTCAATTGGCACCCAATTGATGTTAATTGAGTCCACTTGGATGTCAATTGATATCAATTGAGCCTAATTGATTAATTGATACCCAATTAGACTTAATTAATATCAATTTGACTCAATTGGGTATTAATTGATGTCAATTGAACTCAATTGGATGTTAATTGATGTTAATTGAGTCTCAATTGACATCAATTGGGTACCAATTGAGTGTAATTGATGTCAATTAAGCCTAATTTATCTCAATTAACGTCAATTGGGTGTCAATTAACACCCAATTAGACTCAATTTGACTCAATTGATATCAATTGACACCCAATTAGACTCAGTTTAACTCAATTGACACCCAATTAGACTCAATTTTACTCAATTGACATCAATTGACACCCAATTGATGTGAACTGATGTGAATTGAGCTCAATTATATCGAATTAGGCTCAATTGACATCAATTGACACCCAATTAATATCAATTGAGTGTAATTGATGTGAATTGATGTCAATTGAGCTTAATTGCATGGAATTAGGTTTAATTGACACCCAATTAATATCAATTGAGTGCAATTGAGCCCAATTCAGCTCAGTTGTAATCAATTGACACCCAATTGATGTCAGTTGCATCCAATTTGGCTCAATTGAAACCCAACTAATGTCAATTGAGTCCAATTGACACCCAATTGATGTTAATTGGCACCCAATTGATGTTGCCAATTGATGTTAATTGGCACCCAATTGATGTCAATAAGGTTCAATTGATGTTAATTGACACCCAATTGATGTCATTTACGTCTAATTGAGCTCAATTGACACCCAAATTATCCAATTGAAGTCAATTAGACTTAATTGACTTCAATTATATTAATTGGATATTAATTGATATCAATTAACACCCAATTGCTGTCAATTGAGTCTAATTCGGCTCAATTGACGCTCAATTTACATCCAATTGGGTGTGAATTGAGCTCAATTGTATCATATTAGGCTCAATTGACATCAATTGACACACAATCGATCACACAATTGAGTGCAATTGAGCCGCAATTGAGCCCAATTGAGCTCAATTGATATCCATTGACACCCAATTGATGTCAACTGAGCTCAATTGAGCTTAATTGACATTAATTGTAATAAATTAACACCCAATTGAAGTCAATTAGGCTTAATTAATATCAATTAACATCCAATTATTATCAATTGAGTCCAATTCGACTCAATTGATACTTAGTTTACACCCAATTTATGCAAATTGGGTGTAAATTGGGGCTCAATTGCGTCGAATTAGGCACAATTGACATCAATTCACACCCAATTAATATCAATTGAGTGTAAATCAAGTGTAATTGAGTCCAATTGGGCTCAATTGAGTGCAATGATGTCATGGACAATTGAGTCAATTGATGTAAGTATAGTTAGATTTAATTGGTGTGTCAATTGAACTTAAGGCCAGCAAATTATATAAAACTTTTTTTGTGCCAAGAATTTTGAACTTTTGACATCATAAATGAGTCCAGAAGGCCCAAAAATGGTAAGAATGACTGTGAACATGATATTTTTATTTTTTTTATTTTTTTATTTTTTTATATTTCCCGCCGGGAAAATGGGTTTTCCCGGCGGGCTCGCCGAGAAAACAAAAAGCCCGGCGGGATTACTGGCAGAGAAGGTTTTTGCAGGTCATAAAAAATTGCCCGTGAATATACAATGTGATCACAAGTTTTAATATGTTAACAATAGGTTTTGTTAACGTGATCACGAAATTGTGAAGACGTTAATGAAATCCCTGCTCAAGACCCTCAAATGCATGTTGGGAACTAAAAGCGGTGCTAACACTTTGTTTCCATGCATCTTTTGTTGTCATCCAAGGATGCCAAGTGTCGCAGTGGGGAAGGCCAAACAAGCAACCAAGGTGAAAGGTCGTAAGCAGGCAAGTGCAAAGGGCTCAAATCAATTATAAAAAGGGAAGGGTATGCACGTCTGGCTCAATGGAATTATGAGCTGCAATCAAAGCAAGGCACCATCTCGCGCAGAGGAGGATGCTACTTGGAACCCTATTCTTTCAATTCCACTGTCGCGAGTACATGTGTGTACCTTGCACGCAAGACTTAGAATTCTGGACAAATTGTTGATGCTCCACATCAATTATGCTTGGAACATGGAGCCAGAGTCACGGCGAGAACAGGGCATCCAAGAGCTTGAAGTTGTTTTATCATCCGTGGAGCTTCACGCAGGTGCTGTCACCCTCTCTAAGGATCGCAAAAACCCATCAAGTACCCAAGATAACCCTAATAAGATATGTATGGGTGGTGCAAAAGCAAGACACCTGCTCTCAAACTATGGTGAGGCTCAAAGCCATACACATTTTGAATTATGGAAGCAGATTTGTGATGTAACAACCTATCGAGGCAATGAGGCGACACTAGGATTGAAGCATGCACATGTGTGGGAAGCTTGTGATGAGATGATGAGGCTTCTTGAGCGCCCGTATCTTGATGAAGCAGAGATAGCTACATTCAAGACTTCGATTGACAGATTCACAGAAGAAATGATCGATGCTTGGGGGGAAACTCATATAACACACTACATGCATATTCTCTATGCGCACAGTTCCTTCTTTCTAGATGAATATGGGTCTCTTGCACTCTGGAGCAACCAAGGCATGGAACGATCACATTACCAAGCCAAGGCGGCCTATTTTAAGAACACGGGTCATGGCAGTGGCAAGGTTCGCAGCAATGCGTTTCAGGAAATGTTCAATTGGTTTTACCGTGCACTTACTGGGGGAGAAAGGCCCAAAAGCGAGCCGGAAATTTGTCTTTGAGGCGCAAAATCATGAAGGTGTTAGGTGCAAGGCGAAAGAGAAGGGTGCAATGCATCAATGGCACGTGAAAGAGCGAGGCAATGGCACAGTGGTCGACTAAGAAATGGCCGTGTGTGGTTACCCACCCAATAATTCTTGTTCGCCACTTTTTGGCGCGTTCATTTTGTAAATTGACTTTTTTGTAATTTTGGCCCCCTATAAATATCAGTGAGTTTTATAGTCATTTTTAAAAGTCTTGACTTGTGAGCTCTCTCTCTTCCTCTCCCCTTGACTCTCTCGCGCGCTCTCTCTCTCTCTCTCTCTCTCTCTCTCTCTCTCTCTCTCTCTCTCTCTCGCTCGCGCACTAATATCTCATGCACATGGAGCCCCCAAATGATCCTCCCTCCAATACGCAGGATGACATTTTCAAAGACCTTGGGCCCTTACCGGTGGCACATAGAACTGCAATCCCAAACATTTACCCACAAGCCCAAGTGGATCTGGAAGCTGAGCGTGTGAGGCTTGAGCGAGAGGCCCAAGAAGCCCAAGAATGCCAAGAAGCGAAGAGATTACACAAAGAAGCAGAGGACATGGAGGCAGCTGAGAGAGCAAGAAAAGAAGCCGAAGAGACCGTCAGAACTCAAGAGGATGAGGCAGCAAAGAAAGCACAGGAGGATGAGGCTGCCAAGAAGGAGGAAGAAGACGAGGCAGTTAGGAAGGCGGAGGCAGATAAGAAGGCTGTAGAAGAAGCTCAGGCCACCGCAAGCAACAAGAGAAGATTAGCATTCTTTGCTGCGGAGGAGGGTTGGCTTAACAGAAAAGCTCACGGATTTGTTGCTGACCTGCGACATGGCCGGATACGAAGATGACACAATTTTGGAAGCGGCTATACAAAGTCTTCGAGCAGAATATACAAAGAGGGGAAATGAAGACACAGTAGAAAGGGAGCACCTGCCGAGCAATAGGATTGTCAATGCAATGCTAGACAGAGTCTTGGCTCGTGCACTTGGTAAAGGAAAGAGAAAACTCTCAGCTGAGAAAGTAGAAAATAAGAGACAGAAGCTTGAACGAGAAGCCAGGGCAGCAAACACACGGAGGCTTCGTGAGGAAAAAGACAGGAAAGATAAAGAGGAGCGAGTAAGGAAGGAGGCAGAGCAGAGAGCAGCTCCGAAGACTCCATCTGCAAAGGCAAAGAAAACTCCAACACCTGCAAAGGCTAAGAAGGGGAAAACCATTCCTAAACGCACAGAACCCCCTTCCGATAACTTCCAAGAGCAGCGACAGAAGTTTAAAAATGACACGCCAGCTTGGACTCGCCACGCGCAAGCACCACTGCCCCCAACAACGCAGAAGAAGCAAAGGTGGAGACCAGGGACAGTTGCCCTTAGAGAAATTCGCAAATATCAAAAGACCTGCACACCAATTATTCCAAAGGCACCTTTTGGGCGTCTCGTCAAAGAGATTATCCACGACCAGCGTCGGGATGTCAATCGTGTGCAAGCGGCGGCACTAGGCACTCTGCAACAAGGTGCCGAGGATATTTTGGTTTCGCTTTTCCAAGACGCGGTTTTGTGCATGGTGCATGCAAAACGTGTCACTTTGAAGCCATCCTGATCTTCATCTAGCTAGGCGTATCCGTGGAGAGGAAGCTCTCTTTCACTAGATAGGGGAAGCCTTTGTAATGCAACAAACCGTGTTTTGTAATCTCAATTTGATTAATGAAAAACCATGTCTATTTTCAAAAAAGTTATTTTCTATTGCAAGTGATTGTTGTCTTGTCAAGGTAATTGTAGTCTTTTGCATGTAATTGTTGTCGCTATGTACATTCGACCTCATGTGAACGTTCGTCTGCCACCGCCCGTCCGACTTTGGCTCGACTCGACGGGCCGATTTCTCCCGCGTATGGCCCCAGAAGGGTAGATCAGCTGTGCGGGGTGCGTCGGGGCCGGGGGGGGCTGGTGGTCGCTCCGTGGAACCTGTGTGCCACGGAGCGACTTTTGCCTGTTTGACCTGGATAACTCCCCACCTCATCATCCTAGTCATCATTAATGCCACATCATCTTGCCACCTTTGCATACCACCTCGCACTTGGTGACATGGCATGCCACGTCATGGAATTGCCACATCAACCATAATAGTGCCACATGTCAAGAGAATGCCATGTGTCATGCACGCATGTGACACGTGGCACCTCCTTTCCACCTCCCTTTTTTTTCAAAAACATATTTTTGGAAAAGTTAATTTAGTAATTTAGAGAAATAGAATATAGAATTTTAAATAATAAAATATATATAACTTATTAAATAAAAGAATTTAAAATCACTAATTTTAAAGGATTATATTTTGGGATTAGATCAATAATATTATTATTAAATTTCATATTATTTAATTTAACAAAATAATTTTTTTACTTTAATATTTCTTGAAAATTTTTTATGTAGAATAAACCTTTGAATAAAATTTTAAAAAAATACTTTATTAAAAAAAGCAATTATATAATTATAAAATAAAAGATATATTTAAAGATATATTTATATATCTAGTAATGATAAATATTTAGACTTGTTAATAAATATTATTAATAATATTGATTTTTAAGTGGATAATAGTTTATCTTTAATTATCTTTATGTTTATCTTAATTATCCAATCAATCTTAGATAGGAAATCCAATGAGATTTGAAGTGGATAACCTATTTTTCCTATACATGGAGGGTGGAGGTGGCAAGCTACTTATGTGGATCCTCTCGAAGCTCATGTGGACATAAAGTGGCATGCATATATAAGATTTGTGCCTTCCCAAGCCTCACACATGGAATGAAACCTAAGCTGTGAAGTTTACCAAGCCTAGATTTCCAAACCTAACTAGGATTGGTTTTAGACTTGAAAAGGGGAGAGTGGACACAATATGGGAATTTTCACTTGGGAGGATTTAAACTGGTCAAACAGGCAAAAGTCGCTCCGTGGCACACAGGTTCCACGGAGCGACCACCGGCCCCCCCCCCCCCCCCCCCGGCCCCGGCGCACCCCGCACAGCTGATCTACCCTTATGGGGCCATACGCGGGAGAAATCGGCCCGTCGAGTCGAGCCAAAGTCGGATGGGCGGTGGCAGACGAGCGTTCACAAAAATTGATTGAAACATCATGACAGGACACGACAACAACATATAAACACATCAAGAAGATAAAACTTAAAATCAGCTTGAAAAACATCTTGATGTCATTAATTGTTTGATTTTCACAGAAGGCAAATGAGTACATTGGATCTAGCCAACTCGCTTGATGAGCTTGGTGAAAGCCTCGTGGGTGAGAGTCTTTACTAATGGTTTGTCACCAATGCGTTCGGCTATCTCTTTGGCATCAGTGATGCCTTGTCCAAGGCTAAGGCCACAAAATCCTAGGAAAGACCCTGCACTTTTATCACCAAAGCTATAGATAGCTGCTTCCCTATTTACAAGAATACATTTATGGGCATTTTGGGCTATAGGGGCTTCAGACAGGATGGCGCTTAGGGCTCTGCACTTCAAAAATTCAGCTTGCGCATCATTTGAAAAGTCGTTGTGAATTACGCGAAGCATCTCGGCATTGAAGCTCGGGATGTAGTGCCATAGCGCAGCATCTTTCCCCTCCACCTCCTTTCGTGCTCCACCCTTTTGGCTTGCGAACCAGTCCATTTCTCTTGCGGTCTACAAAGTAGATAGAAGAATGAGTTGACTTCAAAAAATTACAAATTAAGAAGGGAAGAAATTGGGTGTACTACCTCAGTGGCATCATCATGATCCGCAAGGTCTGCATCACTAATATTGATGCTCCCGAGGCTGACGGAATCCGAAATGGCAAGTGGCTTGTGAGGGGCAAAGCTAGTTTCTGGCACACTCTTGTAGAAATCCTTGCACTGGGATATTTGTACAAGAGTCTCTGCCACAAGGGACTCTATTGAGGCATGATTTTTTGGGAGCGCAAGCACCTTTGTGACATCTGCGGAACTGAAGTCAATGCGGATGTCATCATCTTTGGACGGCTGTTGTGTGTCTCGCATGCCCGCGTACATAGCAATGACTGAGAGAGTTTCATCCTGGTGCAGCCCAAGGACATGGGCGATGTCATCCAAAAATAAGAACTCTACACCTTCTACTATGATGGGGTGTAGAGTTCGCACTTCGAGCTCTAGAACTTCATCCATGACATCGTCCCCTTCGATGTCCCGTTTCACAGCCTCAGCTTGCGGCTCTTCCGCCAGAGTCACAAGTGCAAGAGATGCTTCTTGCACTGGGGTGACAATCTCCTCCTTTGGGTCAGCTTCCTTGATCAAGAGATAAGGTGTGGCTTTCTTTGGAGGAGTGGCCTTCCTCTTTCCCTTGCTTTTCTCTATTCCCTCCAAGATCAGGAGGGCAAGAGTCATGTCCCACCTCAAAAAACTTGTGCCGATGTTGCCCATTCCAAGACCTACCAGGTTATCTTCTTCCTCCTCCCTTAGATATGCGCTACTAAGGCCTTTGAGGAATCTTGCAAGCCTGAACCTGAAATTTTTGTCCGCTTTGTAGGTATGCTTGATAAGATCCACAGGCACCCAAGTTCCCTCCTCGTCTTCAAAGTTGACACAATATTCAGCCATGTATGTGTCCATGTAGCTAGTGAACGCCCCAAACACGTCATTATGGAGTTCAGCGGTGCCTTCCATGTCAATAGATGTCTGAAAGATGGGTGCAAGCTTCTCGATCAAGTGACCGAGGTCAAGCTTGTGCAATTGAGATAGGAGAGCTTGGGCGGGGGTGGCCATGCTTGAGTAGCGAAGAAGGCGAGGGGACCGCAAAGATGCCGAGAGTGAGGAGATGAACTCAAAGTGGCCAAAAGTGACTTATAAAGAGGTCTTTAAAACTTTTTTAATGTTTAAAAACTCACTTAAAACCTCCAAAAAAATAAAAACACGGGACAAAACTTAAAAGTGCACAAAATTGAACGCAAATTGCGAGTAGCCAAAATTGTTTTGAATTAATCTCTCAAAATCTGTTACATAGCTTGCTTGATATGGATACATCTGGGGAAGGGAATGCTTTTACAAAAGTAAGATGCCTCTTTCCTCTTACGTAGAGGTGTGTTATCAATCACAAATGAAAAGTCACCTTTCAGTGCAAACCTAAGGCCTAAGTACTCCCTTAGGTTTGCCATATTCCAATCAGCATTTACTACGATATCCCACACATCAGCTTGCGTGCTAACATGTACATCAAGCTGTTCTGCATCGTTGATGTCCGAATCGAGTGCTTGCCATTCGCCTCCAGTCAGCTTCCAACGTCTGTAAGGAAAGATAATAGAGAGTTGTTGCTTTCCAAGCTGGTACCGAACGACCATCTTCTTCGACACCACCATGCACTTTATCTTGTCACCCTGATGTTGAATAACCTTCAAATCCCATGAAGGTGGCAAAAAGGCACTCATTACTGTGCCTCCCTTTGCAATCCACATTGTAGGAGTCCAGTGAACATCAGCCTCCTTGAACAAAAACACAAACAAATGTAAAGGCATGAAGAACGTGAGAGTCGCACGATGTGACCCATAGGTGCACTTCATTGCATTGCACACATCAATCTCAATCCGACGTCATGTTAGTGCAACCAAAGTATTGTCGGGCTTTGGCCAATCATGGTCCGTGAGACTTGGTGTAGGGAGCCTCCGTAGAGTCCCAGAACCATCTCTTGACGTGGGTACAATATACTCTGCATGAAAGAAGAAAATTGAGCGCTCTAAAAGCTCTGATGTTGAACAACCAGTATATAGTAGCTTGCCAATTTCAAAGTGGTGCGCCTCAAAGGTTCCAGAAAGGGCCTCTAAAGGCTCCCATTCCACAAATGTTGACGGAAAGATGTCTGCACAGAACATTACAAGAACACACTTGAAAAAATCAAGCTTCCGTAACATGAAATGATATTAGCATGTCTCATTGCAGCCCATAAAACAAGAAGCACAAATAAAACTTACAATTTGCAGGAAAGCGTTTGTGATTGGCATTGTCAACACGGAGTTGCGATGCCTTGTAGACGTGTTGGATCATCACCTGCTTGCTTCCGTCAGCCCCTTGCTTGAGATCCACTATGCGACCCTTCCAATGGTGTGACTTTAACCCTATGTATCTGCGAGAGACTTTGTGGGCTCCCCTTGTGCTTGGACGCATCGTCACCCACATTTCTTTTGCAAAGGTGCTTGTAACCCACAAGCCAGTGTCGTCTTGTTCGTTGCTGCTGCTAAAGGACTCCACCCTTGAACGAGGTCGGCGACTCATTGTGCTTGGCTAACCGACTAAGCTAAATGCTATGAAGTTGTAGGTGTGTGAGAAGATCTCTGCAACCTAATGCTAGCAGAGCATATAAGCTGGCAAGAGGAGTCAAGAATGTGTATAAGCTAGCAAGAGGAGAGTGAAGAATGTGTGCAAGCAAGAGAGGATGGACTTGATGGGGAAAAAAGGACTGTTTTCCAAGCTTTCCATAGCCAAGAAGATCTCTGCAACCTAATGCTAGCAGAGCATATAAGCTGGCAAGAGGAGTCAAGAATGTGTATAAGCTAGCAAGAGGAGAGTGAAGAATGTGTGCAAGCAAGAGAGGATGGACTTGATGGGGGAAAAAGTGGACTGTTTTCCAAGCTTTCCATAGCCAAGAAGGCACAGAAAGATAGATCTAACTTTAGGAGGGAAGGGGAAGGCAGAATGGGGAGGGAGGAGGCCAAAAAAGATTCTTTTAGTTAGAGAGAGACTCAAAACCGAATTGCTAGTTTTAGAGAGAGGAAGAGGGAGTGGGGAGAGGGAAAAGTAGCTTTAAATGAGGGATAATGATGGGGGGGCGTTTCTGGCCCTAGCCCACTTTTTGAGGTGGGGTCATTTATGCCAGTTTGAGCTGTCTTTATTAAAAAAAGGTGGGAAATCTGATTTTATTGAAAGATTTTGCATTTTAAGCCCAATTTCTTTTTAAAAAAAACGTATGATTCAAGTTTGACCCCTACATATTAGGGGCAGGGAAACCCAACATTTTTCTCCACATGGCCTTCTCCCATTGCACCATTCCTTAATGACTGTCATTAGGCTTGGGGCAAATTAAAGGGCCCAAGAAGACCCCAAACAAGTCCTAATGCATCAACTCCTTTTCTTTGAGGTATGGACCCTATGTATAATCTATTTGTTATTATTTTCTTATTTTGCCCCAAGATGGGGAGGTGGGTAGGAAATTCACGTACAAATAAGTGCCGGTAATAATTTTTAAAAACATTATTACTAGCGCTTTCTTCTAATGAGCACACTATTATTTTCGAGGGGATTTCTTCTAACTCTAATAGAAAACACTTCCATTTAATGAGAAATCTAATTTATTATTGCCTAGCATTTAAATAATATATAATTTAATTATTTCACAAGGCTTGCTAGTGTTAGTTTCTTTCTCTAACCTTTTTGTGATGTGCATATGAGAGGGTTCCATTTGCATTTAGTACACATCAATCTTGTCCAAATTACTTGGAAAATAATGTCAGATATTTATTCGGTCTTATTTCTCATGCTTCCAAATCAATATTCTTATGGGTGTTCCTCATGTGACCGCACCTCTTTAATATATTCCGTAGGCTTATTTCCCAAACTTGCTATATCCGATATTCTCATTCGTGTTCCTCTTTTAACCCCTGCTCTGTAATATTTTCCTCTTAAAACAAATATACTTTATTTATTTGTTTATTTATTTATTTCTTGAAATAATAGGATGTCTCTTAAATGTGTGTGTGTGTGTGTGTGTGTGTGTGCACACGCGCGCGCATGCGAGAGAGAGAGAGAGAGAGAGAGAGAGAGAGAGAGAGAGAGAGAGAGAGAGAGAGAGAGAGAGAGAGAGAGAGAGAGAGAGAGTTTCAACATTTGTGTGTGTGTGTGTGTGTGTATAATAAAGAGAGAGAGAGAGAGAGAGAGAGAGAGAGAGAGAGAGAGAGAGAGAGAGGATTCATGTGCATGTTGTTGAAATTTGAGCATAATGATGAGCTATGGTGGATCATACACTAGAATCAACATCATTAACAAAGTGATTAACAAATGATTAAGATGTAATTAGTGAATAATTAGCAAATAGATTAATGTAGGCATGGATACTAAAAAACCAGCAAATTCTCATTAGGGCTATGCCTCAATTTATAGAGTTTACATCAAGCATCAAATCCCATTGATTTCTCCATGATTCACTCCCTGAATATCTCCACCTTTTGCCTGATTCTCTCCACCTCTTCTCTTTTCCCTGAATATCCCCCAGAATATCTCCACACTCCTAAATTCTCTCATGCTACCCATTATTCTCTCCCAGTAGATTCTTCTCACCTTTTCACAGGTTCTTTCACAATTACATCTTCTCTTTTACAGCCTCTATCCAAGAGCTTGTTCCCACACACACCCTATTCACTTGTATATTTCAACACCTCCCCTCAAGTGAATAATCCTAGTACACCTAGACCCTATACCAAGTTTGCCTCCCCTTACTTGGTAGTCCGCGACCAGTGTCTACTCCTCCCCTCAAGTTATCTCAGCACACCTGGACCCTGTATCAAGTTTCTTTCTTACTTGACAGTCCGCGACTAGTGCCTCAAGTCCCTAAACTCCATAGTCCTTGACACTCTCTCTCTCTATGTGTCCAAGGCTACTATAAGTGCCCGCGACCTTGACTAAAGTGCTCACACATACATCTACCACGTGGCCTACATCATCGGTGGCTCAAAGGTGGTTTCACTTTGTTGGGGCAGGTTACATTGGGTTGTGGGGTCTCTCTCTCTCTCTCTCTCTTAGAAAAGATGATCCAACTCCACTTCCCTTGGAGCCTCCATGAAGTTTGCCGATGTCGTTCCTTCTTCACTGGGTTTGCTGTAGCAGTCTCTCGCCATGTGTCCTGGCTTTCCACATTTGTGGCAAGTGAAGGTCCTCCCTCCTACTCTGCCTCTTCCTCGTCCTCGTCCTTGAGAGAATCCTCCTCGGGTGAAGAATGCTTTTTTCTCTCCTGCTATTGAGTCGAGCCCTTTCTTCTCTTTGCCTCTGCTCTCTTGCTCTAGTAGAGCTGCTTCTATCTCGTGTATCTTCAGTTCAGGTACATTCTTTAGTGTTGCTACAATGTTTTCATAATCTCCTTTGTCCACACTCTTCAAAAGTACAGCTAATGTTTCATCATCTTCTACCTTTTTGCCAATAGCAGCTGTTGCTTAATGCTTTTATATTTGTTCAAGTGTGTGATTAAAGGTTCACTTTCCTTCATGTCCAATTAATAAATCATAATATTATATATAATATATATTTGATGTGTATGCGTGTGTGTGTGTACTTGCGTGTGTGTAAGAGAGAGAGAGAGAGAGAGAGAGAGAGAGAGAGAGAGAGAGAGAGAGAGAGAGAGAGAGAGAGAGCGTGTGTGAAAGAGGAAGTGTGTGTGTGTGTGTGTGTGTGTGTGTGTGAGAGAAAGAATTTCTATATATGAGATTGTATGTAGGGGAAGAGAGTGTCTGTATGCATTAGTGCATATGCAGGTGTGTACATGTGACATTGTGTGTGTGTGTGTGTGAGAGAGAGAGAGAGAGAGAGAGAGAGAGAGAAAGAGACATAGCATGTAAGATACATTTGTTTGAGACTGAGCACACCTCACCATGCATTTAATGAAAATTAAGATTTAATTTATTAAAATTATTTGTATATGTGTGTGTATATATAAGTTTATTTGTATTTATAAATACACACATATATATGTATGTATAGGTGTACATGTCTGAATATAATAAGACATAATATATATTTGCATGTGTGCGTGTGTGTGTGTGTGTGTGTGAGAGAGAGAGAGAGAGAGAGAGAGAGAGAGAGAATGTGTGTATGTGTGTGTGTGCATGTGCATGCGCATGTGTGTGTGCGTGTGTGTGTCTAAGAGAGAGAGAGAGAGAGAGAGAGAGAGAGAGAGAGAGAGAGAGAGAGTGTATGTGTGTATGTGTGCAAGAGAGAGATATAATTTCTGTGCATGAGAGAGTGCATGTGTGTGGGGGGAGAGGGTGTGTGTTTACATTAGTGCATATGCGGGTGTGTACGTGTGTGTGTGTGTGTGAGAGAGAGAGAGAGAGAGAGAGAGAGAGAGAGAGAGAGAGAGAGAGAGAATATAAGTAGATTTCAATAGAATATATTAAATATATATATATATATATGTATGTGTGTATGCATGTGTGTGTGTGTATTTTTATTTATATTCACACACACGTATATGTATATGTATGTGTATAATATATATATATATATATATATATATCTATAATATCTATTATGCACAAGTTTTTGGGAGGGAAGGAGACACGTGGCGGTTGGAAGAGGGCCAAGTGTTAAAAGAGAGAAGGGTGTGTGATGGGGGAGGGGAGGAGCCTTGTGTTGGGACAAAGGAGAGAAAGGGACAAAGAGAAATGGGGGGAAGTAGAAGCCACATATTGGGGGGGGGGAGAGAGAGAGAGAGAGAGAGAGAGAAGAGTATATGGTGTATCTTTAGAGAAGAAAATTTAAATAATATATTACAAAAATATAAAGATATATAGTAGATAAGTATATAATATAATAAGTAAAGATATTATATATATATATATATAAATTAAACATATACTAATATATTATAATATAATATAATATATATGTGTGTGTACACACAAATATATATGGTATATATATACATAAGTATTAAAAATTTAAAGACATATTTATAGTAAATATATAATATTATCTTTTAAATATGATAAATTTATATATATATAAATATATAATAGTATATAATTAATTAATTAAAATGTTAAAAATATATTGAATAAATATATAATATAATAATGATATATAAATCAATATATGTATAGTAAATATATAATAATACTTTATGAATACTAATATATATAGACACATTCACACACACATACGTGTGTGTACACACATACTGTGTAAGAGAGAGTTGTGTTTGTACACATGATAGAGATAGAGAGAGAATACATGTGAGAGAGAGACTCACAGATATGTGTTTGTGTGAGAGAAGTCGCACATAGACACATTCACACACACAAATATGGAGAGGCATGTACAAACACACATACACAGGTGCATACAAATACACGCATATGCATACACGCACAACACATGCTTGCACACCCATACACATGCACAGATACATACACACACGCACACTTACATACGTACATACATATATATGCACTTATGCATAGATACGCACGCACATGCACACGTACACACGTACATGCACATATGCATACAAGGAAAAACTTCATGCGAGAGCAACAAAGCACGTGTATATGTTATAAACTAAGATAAAGTAAAAAGCAAATGAGACACACCAAAAGCACAAAAAGCACTGGTGAAAAGGGCATTAAGGGCATTGAAGGCCATGTAAGCAAGGGCAATTCGTGTGTGGGGGGCTTGCTTTCCTGAGGTTCTTCCCCAACCCTCGCCAACTTACTTGTTATCTCTATTCGTGTGTATTTTTGTTTATATTTCCTTTTTTCTTTTCTTCAAAATTTTTGGTCCTTCCTTGTTTCTATTTTTTTTTGCGCTTGTTTTGAACATTTTTTTTGAGAGAGAGATGGGCTGCTTCTACCTTGGATCCATAGCAGAGATGGCAGCGTTTTTCCGCAGGCCAATAGCCTCCATGTGCTCCAGTTTCTTGGATTTCTTCTCTGATGAGGACATCCACCATGCTTTTGTGCAGGTTTTGCAAATCCAACCCCAATTATCTCTTAATCCACCTAATTAAGTAGATCACCTCTCTAACCGTTTGAATCTGATTTTTTTTTTTCAGCCTGTGATGTACGCGGCTACGGATGGGGAGTTTGGCGGCTTTGTGTTCGATTAAATGCCACTAATTAAGGTGCTATCCTTAGACTTAAAAAAGGCCACTTTAGCTCAAGTTTAAGCTCCATATAGACATGTCATGGTAGAGCAATTTTTGTACAGGCGCATGCATGGTGCATTACTATAATGCAATAATAGTAGGAAGGGAGTTTTGAACCTTACATTTGATTTTGTCCCATCTCTACATCCTTTCAATCAACTTAGCTTTCTTCCAATTGGAAGGCCAGTATTGGAGCTTTGGATCCATATCACAATAATAACGTTATGAAAGTTAAATCATTTTATCATTTGTCACTAAAAAAACATGGCACACAACCCAATGCACAAACATTGCTGAAATCACACAAAAGCATAATTCCAAGTGAATTGCATCTTTCAGGAGCAAACCCTAGACCAAGTGGGGTAAATTCAATCACTTTTTGAACCTTGAATCACCTTAGCTTTTCTTGCTTATAGCTGCCTTCCAAGTAGGTAGTAATTAGAATAATCTTCCTTGTGTATTTTGAGGATACATTAAGTCACATTTAATTGTATCTCAAGAGCAACAAACAAAAAACCAAACCACAAAATACATCAAATTTTATTTACACATGTACATTACACTAACCATACAAGTCCCAACATTTGCTATAGACACATAACCCTAAGCAAAAGACTGGCTTTAATCGAGTCAAAAATAAAAGCATGACACACATCCAATGGATAAACGTTGATGAAATCACTTTAAAGCATAATTCCAACAAGTGAGATGCATCCAAAGATACACTTCTACATAAATCAAGAACCAAACTCTAAACCGAGTGGGGCTTTTTTTTAACCATTGATTTCATTATGGTGTCTTCGAAATTATTTGCTAAACAGATCTCTTTCAGGCGACCTTTTTGTATGCATGCTAGATTTAAGTTTTACTTGCACAATTTAGGAAAGATTTGAAGCAGGTAAAAGATCATACCTCAATGTGCTATATAGCCCCAAAATGTAAAGGGGTTATAGTTGTCATAAGTATGGGTGGGAATATGAGAGAGAGAGAGAGAGAGAGAGAGAGAGAGAGAGAGAGATTAATATGGGTGGGAATATGAGAGAGAGAGAGAGAGAGAGATTAAGATTACACATGTTGCTTAGAATCCACACTCTATAATATGAAAAAATATTGAATATAATCCACATTCTACAAAATCAAGGGAATTCACATTCCTTTTATTATGCTAAGGTGCACATCATCTTCACATAAGTCAGTTACTTTCATTATTATTTGTAGTTTCTTTAAACTTGATAAACTAGCACACATTGCTGATTTACTAAGGGCAATTTCAACTTCATCAACAAAGTCTACAATTCAAAGAAAACTTTTTAATCTCAAGAGGAAATAACGATTTGAAAGAAAATCTCTCTTCTCAAGAGGGGAAACAAAGAGCACAAATCAAAGGAATGCTTCAAAACAAAATGTAGAGACCTTGCTCCAAATTCTGGGTATGTCCTTTACAAATTAGTTAGATAATAATCTCAAACACAATAACCTCTGGCATGTCCCATAAAGCCTTACAACTCACAAAACTGCCTATTCTAGAGTTTGGGGGTGGGGGTTGATGACGCCTTAAGCAAACCTCCTTCAAACTCATTACCCTATAGACAAGGCCATAAGCAACAAAATGTATTATGCATAGGCAAAAGTACCTGCACACAAGTAAGCAAGCTTATCATTAGCTTTAGTGTCAAGGGATGCAAACACGCCATAGAATTATAGCCCCTGTGGTAAAAATGAGATGAATCAGACCTCGGAGGTGAGGCTGTAGGCAGCTGGCTGATGACTTTGGCAAGGATTTTGTAGGCGCTGCCAAGGAGGGTAAAGGGGCACCACTATTGTATCTCCAAACGATCACCACCCACCTTGAGAATCAAGTGAATGAGCCCCTTCAGCATGAGGCCAGTGGTCATGATCTAATTGAAGACGTCCCAGAAGCCATCCTCCATGAGGTCCCATTGACGAAGGAGCAGTGAGAGTCCATCTGCTCCGGGGCATTTGCCACAAGGCAAGGTCTGGAAAGCATATCATTCAGCTCCTCTCTTGAGAAGGGGAAGCTCAAAAATCTCTGCATTCCAGGGGAGACCACCTCTTGTGTGCTCTGCCACACACTCTCTCTCCCACAGCCTTGATCTGGGGGTTGAGGGGGACCTACCGAGAGATGTTCTTTGTAGAAACCTGTGGCAATAGCCTGCACCTGAGGGGGATCTGACTTAATGGTGCCATCTAGACGAGTCCAGCCACCACAGGCTATCATTTAGACTTGGTATAAACATGAATTTTCACAATCAAACTACCTCCGTGTAACCAAAGCTTATAGCAAATCTTCAAGGATCAGTTTATTTATAAATTCGACTCAACATGGTCAGCCGTAACTCAAGGTTTTTGTAGAATTATTTGTAGGCCTACCTAGTGCTGGCAGCTAGGCACTTAAAATATGGTAAAAGCTTAGGCAATTGTGGTGACAATTGGACAATTGGGGAGTTGTGAAATTGTGACTCGTGAGAAATTGGGGATTTATGAGAAATTGGGCAATTGAGAATTTAAAAAATTAGGAATATTGGAGAATTTGTGAGAAATTGGGGGAGAGAGAAAAAGGAGGAGGAGGAGGAGGAGGAGGAGACTGCAGGGCAGAGAGAGAGAGAGAGAGAGAGAGAGAGAGAGAGAGAGAGAGAGAGAGAGAGAGCCCAACATTAAAAAGGAAAAACACTTGAGACCATTTAAAAAAAGACAATTTGTTTTTTATAGAAATGAAAAAAAAATCCCTGTTTTTGAATCGCGTTTCGGGCTTTCGGAGTATCTCAGCCCAAAAACACGTTTTTATGTGACTATGGTCCTAAGGGATGCCTGATCCGATGCTCTTTGACTTTCGATGGTGCCTCTAGACTATCACACAAAGTTTCCCTTCTCTTTTGACATGGTGATGTGGTGGTGGGTGAGTATATGGAATCACAAGAATCTATTATCTTCCCACCCATGTGGCATCCATTGAGACACAGCATCCTGCTGCAGGAGGCACAAGTATAAATAGCCGTAATAACTTCACAATGCATACCCTGAACTACCATGCACCACATGGATGATCGTGATGTCCGTGCATACTGTATGGAATGAACAAGGTGGCATGCATACCCCAAAGTACACAATTAGGAGCGTAAAGCTCCACCTCTGCATCAGATCACACAAGCACCTTTGATTCGGGTTGCAACAAGAAGCAGTTAAACAGATGATTGATGGATTGATTACAATGTAATCAGCACGTTAAGATGGGGATTAAGAGCCATACTGAGTGTAATACTCACAGATGAAGGGCCCCCAGAGTGCAATGTCATATATCAGGATGGATAAACAATAGAGAAAGGCAATGATCCGAACGGCGAGCAGCCATCCATGATGGATTTTTGGGTGGCATGTCTTCCACGCATGGTTTCTCTGAACAAAGCCATAGCCAGCTCTCTGATACGCAGTGGCTACACTAATGGCTAGCAGTAGGCATACCACAACTATGACAACGCAAAGAGCAAACGGGGAGTAAGCCACGGAAACACCACAAAGTGTTTAGAATATAGCTCTCCCTTTAACAGCCCATCTCTCTCCAGCATCAAAAAAGGAAATATATCTGTGTGGGGGGGATTAATGACGCTTAATCGTGATCGATTAAGCTCTGTTTAATCCTTGAGAATGGCTGATTACGCCTAATTCTGATTGATTATGGACGAGTAGAAAACTGACAAGATTTTCATGTACTGTCGACCCAACACCCATGATCAGGCTTGATTTTTGCTTTTCTTGCCTCTCTGCTTAATCGCCTGGTTTTTATAAGCTCATCTGGATCTAAACGCGCGTGATCGCGAGCACGAGCGTAGGTTTAATTCGTTTAACCTTTTCGCTTGCCCTGCATAACTAGTGTGCTGGTAAGACATAAATTGAAGCTAAGTTGACCAAAGTAGAAATATAGGATACATATATAGTGCAAAAGACTACTCTACTAGCACAATAGGTTGTCACTTAACAATAGCACAATTTCTAGTGATTACACTACAATGATACAAACTCTCAAAGTTAAAACCCCAAGAAAAATTGGTGAGAGAGAGAGAGAGAGAAAGAAAGAAGAAAGGAAGGTGAGGAGGTGTGTGTGTGTTCAACACATCACAAGAAGAGGTAAAATCCCCCTTCTATCACAGAAAATGTTTCTTAAGTTGCATAGCTAGATCCACCACATGGGTTTAGCCATTTGAGAAGGACCGATTTGACAAAACCAAAAAAAAGAGACACATTAGAACAATCCAAAGCCTAACTTCAATGATATGTCAGCATGTCGATACATAGCATACATTGCAAAGACCAAACTAGGCAAGATACAATAGAGAATACATACATATGGTTGTATAGGAAGACACATCAAACCAAGCAAGATACACACATGATATACAAACTGAGATCAACCAAGCAAGATACGTACATATGGTACATATATAGATCATATCAACTAAAATAATGCAAGTAAATATACATGATTTTACATTCTTACTATACATGTAGATGGCTATATACATGTAAATGCATAGTAGCAAGAATCTTAAGAGACAAGACAGAGAGCAGATAAAGAAACCAAGTAAGATACATACATGGTACATATAAAGAGATCAAACCAAGTATACAAAGATGAAACAATGCAAGTAAACATACATAGTATACACTACAATATGTAGATGCAAGTAAACATGCATGGTATACACTACAATATGTAGATACAATGCAAGCAAACATACATGGTATACACTACAATATGTAGTAGTGTATACCATGCAAGTAAACATGCATGGTATACACTACAATATGTAGATACAAGCAAACATACATGGTATACACTACAATATGTAGATGCATAGTATGCAAAATCCAATAAGAAAGTATAGAGATCTATTAAACTATATCTACCTCATAGCCGCTCTATGAAGACGATCTTCAACCACTAATGATGCTTCCGATTTTTGCGAGAGCCTCAAGAAGAAGATAGCCTGAGCCCCATCAGATCCCCCATCAAAGTGCCAAAATATTTCATGTCATAGCTTGCTTGTCCCAATGTTGGCTTGGGCTTATTGGCTTCGGCTATAAAAGCTGACAACTTATATAAGTTGTTGTCCCGAATTCCTCTTCCTATGACATTACTGTTGGGATTTGTGTGATGATTGCACCAGCCTTATCGAAGAGAACCTTCAAGTCATGGCGGTCAGCTAATTCTTCTTGATATTTGGCATATCAAGGATAACTTCTTAGTATCACCATCCTAGAAATAAAATAAATGGTACATGTTACCATGGCTAGGCATTTGGCATCATTCCTAACAACTTCAAACAACTCCTTAGTATCATCATTCCTAGAAAGAAAACAATTGGTACTTGTTCTCATGGCTAGACATGTGGCATCGTTCCCAGCCGCTACTACCAGCAGGAAAGACTCCCCATAGTCTTGAAGGAGCTATACCAACCCTTCTAACTGGTCATACATTCGAATAATTCACTATTATCCATGAACCATCAATGCTGAAGAATATTCTGCCTTTGTAAATATTTCTTTGATTACCACAAAGAGCTCCAATTTTGCTTTAGCACTGTTCCCAGACTCTTTCTTCAAAGGCTTCAAAGTGTCATTCTTCTCATTTACTTACTTCACTCTATATGCTTTGAGTATATGACTAGGCTTGTGGTAGTAGAAACCCTTTGACTTTTATTTCTTCTTCTCATAAACATTGTTGTTACCAGAGCCCTCCTTCCCCTTACCTTTCTTTGTAAGCTGATTTCTTCTTTTTCTCATATGCATTGGGGTTACCAGAGTCCTCCTTTCCCTTACCTTTCTTTGTGAGATGATTCCTCGTCTCGTGTTGGTTCTTAATAACCTGTCATACTTTAAAAGATGCGGTAGTATGCTGAATCAAGTTCATCTGAACCGAATCAATGATTCTCGTGATGCTAGCATATATAACATATTTGCGTTCCTTTGCCTCCATGCCAAAGTGAGAGCAAGATCTGGTGCTATGGTCTATAATGGATCTGCTTGATCTGGAGTAAGACCTGGATTTACATCAGTCCCTATTGTAGTTTCACACGACTCATATGAATTAAGGAATGGGCCTAATCTTGAACATTTAGAGAGTATAGTTTATCACATCCACTAACTTTCCATCACTAAATGGTGGAGGATGGGTACGATCGATTCCATTATATTTGAATGTTTTTTTCCATCTCTCTAAATCTACCTCAAAGAGAAAACTGCCAAAACAAGCTTTGTCAAGAGCCTAAGTGCCCATACCATAAAAGAACACACAATCTCAGAAGCAGTACCTTCACAATATAAAGCACTAAATTACTAAATAAATAGAGATTAAACAATATTATTGCTTGCAAATTTTGATGCAAATTGATGGGCTGATGTTCGCCCACTCATGTGCTCCGAATAAGAAGCTTTGATGGTGATACATATAGACTCTAGAGGATGGATAATTACAAGAGCACTTGAATATAGTGAACTTGATGATGAAGAAAAGATGCTAAACTAGTCTATATATAGTGCCTAGGGTCGATGTAGATGTAGGAGGTCGGGCATGCCAACCAACCCACAACTTGGTCCAAAATGACCATCTGACCATCTTATCTGATTATGACTATACTAGACTATAACGACCATCTGAGACTATCTAGACCATCAACAAATAGGCCCCAAAACCTAAGAATAGTGTGTCCTTAGTTTGTTGTCCCCACCACTCATAAATGTGGTCACATAGCCTGCACAAACATGCATCCTACTTGGTAGATTGCCAAGTCTACATAAGCATCCAGTGTATAAATTGGAAAATATCGAGTTCATGGGTGCTCGAGTGCTTACAAATGGGTACCTAGGTGCCAAGTCTATATAAGCCATTTAAATTGGGAACACGGGTGCTCACTACAATAAATGCATGGGTGCCAAGTCTACATAAGTCGTCACTTGACCATCCAATGTCTAAATTGGGAATTATCAGGTGCTCGGGTGATCACCACAACAAATACTCCTCATATAGGGGACCTTATAAAATAGAGCACGTCCAACATTACGTAAAGTGACAACATGAGGGTGGAGCATTGATATAACAATGCTCTTCCAACACTATTTCCATTCAATGATAGAGGATTCTCCATTTGGCCACCATCACTGTCTAAATTGGGAACTATCGGGTGCTATTCCTTATATAGGAGGCCTTACAAAATAAAGCGCAACAATCATCGGTAGTGGTAACATGAGTGTGGAGGATTGAGCAAATTCTTCTCTAACACTATTAACATTCAACACTGGAGAATTATTCATTGAAATCACCAAGGTATAAAAAATTATTTTATTAGTTTTTGGTAGTAAGGGTCTAAGCTACCAACAAACGTCTTCTCCTATTTGTGTAAATTTTGATGTTTGAATGCTTCCTTCATCATCATCATTTGCCTCTCCCAAATGCACATGATATGGTTCAATCTATGAAGGTTAACATAATAATCCTCATCATAGTTAACCACCCAACTCTATTGGTTCAACCTCTGTAGTATCAAGTCTCTCACAAACAGATTGGGGAGGGTCTAAGAAATGCTTATCATGAAAAATTTCATCTCCATTCTCTAGTTCAACGAGGTCAAGTAGCTTGGATATCTCTTTCCCTAACAACTTACCATCCTTGTTCTGATAAAATGTTTGACATAATTATATAAGTGGAATTGATCCTTAATTTGACCTCAGGACTTTAATTGAGATACCCTTCAAAGTCCCAAAGGTCCCCCCACACTTGAATACCCTTTTTTGTGCAATCCATAGGCCCTCTTCATTCAATCTCTAGAGTGGTCTTGCATGATGTTAAGACCCAAATCCAATCCACATCTGCCCACTAAATATCCCCTTTCTTCCTTGAGGAGGTATTTGTGTAATTCACAAGCTTTCCAACCCCTTATAGTGGCTTTAAATGTGGCACACAAGACAAATAGAGTTGGTAGACCTTGCAAAATATGAGGATTGATTAACGAGGTGTTATGTAGAAAACAAATAGCCCAATCTTCATTTGGATTGGATAGAGCTCTAACAATCCACTTGGGTCCAAGCCTATAGGCTAGGGCACAAACATTAAGATTTCCTAAACCTCTAGAACTCTTGGATTTGGCTAGAGCTCTAACAATCCACTTGGGTCCAAGCCTGTAGGCTAGGGCACAAACATTAAGATTTCTTAAACCTCTAGAACTCTTGGGACAACAACATATCTCCCATTTGACTTTTTCAGGTCTTCTCTTACCATTGTGCCTCCCCCATAAGACAACATATCGCCCATTTTACATATGAGGCTCTTGTGCCTCTGTGCGCTTTTGCCGCACAGGTCGTAGCTGGGGACTTGCCGGACACCGTATGCGAGCCACGAATGGCTGCAAGCATACAACCAGGAAGGCAAGCTCAAAACAGAATGCAAAAGGTGTGTCACTCACCGCTTAACTGCCGCCTTGAAGGATTCCCGCGTCGCAGTCGTGAAGGAGGAGCCGCCGTCGCCGCTCTACCGCCTCTCCGCCGCCGCCGCCGTGCCGCTACACAGTGCTCGATCGCTCTCTCACTCACTCTCTCTCTCTCTCTCACAAACGCAGGAGAAGGAAACCAAAGAGATAAGGCAAGAGCACTCTTGTATTCACAACACATGAGAATGAGGAGTTTAGGGTTACATTTGACTCTTATAGGTGACTTGGCCGTTCACACTTGGGCGCCCATACATGGCCGGCCGACCCTAACCCTTATCCTACTGATATCCAAGGTGCGCCTCTCATCGGCGATCACCCAATCCCTTTATCCTTAATATATGGTGCCGACAAGCCCGGCCCATGACTCAGAATATTTAAATTAATGACGTAAAACATAGTGCGTCCGCCATGGGTTAACATGCCCCCCTTCCTGATGTAGATTCCGTCCTCGGAAGCTATGGTATGGTAAGCTCGAGAGGGTTGTTGTGGTAGACCGTCTGCAAAATAGGGAAGTAGAGTGAAAGTATGCTAGAATTCAAAAGATATAAAGTGTAGAAATTCAAGCATGTTAGACCACAATGGATGTTGCGATGAGAACTTAGTTTAAGGGTCACATGAATGAGCTAGTGTAGTAAATTAACAGGAGTTTAAAATTATTGAAAGTAAATCAAGAGTTAGCAAGGTGTCAAAGGTTAAGCAAGGTTTATAACTGGCCTAAGTCAAGGAAAAGAACCAAGCTTAATAAATAAACAGATGACCACACGGTGTCTACTCTAAGAACAAGTTTATACCCCAAGCCTAGGGACACAAGAAACATTAGAGTTACAGGAGCCTTTTGCCTTTATTTCTTCACGCACGTGATAATTTTTATACACAATGGCGACCTTCCTAAGGCAAAACTAACATCGATCCTGTTACCATATTATAGTAGTGATGTGTGTGAACACACTTAGGACCGTCGGGGCACTTTTTCCCTCACTAGGAGGTTTTTTCCCCCGTGCATTGTATATACGCCCATTATCTTTTAGGGTTGGTTATCTTTCATTTTTGGCACTCATAATACACTACAGTGTTGTGCTCAAGCTTCCTCATCTTCTTGAAGTTGTGTGTGCATTCCTGCAACCCTAATTCCAACAATTGGTATCAGAGCAGGCTTCCTCCTCCCGGGCAGCATCACCGGCACCTGCCGCTTCATCTCCTCCGATTGCAACGAGGTTTCACGAGCGTCTGCAGGTTAGTATATGCCGTGGGAGAGCCCTTAGGGCTTGTTCGTTTCAGAATTTTGATCTGAAGTCATTTCGCCCTCCGTTTTTGCATTCCAAGTACTGCGCAGGCAAAATCGTCCTACTGTGCAGATTTTCTGTCAACATTAAAATTTGCAGGACAGGTGCCCATTCGTCTGTTTTGGGCTGTGCTACATAGCACAGGTCGATTTTATACAGGTTTACCTCTTACAGACAGCATTTACATCTAGTAGTACAGTCATTGGCCATGGCTGACAACAATGATGTATTCCGCATGTTGGCTGCTGAGGATAAGTTGGATGGCACCAACTATCCATTGTGGGCATATATAGGACCAATTTCCCCTATCATAAGCTTTATCTAGGTCGACTTTGAGAAAGATAACCTCTTAACATGAAGCCTTTTGTGCCCTATTACTACCATAAACATCCCAAATTGATACTATGGTGTCTTACTAGGATATATCTTCCATGATAAAACCTTTCTACTATCTCTTGATGAAGTACTTCATCTAATGACTCAATCTTTACTATGGTGTTTTACTAGGATATATCTTTCGTGATAAAACCTTTCTACTATCTCTTGATGAAGTACTTCATCTAATGACTCAATATATACTATAGCATCTAGGATTTATCTTCCGTGGTAAATTATTTCTACTCTCACTTAGTGAAATCCTTGCTTTAGCTAAATGGATACTATAGCATCTAGGATATATATTCCCTTGATAAATACTTTATGCTCTCTCTTGATGAACTCCTCCATCCAATGTCTCAATCTAAGAGCTAAGGCTTTAGTATTTTCCTTTCTTGCTCTTCATTTGGGGCATATATATTTATTCCCCTCTATGTTGTCCTTGGGCGTTTTTCAGCTCAAACCATAGCCATATCTACTGTGGGGATCTTCTTCCCAATTAACTAGGGTATAAGAGGTGTGCATTTTTACCCCTTTTTCTTTCTATACCCCCTTGACCTATCCAAGGATCCTCATTGAAAAGGATCATTAGTTTCTCTTAGAGTCTCTCAATTGAAACTTTGTTTTTTTATATGCAAATGTGCAATCAATCTTCCCATATTGATATTGAAGCCAATTCCTCAAGGTCCATGCTCTTTCTTTACATGTGAGTCCTCCAGCATTCCCTATTGATTTTGAAGCCAATTCCTCAAGTCCCATTCTATTTCTTTGTATGTGAGTCCTCTAACATTCAAGGTAATAACTTGATCTTGAAGCCAATTCCTCAATGATCTTTCTTTGTATGTGAGCTCCAATATTCCATGTAATAACTCTCATTGTCCACTTGCATATTTTTCTCACTTTCCAACAACATCATGTGTTCCTATTTGGAGGTCATAAGCTAGTTTTTCTTGTATATGGATAATTATTGATAAATACTATATGCATTTCTACTCACCGTAATGTTTAATTCATTTTGTAATTTATAGTTCATGGATACATTAAAGTAACATTTTTGGGTATCATATACACTTGTGTTCTTGTCAAGTGTTATGGCTCATGAAAACTCTCATCAAAACACATTTAGAATAGAAGATTACCTGGCAAACTGTAGCTATCATGGGGATCTTTTCAATGGCCAAGCTCATAATCCTTGAGGTCTCCAAGCTCCACCACTCCTTGAGTAGAAATTTTGGCGTAGCCTCCCGTGTGCGTTGTCACCCCACCACATTGCACTACGTGCACTCATCCCTTCTCTCACCTTACTTCACTCACACACACTAACTAGCATGCATTAGAGAGATATTAGAAAGAGGATTAGCAAGAGCCACACTTTATTGCACAATGGGAGAGTCCTTTGTATTATGAGAGATTCTCACTTATAAACATGGCCATAAGTGTTCTCACTCAAACTGTGGTAGGTCGGGCACTTTAGGCTCATAAGAGGCCTAATGCTATTACAATGACTACTCTCATATAATGTTGATTGCGTCCTCGTGATCGCGTTGAAGACCTTTGTGTGGGGAGAATTGTCAAGCTTTGTTGATGGCTTTTGATGTTGAGTGATGTTCAATCCTTGATCCTCTGGAAGGAATGAGAAATTCTAGTTATTAAATGAGCAGGTTAGTGATTAGTGGGCATTCCTAACTGGGTGTGGATTTTTATATTTAGTGATTGCATTTTTGTATTTTTGTGAACATTTTTTTGTGGGTATATTTTTTGCTCACTTTGTTTTTGGAAATCATAACCTGAGTTACATGTTATTTGTGCTAGTTGGGAAACTAAGAGATGTTAATAATGGGGGAGTATAGAAGGAAAAATTTGAAGAAATGTGGACAAAATCATCAGAATAAGATTGTGACTCTCAGTTCCTCATCTGATTCATTGAAGTGACATTTATCACTTGAAGAATTTGGCCTTCGATGATGTTCCCTTTTGTAGCAAGATTCTTGTCAAATGTTGTTGACAACATTTGGAAACATTTTTTGTCCCTTTTGTGGCAAGATTCTTGTCAAATGTTGTTGAGTTGGACTTGTTTTTGCATGCTTCTTCCCATGTGCTTTTTATGCTTTTATGTATATTTAAGCATTCTATGAAGTAGATATACACGAAGTAAATGAAATGAGTCAAATAGACTCTTATTGAGCTGCTACTTGTTGAAGTAACCAGTTACTGGTGGTGAGGCATGAAATAATTGCGACGACTTGTGAGTTTATCATAGACATCTTCACTAAGGAATATAGATCAATGTGTTGTAAAGACTCTAGGTTTTGTTTAGAGAGGTTTGTAATTTGAAGGAAAATTACATGCGATGGGTTGTACCATTGACCAAGCTTTCGCCCACCAGATGTGCATGGAAAGTTGTCGATCATCATGAGTAGGAATATGTACTCATGGAGCAGTTGTTACATTAACTTAGCAAAAGAATAGTAATCTATAAGCTTAACAAAATGGTATTGGCTATTGAAGAGAGTTGGAAGTTTCTTATGTGTGCGCTTTTGGCACACAGGTCGTAGCTGGGGACTTGCCGAACACCGTATGCGAGCCACGAATGGCTACAAGCATACAACCAAGAAAGCAAGCTCAAACAAAATGCAAGGGTGTGTCACTCACCGCTCTAACCACCACCGTGAAGGATTCCCACGTCGCAACAGTGAAGGAGGAGCCGCCGTCTCGCCGCTCTACCGCCTCGCCGTCGTTGCGCCGCTGCACAGTGCTCGATCGCTCTCTCACTCTCTCTCACTCTCTCTCACACACGCAGGAGAAGGAAACCAAGGAGATAAGACAAGAGCACTCTTGTATTCACAACACATGAGAATGAGGGTTTTAGGGTTACATTTGACTCTTATAGGTGACTTGGCCATTCACACATGGGCGCCCATGAGAATGAGGGTTTTAGGGTTACATTTGACTCTTATAGGTGACTTGGCCATTCACACATGGGCGCCCATACATGGCCGACCGATCCTAACCCTTACCCTGCTGATATTCAAGGTGCGCCTCTCATCGGCGATCACCCAATCCCTTTATCCTTAACATATGGTGCCGACAAGCCCGGCCCATGACTCAGAATAGTTAAACTAATTACATGACGTAAAACATAGTACGTCTCAATGTCCGTCACTCATAGGTTAACATGCCCCCCTTCTTGATGTAGATTCCGTCCTCCGGAAGCTATGGTGTGGTAAGCTTGATAGGGTTTTTGTGGTAGACCATCTGCAAAATAGGGAAGTAGAGTGAAAGTATGCTGGAATTCAAAAGATATAAAGTATATAAATTCAAGCATGTTAGACCACAATGGATGTTGCTAGGAGACTTAGTTTAAGGGGTCACATGAAAGAGCTAGTGTGGCAAATTAACAAGAGTTTAAAATTATTGAAAGTAAATCAAGAGTTAGCAAGGTGTCAAAGGTTAATCAAGTTTTATAACTGGCCTAAGTCAAGGAAAATAACCAAGCTTAATAAATAAACAGATGACCACACTGTGTCTACTCTAAGAATAAGTTAATACTGCGAGCCTAGGGACACAAGAAAAATCAGAGTTACAGGAGCCTTTTGCCTTTATTTTTTTATGCACGTGATAATTTTTACACACAATGGCGACCTTCCTAAGGCAAAACTAACATCGATCCTGGTACCATGTATAACACAAGGCATTATCCAGGAATCTATTAGGTCAGCTTAGGCAAGGCTACTCCCCACCAACCAAGGCATCGGTTTGGAGTAGAATACTCCTCGCCTACCAAGTATCAATAAGGCGATAGGCCAACATTAAAGCACATCATAGACTTGTATTGCCATTTATTGTAGGCTTTTTTTTTTAATTTATTTATTTTGATCTTCGCTTCTAAACTATAATTTGTCTTGCATCCTTTCGACAAAGGGGTAAAAGCTATGTCCTAGAGGTCAACACACACATGGCCAGGTGTCAAACATTAAGATGGTTTGACCTTAGACCTAAGACAATCGTATTCTAAGGTTAACTAAAGACTGCATGCATTCTCAAGAATATATCCAATAAGGTTAAACTCATTAATGATTCACACTAGCACGTCAGGCAACTTCAAAAACTAAGTAGTACATTGATAATTTCCATGTGGTCATGCATTATAGTTCATGCAATTAATTGAACAGTAAAAATGAAAGAGAGTGGGTATGGAAGAATTACACCCGTATTTTGGAGATCTCCTTGATTCGATGAGAAAAATGCCTACAATTTGATGAGATATTTATGTATGAGCGTTGCGGGTATCTCAGGACTTGAAAGCGAACCCATCTCAAACTTTTCCACCTGTACAACCAACTAACAAGCACTATACCTCGAGGCACATCAGTGTGAAAAATTAAAGACTCGTTTAAGGAATCCAAACTAGAAAAAACTTGAAAACACTAACCTACCTACCAGTCACCACACTAGTACTGAGGATACGGTAAGAGGATGTTGTAGAGTCCTAGCTCTAGCCCTAAGGCTAAGCCTCTATCCACATCATCCAAATAAATAAAGTCAACCTTAGTAGTGCCATGAGTTTCATCTGTCCATTCATCATTGTTGGATATTTCCTTTTCATTTTTCCATCCACATAAACTCATCAAGAATGTAACCATGCGAGGATAGTCATCTTGTGGAAAAGGAAAGCATTGGGCTATCGGGGATATGTCCTCTATGGAGTAGGGGTCAGTCATGGTCAATAGGCGAATAAGCCATTCTAATTCCTCAACATTTTCCTCTCCGGCTAGTATATCTATATGATCCCATTCAGTTTCAATTATAGGATAGCACATGTGGAATATCTGAGAAAGGTACATATGATACCTCTCACCAAAGGTGGATGAAGTGTGCGATGCTCTTGCATTTGCCATATCTGCAAACACAGATATAGCATCAGTAGGTTTATGACAGGTCAATCTAGTTCCTGATTGTATACGGATATTTCTCCTCTTTTTGTGCTCTTGCTCTTTTTACTATTTTTTGTTTTTCTCTTTTCTTTTCTATGTATGAAGCTATATATATACATCCCCTTGAATTTGGCAATTACATGGTCAGGGGAGAAGGTTAGGGAGGAAGCAATAGAATGTCGAGCGTGAGTACATGCTCCCCCTTTCCTTGGGTAGATCATATTTTCTGCAATGATGTTGCAGCCTCTTGGAACCAATTTGTCCAGCGGGTCATAGGTTGTGATGTGGGCAAATAGCTTTTTATGACCCTTGTGGCCACATCCAATTGCAGAGATGTTAGTGTATGCTCCCATTGACGAATGGAGGAAATGGTTTCCGACGATACTTTCACAAAGGGAGACATAGACTCATTGGTCTCTTGTTGGGTGTTGACAAGAGTAGGTGTAGAGCATGTAGAAACTTCTATATCAGCGTGTGCCTGGCATGAGGAGCTAGAAGCTTCATGTGGCTCCCCCCTTCCTGAGCTAGGTGGCAATGATCGATATCGTTTGGGAATCCAAACTAATTCTGGAAGAAGTGTTGCGGAGCACTCTGTTACCTTTCCCTTACCACGGTCTTGAATTGTCGTTGGGGGTGGCAACGATTGGTTTGCAAGGTTTTACAGGTGATGTAGAGGGATTCAGCTTATGTTTAGGGACCCAAATCTGGTCATTCCCCTCGTAGTACCCTTGGGCTACTAATAAATTTTTAGGGATCCATCGTGATGTTACATTGTCCTTTCTCGGGTGGGTAGCTGCTTTTTTCCTACGAGGCTTCTTGTCTGAACCAAATTGAGTAGGGGAAGTAGCTGTTAACGAAGCTTTTGGGACCCATTTGTATGTACTCTTTGGCATAGTAAGCGGAGCTTTAGAGACCACCCTGCATGTTTCCACTCTTGTCGTTGAAGCGTTAGAGGGGTGGCAAACAATCAAAGATGGTTTTGCCACTGGACTTTGTGATTTTTTGTTATCCAGCATTTTGTCCAGAGTCAATGGCTTAGGAGCGAGATTTTGAGCGGTCATACTACTGAGTGTTGGTTCTTGCATTATGACTCGTCTGGTTGCCTAATCGATATTGCACTTGGTGGCCATCATCCATTTGCGCCCTAAGACTGTCCCTTCTATGGTACCCAGCAGGCATAACCAAAAAGCTTTGAATTATGGTCCCCTTGTCATAGGCAACCGGAGTGTGCAGAATTCCTGAGACAGGGGTTTTCTTCTTGTTGATTCCTTTAACTTGGATAGCACTCTTGGATAAAGGTGGTTTTCCAAGTTGACACCACATGCCATGTGATAGCAAATTGTGTTGAGCTCCTGTATCCAATAACGCATTATACAGCACCTCCCCGTAAGGACTCTGTAACTCAATTGGGTATCTTAGAGGCGGGTCAGATTCCAAGGAATCCTCCTCTGTCTCCTTGAAAAATACTTGTGTAATTCCCAAGTTGGCTTCTCGTTCTCGTTGGTGCCTAGCACGCTGTTGACGTTCTTTGGCTTCAACTCTCGCTTGTATTTTCTTAAGCTCAGCTTGTTCTTTAGCTGCCTTCTTTTGATGGATTGCATATAACTCCTCTTGGCTTAGGGGGTCATAGTATCTTTTGAATTTACTCCCATTAAGGAATCTAATGGTTTCAACTCCGTCGAGAGTCTCCACTCGGATGGTACCTTGCGGGGTAATTTCACGTACTCTATACGGTCCCTTACCAGCATATTTGAGCTTCTTCTTTTCGTTTCGCACTCCATACATCAGGACTTTATCCCCAACCTTGATGTCCTTGGCCTTTAGGTGGCGATCAAACCATTTTTTCCTTCTATCCTTCTCCACAAGGGCATTGTATACAGCCAATTGTCTTTCTTCGTTTAGCCGCTCAAGGATATATAGACGCTCTACTAATGGATTACCATCCCAACCCTCTTGAGTAGCAACACAAAGACTAGGAATGACAAATTTCCACGGCATGACCGCTTCTTGGCCATATACCATTTTGAATGGTGTGCAATTAATAGCCACTTTGTACGCAGTACGATAGGCCCATAAAGCTGTTGTAAGCTTTAGATCCCAATCCGTGCGATGAGCTTCAACTGTCTTTGTCAAAACAGAGATTAAGGTCTTGTTGGTACTCTCGGCTTGGCCATTCGCTTGCGGAAAGTAAGGAGTAGATTTATGATGGGATATCATGAAATTTGTTGTGAGCTCCTTAATCACTTCATTTATAAAATGCGTACCACTGTCGCTCACAAGTTCAAAAGGACAACCGAAGCATGTGATTATATTTTCAAAGAGGAACTTGGCTGTTGTCCTTGCATCTGCCTTACGTGTCGCCTTCGCTTCAGCCCATTTGGTTATATAGTCAGTGGCCGCAATAATATAGCGAGATTCTGTGTTGCTGGCCGCTGGGCTAATTGGACCTACAAAGTCTAAACCCCACTTTTCAAATGGTTGGTTTACTTTGATCGGATGTAGGGGCATCTGATCTTTTCGCTGGGGTTTCTTGTATCGTTGGCATTCATCGCAACCCTTCACAAAGAGTGATGCATCTTGGAACATAGTGGGCCACCAATACCCTGATTGTAAGATCTTTCATGCAGTTAAGTCTCCTGAGAAGTGACCACTGGCTACACCCATATGTGCCTCTTGCAAAATGTATGGATACTCATCCTCTCGGGCACAATGCCTAAGAACGTCATCCTTTCCTCTTTTATAAAGAGTCCCGGCTATCAGGCAATAGGGTTCGCATTCTTTGATCAACTTTCCAGCTAGATCTTTATGAAGCTCCTTGGGTGGAAAGCCATTAACCAAAAAGTTAACAATATTCTCACTCCATTCAGGCATTGTCTCCACCATGAACAGGGAAGTGTCAGGTAAGTCATCATCAACCCCTGTAGGAGCCTCACCATTAGGTATGCGAGACAAATGATCAGCCATAACATGTTTTTTGCCAGGTCTCACAACAACAGTGAAATCAAACTCAAGAAGAATCAATAGCCATCGTGTGATTCTTCCTGTGGAGCATGGTTTGTTTACCAGATACAACAATTGATGCTTGATGATCCACATAGAAAACAAACTTGGTGGAAAGGAGGTAATAACGAAATTTCCTTACTGCATATATCATTGCCAACCCTTCTGGCTCCGTAGTGGTGTAGTTCATCTCAGCATCGTTCAATTGGCGACTGGCAAAGCTAATGGGGTAGTCTAATTTGTGTTCTCCAGGTAAAGTTAACACACACCCAATAGCAAAGTTTGATGCATCAATATGCACATGGAAGAGTAAATCCCAGTTAGGCATTCTCAAGATTGGAGCACTTGCCAAGGCCTTCTTTAATAGCTCATAGGCACGGTCACATTCTTCGGTCCAAATAAACTCGATGAGAAGCTTATACAATGGTCGAGCTATCTCGGCGAAGAATAGAATAAATCTTCGATAATAACTAACGTGGCCCATAAAGCGTTGGACTCCCTTATAGTTGGTGGGTGGGGGTAACTCCAGAATGACCTTGATTTTACTCTCGTCAGTGGAAATCCCATTTTTGGACACTATATGCCCTAAGATAACTCTGTTTTTAACCCAGAATTGGCATTTGAAAGGATTCAATGAGATGCGATATAATCTACACCTTTCAAATATTTTTCATAAACATATCAAGTGCTCGTCCCAAGAGGAATGAACACAAAGATCATCTAAGAAGGCTTCACAGAAGTCCCTTAGATATTCCTTAAAGGTCGTGTTTATCAATCGTTGGAATGTTGCAGGTGCATTGGTCAAGCCAAAAGCCATGACGCGAAAGGCAAACACTCCAAACTCTGTGATAAATGCTGTTTTAGCTTGGTCCTCGACTGCAATTGTGATCTGAGTGTAACCTGAGTACCCATCTAAAAAGCTATATGCCTCCTTGTGCCTGCCACTCTTTCAAGCACATGTTCAGAATATGGCAAGGGGTAATGATCCCTTCTGGTGGCTGCATTAATCTTTTTGAGATCAACGCACACTCAGAGTTTCCCATTCTTCTTTGGTACGATGACTATCGGAGAAATCCATTCTGAGTGCTCAATAGAGTATATGAATCCACATTTTACAAGCTTTTCAATTTCCTCTTGTACAATCTTTGCGTACTTAGTTGCTGGACTGGTTTAGCAGTGCTAATCATTGGAATCGTGTGTTGCACCATAGAGGGTGGAACACCCTTCATATCATGATATGTCCAGGCAAATATGTCCTTGAATTCCTTAAGAAGGTTCGTAATAAGTGCAGCTTCTTCCACCTTGGTGAGGTCTTGAGCAATAAAAACTGGTTTAGACCCCTCACCCGAATCTGCTAAGTCTATCTCCTTAACTACCGCAGGGCCATCGTAGACATCGCTACTCCCATTGGTAGGCGTTCGTTGGGCTTTTGTGTAGACCACTTTACGTTCCCCTGTGGTGAATGATTTGAAATGCTTGGGTGCGGGGTGTAAGTCTACTGGTTCTTGTTGTGCCAGGCTTTTTTCTTTCAATTCCACCTCCTTTTGTTGCTGAGCTAACTCTTGGTTTTGCTGCCTTCTTGCAGTACGACTTAGTTTCGGTTTCTCTTCGATTTCTAATTGGGCAACGTCATGAGGTTGCGGAATACACCACATGACACTTTGGAGGTATTGTCCCCAATTATCCGCTAACTTCTGATGAGCGTCAATAGCTCCTACATAACTAAGCCATTCTGTAGTGGATCTCTCTTTGTTTATTGCAGTTTGTACATTAGCTCGATAGCGTTGGCGCTTATGTCTCGTTTTCTTCTTACCAAGTTTTTGTTTTTTATTTCTATCAGATTCGAACTCACTTGGTCGATTTTCACTTGTGTCCCCCTCACTTTCGGATGAACTGCAGGAGGTCACCATCCTAGGCCTTGAGCACATTGCTTCCACATTTGGGTGAATATTTGATTCATCCCCCCCATCAGGCTCAGAGTCAGTTTCTTCTTGAGATTCAGACAACTCAGAGTTACATTGGTCAGAGTCTTCACTACTTTCAGTGTCAGTGGAGTCTGCCGCTTTCTTGCCATCAGGAGTCAAGTGCATAACACCTATCATGTTTATTGGCACTAACGGTGGCATATCTTGCCCTTCAAGTGTTACCCAACTTGTGCCTCTATTTCCCCATGTGTCTATGGTTGCCGCTAGGTGTACCCAATCCACGTTATCCGACTCAGTCATACCCGGTGTAGGACATCCATATAAGGAGAATCTTTCCCATCATCAGCCTCTTTTTTGCATGTATAGCAATACCTTAATGGGGCTGAGTGAATAGTGGTATCCGATTGATTATCGATGATAACCTTGCTTCCTAAAGGATGTGCACGACCATTCTCAAGATCAGCTCGAATGACAGAGTCCTAGAATTGTAGGTAGACATGGTTTTTCGACCAGTCATGCACCATTTGTGCTTCCCTCATGAAAGGACGTCCTAAGATCATTTGATATGACGTAGGATGCTTGGAGAAATCCATTACAATGAAGGTATGTCTTACCTTGTATCCCAGAACCTTGATCTTAAGGTCCCTTAACATTCCAATAGGTTTAGCAATAGTTCCGTTTGCCATCTTAACCACTATGTTTGTGACTTCGAGGTGAGGTCTTCCCATGGATTCCCAACAATTTTTAGTCACAATACTCACGCCAGCACCACCATCAAGGATTCCCTTTAGAGTTAATCCCTTGGTAGTAATGGGGAGGGTGGCATTAGATTCGTCACCTTCAAATTACTGTCCCAACTTGTTCACAGGTATTTCAACGACCGAGTCTTCATCTAGGTTGGGTTGTAGATCCCAAAGTTCCCCTTCATCTTGAAGCGTGTTGGGTCTATCCATATCTGCAAATTGTGGTAGCCCCGCCTTTAGTTCTCCATTGAGAAATTCCCGAAGAGCTAAGAATAGCTCAGGATCTCCGTATAATTTGGATATGATCGTGGTTCTGATTTCAGAGGACATGAAATCCATTAGCTTAGACACATTCAACGGTACTTTTTGAGACATCGCTCCTTGACTAGGGACTGGTGAAGATGGAATCACTTCCTCTTCGATGGGGTCAGGCATTCCCTCACTAAACATTCTTTCCAGCAACAAGAAGGGTGTTTGCCCACTTCTGGATGTCCTATCCTCACTTTCTTCCCGAATGATACTAGGTATAGCTAACGGTTTATGGTTCCTGTGAGGCTGAACTTGCGTAGGAAACACTGTGTTTGGAATTTTGATTTTTCTCGGGTTTGGCTCCAGTTCTCTTTGTGTTTCTTCCACCAAACCCCTTAAGTGTTGCACTTGTTGAATCTCCTCAACTGGGTTTGGGTAAGTTCCAATCTTTTTCTTGAGGGTTTTTGGCCCACGTGGCTTGTCTTGGGGAGTCTCAGTCAGTTTGGGTGGTCGAGAGGGCATTAACTGACTTGGTTGTGGGGCCGAGGAAGTTTCCTTCTGTTTTCCCTTATTTATGTACTCGCTTGATTCTCCTTCGTTGAGCTCCCGAGTGGGTTCCTCCCTTAAGGTAGTGGCTTTGGTCCCCATGGTTCCTATTGAATCGGAATCATCTTCAGGATCATTCATATACACGGGGTCGTCTCCTATCCCTATGTTAGTCTTTGAACTAGGCTTGGAGCTCGTGGCATTAAGTGATCTCTTCCGTCACGTTTTCTTTTTCTTTGCTCGAGCAATTGATGCAGTATCCCTCTCTTCGAGAATGTAGTTTTGATTTTGAAGCATTGACCGTGTAACTATATTCGCGGGTACGATAGGTATGGCTCCTCGTGCCTGGTTGGTGACCTCAACCAAACTCAATGGCGTAATCTTGGGTGCATTAGGATTATATGGACATTGAGCAATCAAATGATCTATGCCACAATGATTACATGTAAGTACCAGCATTCCGATGTGCTCCCTTGATTTGGTTGCATCTGAGTAGCCATCTTTTGTAGCCTAGTAGGACACTCCGCTACACGATGCGGTCCACCACACTCGTAGCATTGAAGAGGTGGTCTCCTTGCCAAAGTATTAAGGTTTTGCCCTCTTGTGGCAAGAGCAGCCGCTTGATATACAGGCTTGACTTGCCCGAGATGATCCTCCATGTAGTACTGGGGAGTCATTTCAAACGTATCAATCCCATATGGAGCAGTGGGGTCTATCTCCTCTTCATAATCCCCACACGCACTATGTGACTCACAACCCATCTGGTTTATAGGGGTAATCCTTGGATGTGGAGGTTGTGGTCCTAGCAATGGTGGTGGTAACGGCACAGACTGGACTACATTCGGGTTCCTTGGAACTATGTGCTGTGACGGTTGCTCGACAGGTTGTGCAGGCATTAGCGCGGGTACTTGAGGTGTGTTTGACTAGGCTGATGTTGCCTGATTTGCCAACATTCGCTTAAGTACTAGGCAATCTTTAGATTGATGGCCATAATTACCACATGCATTGCAATTCCCATTGAATTTGACTCTGAATGTGGGACATTTACTCGTGCTATGTGGTCCTAAGCAAACCGAACACCATTGTTGCTCTCTTCTTGGGTACATATGGCTATTTTGAGGAGTTCGATTACCCCTAAAGTATTCTTGGAGAGCCTTAGTAAGGTCGGTCACAGACATTTCGGATATCTTGGGCTCCTTGGCAATAGGTTTTACCATCATTGGCTCATGCCCAGATACTTGCGAACTAACGGATTTTGTCTCTCCGAAGACACCTTTTTACCTGTAATCATCAAGTTGTCTTCTAACTGGATTGCATTGGCAGCAGTGACTGCTTCCCACATTGTAAGACCTCTAATGACTAGGCCATTGTATATGTCCTCGTGGCGCAATCCTCGGATGAATCTATCGAGCAGTTGGTTATTATTGAAGCGCTCATTGGGAGTGCATCGAGAATTTAGATGCTTCAATCGACTTATAAAGTCTCTCACTGACTCCCCTTCCTCGCGTTCAACTTTTTGGAGTTGAGATGCTACTCCCCAAAGCACACCCTCACGTATGTATTCTTTCAAGAAAAATCTCTTGAGAGTGGGGTAGTGAGTGCGCTCTTCAACCCTTAAGGTTCGATACCAATCTCCGGCCTTTCCACTCAAGGTTAAGCCTAAGGCTTTACACTTATGCAGCTCCTTGTGCTCTTCTAAGGAATCACACACGTGTTCGAAGACTTCAATGTGCTTCCTAACATCCTCGTTACCACTGAAGTTCTGAGTAAGCTTAGCCACTTGTACTGCCTTGCTTCTAGGTTCTCTCTCAAGCATGCCCCGCATGTTTTCCGCAATAAATCGTCCGATCGTCTGAGCAAACATTGCGAGATCACCTAGGTGAGTAGGCATAGCTGGTGGAGGCACTTCTGGGATAGCCTGGCTGATAGGAGTTGGCGTTGGTCTGGGTATGTTGGCAAATGACATAGGATATGATATGTGACTAGGCCTAGCTCCTCTTGGATAAGGGTTGTGATAAGGCGGTCGTGGAGCATACGCCATTGGCATACAAAGAGGCATAGGAGCTACATGAGCATGAGTAGCGATAGGCACATATGGTCGATAGGCGCACTGGCACACTCTGTTGTATGTACTGTTTCACTAGGTAGCGGCATCATACTAACTACAGCGGTAAACAGGTGCACTTTCCGTTATGCTCATCATTGGGGTAGGCATTGTGGATTCCTTAATGGAAAGTTGAGCCAAGGTTGGAAAGCTAAAGTTACTGCTCGTGGGCTCAACCTGCATTGAGACTCCAGGCGAAACAACATATGAAGGGTCTATGGGACTCATCGAGGGAGTCTCCAATTGTGATAGGGTTGGTTGTTTGGCCTTGCCTGTATCCAAAAATCTCATAGGGCCAGTGGAACCTAAGTTCACTCCCCTATTTTGCCTCTCAATTTGGATAATTCTATGAATAACCTCACATATCATTTGTTGTTGCTCCTCTAGATGAGTGGCGCTAGATGTAGTTCGTAGGACTTCTAACCAACCTACATGGTATGTGTAGCCCGTGTATAGATCAGTCAGAGTCTCTGTGTGTAGATCATATTCCCAATTTTCATTGAGAAATATCCCATCTAGACTTGGTGTGCCAAACGGTTCTCTTGAAGTGGATGCAATGTCACTTCTTATGGATTGACTTCTAGGGACCTCTACTTTAGGAAGAGCATCGGAAGGTGGTAGCTCAGTAGGGCCCTCATTAAACAAAGTGGGTAGAATATCCACATGGACACTCTTTGGGAGGGTAGGGTCTACATGAGATGTGAATGGCGAATCCACTACCCCTCCTTCTTCATTTACTTCGCTTGTCGCATGTTCAGAGCGTGTAGCTCTACTAAAGGTCTCTATTAGACGACTAAACATGCTAGATCCGGGTTGTGGGGCCCAAATTGGCATGTTTTGGCTTGTCTCCTCAGGGTTCTTGGTAGGGTGCCCTTCCATGGCTTCTGAGTCAGAGGACGAGTCACTATCCACTATTCGTGGATCTTGGGTTACACTTCCTTGGGTTCCAGCGGAAGGCCAAGATGCTAACGTGGAGGGATGGTGTGAGCCTGCATAAACTGAAACACTTTCTAGTGGCTGAGACTTTAGCACCCGACCAGAGCGTAGATGCATGTGACGTGGGTACCCTATACGGGCCTTGGTGACTACCTTTGAAGCCCACACAAGTGGTTTCTTAGGTGTTTTGCACCCCGTTTTTACTTGTTTTTAGATTGTTTTTAACCCGTTTTTGACCCCCTTACTCATGGTCCGAACCTGGACTAGGGCGTGTGATAGCTCAAAACGAGCGTATCGTTCAAAGGGTCCTAGTGTGCTTTATAGCACCGTGTTCGCCTATCCAGAGCTCCTGTAGTCCTCAAAACAGTCTGTTTCCTTGTGGGGGAAGGGGCGAAAGCCTATTTGCTTGTGGAGGAAAGGGTGAGGGCTTTATCCCACATGCTCACTTTACTCCTTGGGGAGTGGGCTACATATAGGGCACAACTTCCCATAATCTCACTTGAAAGAAAGCTATGGGGGCTCACTCTCCTATGTATATATATCAAAAGACTGAGGCCGGGGTCACACGTTTGGCTTTCTTTTTCTTTCTTTTAAAAAAAAATAATATATATATATATATATATAAAATTAATTTTTCTCTTTTTTTTGGGAGAAGTTTTCTGGGGTTTCTTTCTAGGGTTCAGACTTTGCCGCGGCGCAGTTCGCACACATCGCAGGCCTGGGGATTCAGAAATCCCCCCTCATACGCAGAAAACCAGAGAACAGAATGCACGCCCACACACACGGAGCAGAAAAATAACAAAAGAAACAGAAATGCAGAAGACAAATTACAAAAACAGATTGCAGAACACGAAAACACCTCAACAACAAACACATAGTCGCCTTTTCTACAGTGTAAATTTCACTTCACGTAGCAGACCGAGATGCAAACTGGAGCTTGGTGCAGGGCATCTCCTCGACAGCGGCGCCAAAAATGTGCGCTTTTGTCGCACAGGTCGTAGCTGGGGACTTGCCGAACACCGTATGCGAGCCACGAATGGCTACAATCATACAACCAAGAAAGCAAGCTCAAATAGAATAAAAGGGTGTGTCACTCACCGCTCTAACTACCACCGTGAAGGATTCCCGCGTCGCAGCAGTGAAGGAGGAGCCGCTGTCGCCGCTCTACCGCCTCGCCACCGCCGTGCTGCTACACAGTGCTCGATCGCTCTCTCACTCTCTCTCTCTCTCTCTCTCACGCAGGAGAAGGAAACCAAGGAGATAAGGCAAGAGCACTCTTGTATTCACAACACATGAGAATGAGGGTTTTAGGGTTACATTTGACTCTTATAGGTGACTTGGCCGTTCACACATGGGCACCCATACATGGCCGGTCGATCCTAACCCTTACCCTGCTAATATTCAAGGTGCACCTCTCATCGGCGATCACCCAATCCCTTTATCCTTAACATATGGTGCGGACAAGCCCGGCCCATGACTCAGAATAGTTAAACTAATTACATGATGTAAAACATAGTACGTCTCAATGTCCGTCATAGGTTAACATTATGATATTCTATCATTTGTAGGTAGGCCATTTGTATGACACCCTTGTGTTTTTGTCTTTTCTTTTCATTTTCTTTCTTTTTTTTGTTACCACCTTGTGAGCAACAGGTTCTTGTGGCTACTCTCCTTTTTGAGAGAGAACAGTTTTTTATGTCTGCCGCGCGTAGCTTCTACACTCATGCTTCTCATCCAGAGGGGTAAAAAGAGAATTCTGAGTTTACACTTGATGCACTCATAAGTCTCCATTTGTAGACATGGAGATTGATTCTTGAATTTGTGGCCTAAGCGTTGTCGAGGTGGTAGGTACAACTTCTGGTTGGTTTTACCATTGTTTTGTTTGACTGAACATGCAAGCTCTCTTGTGTATGTGTTGTATGCATGAGAGGGGTTGAGTGGCTTGCTTGGGCATCCATTCTTGTTAAACTTTAGCTGAAGTTCTTTAAATTGAAGTTGATTGTGAGGCTTTCTTGACTTTGTTTGATCTTAGTAACCATATGATGGGATTTCCATCATAATATCCTTGTTCTTAAAGCACTTGTATAGGCACCCATCTTTGATGAAGATTATGAATTGGTGGCTGATGATTTTTGGTGCTAAGGTTTCTTTCTTTGTGTAGGCTTAGGTGACTTCTTGATGCGCTTGGGAATCCAAGCTCTGGTATTACCTTGGTAGTACCCTTGAGCTTGCAGGAATCTTTTTGATACCCACACTTGTTGAGTGGCTAGAGTTCTTTGAGGAACTTGCATAGGCTTTTGTGGAAAACATTGCAGAATACTTTTGTTCTTCTTTGGCCTTTGCGTTTTGTGTTGAGGAAGAGGATTTGGTTGTCGAGGCACCAAAATCACATTGGCACCTTCGTAGTAGCCTTGAGCTACAAGTAGCTACTTTTCCACCCACATTTTGAAACCATTAAGATACCTTGATTTTGGCTATCTTGGTGGAGTTTTTTTTTTGGATGAAGTGGAAGATTTATTATCCTCCTTCATATTGGTTGGTGCCGAGGTTTCAGGTTTGAGACTTATGGGCATTATTGACGATGAGGCTTGAGTCTCTTGTGGAGTGGTGGTTGTTAATGTTGAGGTTTTTGAGCATGCAGCTTTCTCTCTTGGGAGGTTGGTCAATGAGTAGTTGTCGAGGTTCAAGCTTTTCATTTGAGTTCCTTTTTAGAGATACACGGTTGCGCTTGGGGGACTTCTTGAGGTGGTGCTTGGGTGCAGCAATAGTCCATTTATGCCCCAAGATCAAATCTTCTTCCAACACATACTCAATCACAAAAAACTTGCAAAAGTAATGGGTTAGATTCTATATACATTGTTTATTCAAAGTACCCCAAACATGGCATGTTCATGTCTTTTGTGAATGGAATGCTTTCAAGATGAGCTTTGAGTGTTGGCTGACCTAACAAATCCCATAACTCGAGTCATGAGATTGTGTTCTCTTTGGGGATAAATCTATGCTTGGTTTGTGTTGATTTTATTGTAAAGTTCAAATCTAACCATAACTCTTGGAATATTTGGAGTAAGATATGTTGGGAGTTTAAGTTCCTTCAGGATCTTTTTCTCATGTAGGAGCAATTTCAGAATGCCTGTAGGAGTGTTCAAGGTGACTGTTTTTATGGATTTGTCAATTAAATACCACGAGTCACGTATCCAAGTTCCACCAAGGATGATATCATTTTCAAGGGAATTTGGGGTTGCATGGAATTCAAATTCCACAATTTGATCGATTGTTTGAGTAACATAGCTAAAGCAACATGGAACTTCAATGGTTTCTCTCACACACCTATCGCAAGATAATTTCCTTTCCTAGGGATGATTGTAGGTTGGCCCAATGATACCCAAGTGTCTATTGTCACAAGGTTATGGCTTTCTCGAGGGCTAATCAATGTGTGTTTGTGCTTAACCTTATTTCTCAAGGAAATCTAACCATACCACGATAGAATCCTCAAGCTGAACCATGGATGTTCCAGTGTTTGTTTCAGCTTCAGTCCCTGTTTTGGCTTTATATTCCCATTCACTTTCATCCTCATCTTGGCTCTCGACTTTTTCAAGAGTTCCCAATGTGTACAACGGCACTTTAGGTCCACTGACCACTTAAACTCAGGTTTGTTTGGAAACTTGAAAATCCTTATAGTTTTTTTCTATATAGATCTTCAGAGCTTGGTACAACTCATTGTTAGCCTTTAAAGGTGTAAGGGCTGAAACTATGCTAGCTTCACCCCACGAGAGAAGAGCATTCCTCCAAATGAGGATTTGAGAGACTACTTACATTTCCTAAGGGATTCATCGAATTACTCATGTACTTTTTCAACTGCATCATGCATGCAATCTTTCTCTAATGACTCTTTTGGGCTTTATGAGTTCATTTATGTAGAGAGTACGTCTTCCTCTTGAAAGGGGAAATGATACTTCTTTGTTTTTTATATTTTAGTTTCTTTTTTAGGTTTGACATTATGAGGTTCAATCACAATTGGTGATCCTGTTTGACACTCAACAATGCTAAGCATGCTCTCCTGAGCTTGCTTTTTGCGTTCGTCATATGTCATGTGATCATGATTTTTATATTGGGGTGGTTGGGCGGGTTCTAGTTTCCTTATTGGATTCTGAGGTGCATTGAGTGAGCTAAAACTTGTTTCGTCCTCACTAAGTGACGTACTAGAACTTGTTTCATCTTCTAACTTTCCTTGGATCATCAGGTTTTCATTATGTTTTCCCATGTGATGATCAAAACAAACTTTCTTTTGGGCTTTTGTATTATGTGCCGCACATGTGGGTTTTGTGGTTTTAGGGGTAGCCTTTGAGGTGGATGCATTTGCATCACGTGTATCTTTTAGCTCTTTTGGGGTTAGGTTCTTTAGAGGCTTCTTTTCCTTGTCCTTTATTTCAACCTTAGTTTCGACAGTCTGTTGGATCTTGTTTTTCTTTGGTTTAGAAAGTTTTGCATTCTCTTTTGGTTTCTATTTAAAAACATGCTCTTCTACCCATTTCGAAGTGTGTTCTTTTGCATTCTTTTTTAATGTTTCTCGTGCCTTGGCTTGCAAGAATGTAAGCACATTTAAGGGTACTGTGTACAATTTCTACCCATTTCGAAGTGTGTTCTTTTGCATTCTTTTTTAATGTTTCTCGTGCCTTGGCTTGCAAGAATGTAAGCACATTTAAGGGTACTATGTACAATTTCTTGTTTTACACAATCAAAATGTTAAGAGTTGTATTCTATGAGATAGGTTGCATCGAAGCAACTCACCTCGGGTAATCTTGGAATATGTGATCGATGCCACATTATTCACATATTCGTTTTGCAAAGTGTTAGTGACTGTGGGAATGAAAGTATTCTAAACTGTGCACTCTGCCACTGTGCGGTCGATGACAATAGAAACACTGAAGTGTTTGCTTAACTGCTTCTTCCTACGTAGTTTCTACCTTTGGACTGTTTCTGTTTGAGGCAAGGATAGTTGTAGTATTGATGTAATTGTAGGTGAATTAGACCATTGAGATGTGTCATGACCCAAATCTTTGCAATGTTTACAGAATTGAAAGATAAGCTTAGGGTACGCACATTGGGGATTGAGGTGGTAGTGGTGGAAAAGATAAGCTTAGGGTATGCACATTGGGGATTGAGGTGGTAGTGGTGGCAATGAACACAAGGCATTAGGTCCACCATTTTGAGAGGCATTTTTTGAGATATTGAGCTCAACTAGTGCTACGGCGGGACATTGATGACCTGCCTGGGTGATAACCACTTTGGAGTACTAGAGTTATGGCATAGTTATAGCGCCAACTTATATAGTCGGGTTCACAATATTGACCAACCACTTTGTATATTGTTGTAGGATAGTACTTTCCCTTTGTGTATGCAGTCTTATCTTTTAGCTATATGATTGTAGATAAGAAAATAATATAGAAGAAAATTCAGCCATCCATCTCTCTCGTGTCTTGCACTCTCTTGTGTGTGTATGTGTTTTCTTGCAAGGAACTCAAGCTCTCTCTCTTTCCCACATTCTCTTTATGGTTTTAGAGCTTCAATTCATGTGAGAGCTAAGGAGGGAAGCAGGAGACAAGAACAAGCAAGCAAGTACATGGGTAAGAGAATCATCCTCTCTTTTCCTTCTTAGTTTAGGGACAACACTCCTCGGTAGCTCTGGGAGCTACACATCTCTGATTGAGAAGCTATCTTCGCATGCTTGGAGGTGTCTATGTGGTGGTACGTAGTAATTTGTGCTACACTTTTGTAGGCAAAATCGCATTTCAAGTGTGTCTCGATCTCCATTCTATCACTCCAGGGTATTTTTGATAGTTTTGTTCTTGTTGAGAACTGTCTGTAGTTAAAATCTTGTTATTGTAGTGCAGTAGCGCATTTTGGGAGTGCAGACAGTGTTTGCACATGTATTGTTGACATTGGGTGTATGTACATGTACTTTGGCTAGATCTGGTGACCTACAGGTTGTGCTAAAGTACCGATGTAGTAGTAACAGAAGATACTACTGTGTTATAGGTTGCATACAGAAATTGTTTACTACAGTTTTTTTATTGTTGCAGAAAAACATGTTTGATGGAATCAATTAGATTGTTAGTGAGAAGTTGGACAAGAACAACTTCCATGCCTGGAAGTTCAAAATGACCAATTTCCTTATGGGTAAAGGATTTTGGGACTATATCAAAGGAGGAAATGAGGAGCCTCCTAAGTTTTCTGAAGAGAATTCCACTCTAGTAGACATAAAGGCATTTAAGGATTAGAACCAAGGTGCAAGGAAAGTCATGTAATAGCTTTTAATTAGCGTCATAGATACGATCATAGGACACATATATGATTGACAACACTTTAGCGGTTGTATGGCAGTATCTATGCAGATGTTCCAGACCAACACAAAGGCAAGGAAATTGCAGCTAAAGCAAGAGCTGCATACTGTGGAAACGAAAAGCATGTCTATTAATAAGAAAAGTATTTCCATAGTATGCAGCTAAAGCAAGAACTACATACTGTGGAAAAGAAAAGCATGTCGATTAATTGGAATGCTTTAAAGATCAAGGGCATTGTTGAATCCATTGGGTTTAGCAATGTATCGGTGGAAGATGATGATTAGGTGAGTGTCTATTTGAATGGGATTGGCAAAGAGTACAAGCCATTTAAGACCTCCATTACAGTCAGGGAGAATATTCCCAACTTTCGGGACTTGGTGTCTATGCTAATAATAGAAGAAAAGTCACTAGGTGAGGACTCTTCTTCACAAAGCAAGAACACATCAGAACATGACTTTTACTTTACTTCAGGTAGAGGTCGTGGTCAAGGCCACGGTGGTGGCCAATAAGGAAATCAGAATTCTAGACAACAATAGTCTAATGATTCACAAACAGAAACAATCATACAAAGGTGGAATGGGCTAGTCTAGAGGTAGGGGGAGCCAAAGAGGCTGAGGTGGTTATCAAAGAAATCAGAATGCAAATAGCATAGAGTACTATTATTATGGCAAACTAGGGCACATGGCAAAGGATTTCTATGAAAAGAAGAATGACATTAAAAGTGAAAAGTTACAGTAAGGAAACTATGCATCATCTAGCAAATAGGGAGGTGATGACAGAAGTGAGTAGCTATTTGTGATGCAGGACATGCTCAGAGGAGATGTGTCAAGGTCTCAAGATACATGGTATGTGGATACTGGTGCCTCTAACCACATGACCACTCATGCTGAGTGGTTTAGAGACATGTAGTAAATGGAAAAACTAGGTTATGTAGAAACAGGTAATGATACTGCGCATCCCATTGCGCATGTTGGTAATGATACATGCGCATCCCATTGCGCATGTTGGTAAAGTGCCACTTGAGATCAAATGGTGGGGGAGAATATTTCTCCAATGAGTTTGGCAATTTCTTGAGGAAGTAGGGAATTAAGAGACAGTTTACATGTAGGTACACTCTGCAGTAGAATGGTGTTCTAGAAAGAAAAGACATGCACATTGCAGAAGTGGCATATGCCTTGATGGTGGCTGAAAGGAATATGCCACATTATTTTTGCATAGAAGTAGTAGCAATTGTTGTGTACATTATGAACAGAACATGCACTGTGGTCGTTCATGGTATGATGCACCTGAATAGAAGCTTACAGGCATAAGACCGGATGTGTCTCACTGGAAAGTGTTTGGGTGCATTGCATATGTGCATGTTCTTAATGAAGTGAGAACAAAGTTGGATCCAAAGGTAGAGAAATGCATCTTTATTGGTTACGCTATGGAGCAAAAAGGTTATAGATATTATAACCCTACCACTCTTGAGATGCGAGTAAGTAGAGATGTCTTTGACAAGATGAGTAGTTGGTATGCACCAGTAGTGAAGACAATAGAAGATGCAGATGTAAGAAGTGTTGATGTTTCACCACATGTAGAAAAGGAATCCCAGGTGCTTAGTGGACCTGGAGAGTCCTCCAGTAGTGGATCCAATGCTAGCCCATGGTCAGGTAGGTTGAGGATAGATGTAGGTAAACATGTATCTTGTAGAGGGAACAAAAAGGTAGAAAAGGAATCCCAGGTGCTTAGTGGACCTGGAGAGTCCTCCAGTAGTGGATCCAATGCTAGCCCATGGTCAGGTAGGTTGAGGATAGATGTAGGTAAACATGTATCTTGCAGAGGGAACAAAAAGGTAGATCAACCTTTTGTGCCTGATTTGTCAACATGTCACTCATATGTGGATGGTGACTCTAGCGGCTCTGAGCAGAGCCTTGATGAGGAGCTTGGCATTCCATCTGTGGTTATTCCTCGTGTAAGGAGAACGAGGGATGTTTTGAGGACACCTGGAAGTGATCCAGGATCTACGAGGGTTAGGTACCTTGTTGATAGGTTGATATATGATGGATATATAGCCCATCATTACGCTTACATGGTTAAAGAATTACAAGAATCAGAGCCCACTTGTTTTGAGCGGGCACTTAGAAATAAGAAATGAGAAGATTCTATGAATGAGGAGATGGCAACATTGGATACAAATGCAACATGGGAATTAGTGTCTTTGTCGCCTAAGGAATACAAGTGGGTGTATAAAGTCAAGCATAAATGCTGATGGTTCAGTGAGTAGGTATAAGGCAATATTGGTGGCCAAAGGCTATGCTTAGACTTATGGCATTGACTATGAGGTAACATTCAGCCCGGTTGCAAGAATGGCAATTATGAGAGATGTCATGACTATGGCTACAACAAAGGGTTGGTGTTTATATAAGATGGATGTAAAGAATGCCTTCTTGCATGGTTATTTGCAAGAAGAAGTTTACATGATGCAACCACCAGGTTATGGGAGTGATGCACACCCAGATTTTGTGTGCAGGCTACATAAAGCCTTGTATGGCTTGAAGCAGGCACCTAGAGCATGGTTAAACAAATTTGGGGAGCATTTTGCTACCATTGGATTTAAGATATCCAATGTAGATTTTTCACTTTATGTGAAAAAGATAGATAGAGGGATCATGCTATTAGTCATCTATGTGGATGACTTGATTATCACTGGTGATAGTGATGTTGACATACATGATGTCAGGAGGCTTTTGAAGAAAAAGTTTGAGATGAAGGATTTGGGTGAGCTGTGGTATTTCTTGGGCATAGAGGTGGTGAGATCACCTCATGGCATTTTGTTAGTGCAGAGGTAATATGGCTTGGACATGTTGTCCAAGTATGTTATGATAGGCTGTAAGCCTATTTCAGTGCCATTGGAGCATTTTGTTATTTCAGTGCCATTGGAGCATTTTGTTATTTGTAGAGGCAATATGGGTTGGATATGTTGTCCAAGTATGGTATGATAGGCTATAAGCCTATTTCAGTGCCATTGGATCAAGACACAAAGCTTTTCGCAGAGATACAAGTGAGATTTTGGAGGACCCCACTACATACAGGCACATAGTAGGTAGCTTGATCTACATGACCATTACTAGGTTAGACTTGAGCTATGATGTTGGACTTGTGAGTTAGTTTATGCAGGCCCCTAGGAAGGCACACTTGGATGCAGCTAGATGGATTCTCAAGTACATAAAGTCCACAGTTGATTATGGACTTTTGTATGAGACTGGTATAGAGATATAATTATATGGATACACAGATGTTGATTGGGCTAGTAGTGTTGCAGACAGGAGATCTACTAGTGGTTTTATGTTCTCATTTGGGAGTGCTGATATGAGTTGGAATAGTAAGAAGCAGCCAACAATTGCCTTGTCAAGTATAGAGGCAGAGTATAGGGGTGTTGCTATGGCAACTTGTGAGATAGCTTGGTTGTTTCAGAAGCTACTTGTGATATGGGTGAGCTTGTGGATAGGATAATTTTCATTTATTGTGACAATATAAGTAGCATATAGTTGGCCAGTAACCCAGTATACCATGATAGAACAAAGCACATTAAGGTGCACTATCACTTTGTGAGGGAAAAAGTTCTAGTAGGTGATGTAGATGGTGATGTAGATCTGGTATATGTCCGCACAGAGGATTAGGGCTGACATCTACGGAGGCATTGGGCACAAAGAAGCTCCATAGGTTTAGGAGCTTACTTGGGGTGTAGTGTGTGGAGGTGAGCTCAAGGGGGAGTGTTGAGATATCAAGATCAACTAGTGCTTAACAGACATTGATGACCTGCCTGGGTGACAGCTTCTACACTTATGCCACTAGTATGGTTGGTGAGATTATGGTTGATATGCCACTAGTGGATGATAGGTTGTGTGTGACAACCACTTTGGAGTACTAGAGTTACGGCATAGTTATAGTGCCAGCTCATATAGTCAGGTTCACAATATAGACCGACTACTTTGTTTGTTGTTATAGGAGAGTACTTTCTCTTTATGTATGTATTATTATCTTTTTGTAAAATGATTATAGAGAAGAGAAGAAGATAGAAGAAAATTTAGCCATCTATCTCTCTCATGTGTGTGTGTTAACTTGTTGCAAAGGAACTCAAGCTCTGTCTCTCCCCCACATTCTCTTTAGCATTAATAATGTTTTGTCTTGAGGGAGCTCATTCTCTTGGATATTTTGGTTCAAAGCTTTTAAGCAAGGCTGTGTAGAATTCAGGGAATGATAATTCTAAGATCAATTTTTCTTTAACCTTTGCTTCACTAGGGGTAGATGAGCAACATCTCATATCGTGATCATTATCCATCATGTTGTCATCTAAACGTATTTCTTCTTTACAACATTGATCGAATGTTTCCAGATTTTATACAATGATCAAGTTATGTAAGCATAAACTTTATTTATGCCCATCATCATGAAACATCTCTTCAATTGAGCATCGTTTAGTTTCTCCCATGTCTCACATCGTGAGTCCAAGAATTTTATCCGAAGGATAAAATCGGGATGATTTTCTTTTGTTTTCGCTCAATCGAATAGAGTTCTCTTGCTGCACTCCACCGATATCCTTGTCTTGAAAAGTAGTGGATATAGGTTGTTTTGAAGGTCTTGAAATTTGCCTTAATCGTAGGCATCAATGTGATGAACGATTGACAAGTCTTTCCCACTAAGCAAAGGTTCAATGCATGTACCTTGGTGGGGCAGTTTGGATTTCCAAAGGCTTCACATATCTATTTAAACATTTACATGAATTAAATAGGATCAGTCGTTCCAACGTACTTGCCCGTGATTTTGAAAATCTCTACGGTCGTGTTTTGGGATGAATCACTGAGGCCATGTGTGGGTGCTTGTGAGACCCCTCTGCCCCCTCCGCACATCAAATTCCCAGTTGCTACTAGCAGCAGCGGAAGTAGCTTCCTCTTATGTCGGGCAGGGTTTCCCACTTGGGGCCTCGCCCCCTCGAATGTCCGGACACGAGACTAATCTGGTGGTCATTCCGAAACCAAAACCGAGAAAATTTTCCTTGCTCGAAAAAAGGGGACGATTCCACCTTTTTTATTTTCTTAACAAATTTTCTAACTGGGTCAAAAGACTAAACTATCCTTCACCTGATTAAACCAGATAGAAGGAAAACTATAACTGACTTAGTTTGAAGAAACAAATGTTTTTTTCCTAACTGAAATTAGGCACAGTCATCGTTGATCTAATCATTTGAGGAAATCAATGCTTTTTTCCTTACGGAAGTCAGGCATAGCCATTGATCTACTCATTTGAGAAATTCTTCAGGTTTTTATTAAACTACTCGAGTTCTAAGCATATTTCTATTATTTTAATTTAATTTTTAAAACTCCACTGATTCTAGCCTAACCCCATCTGGCCCCATGGGTTAGCCACCACCCAACCACTGGAATCGGTGTAGAACCAGACAATTACTCACCCACCCATAATTGAATGCCTTTCTTAAATTTTGCTTTCGAATACAGACACACACACACTCCTCTTTAAAACTTTAACATATAAAATAATCTATTGACAAACAGTTATTGGTTACAAATATCATAACTCATAAATTCCATCCAGTCCCTTGTTTCTCAAAAAACAGTATCACTCTGGACTCTTCGTTGAGACCAACTGGTCAGCAAATGAGATCTAGTAACAGATTACAATAATCATTTCGTCCATCGTACATATCTTCCACGACATACACATGGGTGTCATAGGCACCGCGAGCCCGTGCATCTCCAAGTCAGAACCCTTCAAGATCCTCCTTAGGTGTCCTGGCACTTCACTCAGGGACCGCTTCGTCGCCCCTCGCCCATCGTACCGAAAGCGTACCATTTTTCAACCATACCGAGGCTGGTCAAGACCTGGGTAGGCTTGGCCGCGTGAGCCGTCCTTTGAACACTCCCCGCCAGCTATTGCAACCAAACTTCCCTTAGAAAAACATATACCAAATGCTCCCTCCAACATTCTGGCATAAGACAGTCCTTTAACACTAGTTTGGTACCAAAACAGGACACTTGAGTGTCCTTTTTTGGGGGTTGCGAAAAAAAATCAAACTCCTAATGTAGGCTTTAAAAACCAAAATGCTTCATTGGGCATGTAGAACATAACCCTATGCTTATGTAAAAAATGCTAAACATATAAAATGTCTTTTTATTTGGAAGTACATAAGCAACAAAGTAGCATATGTCTTGAAAATGAACATTTTTTAGGATTTTTCAAAATATGCAAGCATCATTCTCTCAAAAAAAAAATCCAATGATATCAATAGCATTTTTCCCAAGATATTTTGATAGCATACATCAGGCCAAGGAGGTAGAAGTTCACCAAAAAAAATCATTTTCCTTTCCTAGAATTTTTTCCAAAAAAGTTGCATAAAATCAGCAAAAGTAACGCGTATTATCAAAACTCAATCATGCCACTAAAAAATAATGTAGCCCTATCAATGAGAATGTTGATTATTGGTTTTCATGCTTGAGATGAGATAAATAAGCCATAATTTAATGTGTATGACACTAACTTAGCCTCCACTTAAGTAGGTTCTTATCGCCTAGTTCTAAAAAAATTGTAAAAAATAAAAATACAAAATTTGATCATCTTTTATCAAAAACTAATCATAACTATGCTTGCACAAGTAGTCTACACCTATAGTTACAACAAATAATGCACTTACACAGCTTTCCCCTTTGATGAAAATCAAAATTTGGCTCATAATTAGACATTTTATGTATTAAAAACAGGTTGCGCAAAAGGCCATGTATGAGAAGAGGCCCAAAAAGTGGCTTTAAAGTTTTGGAAAATTCAAAACAAAGTAGTATTTACCCTATATAACATGGGTGCACCTCAAGTTTTACATTATTAGCTTGCATATGGAAGGAGAAAAATTCATGCTCCACTTGTATAAAAAACGTCATTTCAATATTAGCGAGTCAAAAATTTATCCAATAATTATCGTTTGATGATTCCAGGATTTAGTTTACATCATGGGCTTTCCATCAAGCCAAGTTTCATGATCAAACTATGTCCCTTCTAAAAGTTATGTCCAAATTACTACTATTTTGAAAACAGCAAAAATCATGCGTTTTATCAGCATGTGTCTAAGAAAATTAAAATATTGCCTTGCAAAAGCTAAGCAAAGTGCAATTTAAAAAATCTCAAGGATTTTTTTGGCTCTTGAGGAACATCTGTGGATGTTAAGCATTTCAAAACTCTTAATAGATTGCCCACAGAAATTCAAGTAACTTTTCAGGACACTTTAGTGTCCTCAGGACACTTTAGTGTCCAATTACAGAACTAGTGTTAAGAAAACATGGTTCCTATGCAAGTTTTCAGTTTGATTTTCTTTTGAATACAAGGAGCATTTCTTGAATCCATATCCCCAAAACTTCTTGATCCGACTTCTAAATTTCATACCAAAATTCCTCAAATTCTATAACCTTGATCCACAGATCAATTCGAAGGGTCTCAAACTTAGTTTCAGATTTGGTGAGAGTTTTGAGTGTATTTTTCTAAACTGGTCACACCTTCTTTCCTCGCAACTGACGAAAGAGTTTGGTCTTGGTCATAATCTGATTCAAGGTTCGAGTCGGATAAGATTTTTCCTGAACTATCTTTCTCAAAAAGGTTTGATAATTCAGTTACTATTTTACTGAATTTCTTTCTTTGAATATTCACTTTACTAATTTCTAAATTAGTTACGAATTCTAATGAGAAATAAATTAATCATTTATCTGAATATTTTGATCTCAATAGATTTCTTGAATTTTTTTTTTACAATCCGTGTGAATATAAAACGATAGAAATTTCTCTCTTAAAGTATTTAATTATTCATTTCTCATAGAATTTAAACATAGAATTTCAAAGAATTCTAATTTTGATATAAAAATTCTTTATGCATCAATTTATGCGTAAAAATCTATTAAAAAATCCTTTTATGCATCTATTTATGCATAAAAATCAACTTTAATGGGAATAACACTTTTATAAAAAATCATTTTATGCATCTATTTATGCATAAAATCAAATTTAATAGGAATAACACTTTTAAAATAAAAAGAATTTCTTTATGCATCTATTTATGCATAAAAATGAGTTTTTATAAGAATAACGCTTTTATAATTAAGAAATTCCTTTATGCATCTTTTTATGCATAAAAAATCAAATTGAATAAGAATAACACTTTTGTAATAAAAAAATTCCTTTATGCATCTTTCTATGCGCATAAAAATTAAATTTAATAAGAATAACACTTTTGTAATAAAAAAATTTCCTTTATGCATCTTTCTATGCATAGGAATCAAATTTAATAAGAATAACACTTTTATAATCTATGCATAGAAATCAATTTTAATAAGAATAATACTTTTGTAATAAAAAAAATTCCTTTATTCATCTTTCTATGCATAAAAATCAAATTCAATAATTAATACCAGTGATATCCATGTATATTCATAGGTGAATATGTACATGGAGTAGTTAGAATATTTCTTTTAGATGCAAAAATGGTGGGAATTACTCTTTTGGAATAACATAAAAACAAACTTTCTTTTTCACAGAATTCTGAAAATTTTTGCCATAACCTCCTTTGTATGGCTGACCATTTCTCATTTTTATCTTTCTTTACTTAACTTAATTAACCCAATTTAGAATTATAGAACTCGAATCTACACAGTTTTCTAAATTCAAGAGAGTAAACAATAAGAAGAGTTTAATTAATAACTTAGTTAATCTTTCTAGGATTAAGAAAGGTTAGAATGTAAAGAAGAGAAGGGGGTGGCCTTTTTCATCAAAGGCATAGCATTTGAATTTAATTCAATCATTTGCAAAACATAAAAATCAAGAAAGAAGAGAAGGGGGTGGCCTTTTTCATCAAAGGCATAGCATTTGAATTTAATTCAATCATTTGCAAAACATAAAAATCAAGAAAACCATAGATTTTTCATTAAAATTCGTAAACAAAGTAAGAAAATTAGCTTACATGGAGCTTGTAATAAGCTCTCCTTTGGCTTGAGGGATTGAGGGTTCTACTCTTGTTTGAAGCAATAGTGGCCACCAATTCACTTTGGAGAGGATTAGGCAAAAAATAATTGAATTATTAAAAAATTCAAAGTAGATGGCTCAGGACGACACGAGTAGAGTAACACTGCATAAACACCATTAAGCTTTTACAAAGGGGGAGGATTCTATTTATAGGAAAAAGTGAGCCTCTAACCAAGCAAACTGATTCTAGAATTTTTCAGATCAGTTTGGTCAATTTTTGACCATTTTTGGGTCAGTTCAACTTACTTTTTGGATCTAGATTTGAAACAGGAGAGAGGAGAGATGAAAATATCTCATTTTATTGATTAAAAATTGGGGTAATGATGAGAAAAAGGTACCTACTTCATGAGGGGAGATCCCCACACTGAGGTGTCAAAATTCAGTTTTTTAATTCTTTTCTTTGGTCTTTAGTCCACTCTTTATCTTATGTGAGCATTTACTCATTGGCTTGTCAAACCTTTGTTTAGACCTTAATTCAAAATTTTCTGAAAACAGGGGCCCTGAAGCTGTCTTTTGTGCACATTATAATTTATTTCTAATGCACTTAGGAATTTCTTTTTAAACTTCTGTTTTGGGGGAGTTTATTTTAATAAGAGGGGATATTTTTCCATCCAAAGGTATCTAAAAACTGAATTATCTCTCTCTAGGCCAAAACATGTAGAAACAAGATCTTTTATTATTCTGAAAAGGGGATTGATTACATGGGAAGAAACTGGACATCTTGAGGGGCTGGAGGGGAATCTTGGTTGATTACATGGGAAGAAACTGGACATCTTGAGTAGGAATGCTAGAGTAAGAATGTACTTAAGTAGGCTAACATGAAATACATTATGTATGCTTGTTGTTGGCATGGTTATGTACTTTCAAGCACTATCTAAAGGTTTTAAAAAAATTCTAGAATGATTTTTCCTTTTTCGTAGCGTTTTTGAACGTGTTCCAAAAGGAATTTGAAAAAAGCTGTATAAGAGATTTGTAATATTTTTGGAGTATTATAACTTTATCTCTATGAATTGTTCATGATTTTGTCATTTAGACATTCGAAAAGTAGCCTGAATATGGTATGAGTACTATATTCAGACTATTTTGGGTGATTTTGTGCTTTTATGCCCGTTTTTGCCTCAAATTTTGGGTCACATTTTGAGGTTGTTGGTTGGAGGTCAAAACGATGGATTTTTCCCTCGGATGCTTGAGACCAATTTTGAAGAGCTTGATTAGGGCTTTCCAATGAGCACTAGAACGTGTTCATTGGCCTCACGGTTTAGGAGATACGGGCCTCCAAATTGGGCTATTTTTTATACTCTTTTTTTTTGCTACTTCACGGACCTATCTCACGCCGTGTAGAGGTTATATTACGTCATGAAGTTGCTCGTGTGAGGTAGAATTTATTAAAAAAAATTATCTACTTCATAGACCCATCTCACGCTGTGAAGTAGCTCGTGTGAGGTAGATTTGTTTTTTGGGAGCTACTTCATGGACCTATCTCATGCCATGAAGTAGAGGCTATCTCACACCATGAAGAAGTAGCTCGCACATTTTTTTTTTTGCTACTTCATGAACCTATCTCATGCCATGAAGTACAGGCTATCTCATGCCGTGAAGTAACTCGCACGTTTTTTTTTGCTACTTCATGAACCTATCTCACACAGTGAAGTAGAGGCTATCTCACACCCTAAAGTAGCTCGTGTGAGGTTTTTTTAAAAAATGGATTCTAGAGTGAAATTGAGTTTTCTTGTGTGGAGGGAATATTTTTTGAATTTTAAATTGGGGAGAGATGGGCATTTTTCCAAAAAGGTAAGTGGGAATAAAAAAAGTCAACATTTTTATGACAGCCCCTTACACCCTTCATAAATGACCCCCAAAATGGACAAGTTGACAACTCATTGGCATCTTTACATTAAATTCTCATTAGCCACTAATGAGTTGTGTAAAAATATAAAAACTTGATCAAAGATTAACTTTCACTAATCTTTTCTCTTTTTGGACTAATTAAGGGCTATACTAATCACTAATTAATTCACACCGTTGACCACGTCATTAGATAGGGCATGAAATTGCTAAGCTATGTGCATCAACTAATGTGTAAATTAATCCATAACTAGAGATTAATTAAACTCTTAATTTTAATCTCTTCTCTTTATGCAATATTAAGTAAAAGAGAGCAAAATTCCTCCAATTCATGAAGAAATTGATTGAACTAGGTATTTTGATGCATTTAGATGCTCTTAGAACACTAATTTTAACCTCTTTCAAAATGGACTCCAAACTCGGGGGGTGCACCTCAAAATATGTAAGTCTACCACGTGCGATCATTAGGTGGGGTTTTTTTAATCCAAAATATTGGGTAAATTTACAGAAATACAATTACAAGTGGGGTATTTTAATTGTACTTTGGAAAAAAACCCGTAAGTTTATAAAGAAAAAGGGGTAGTTTTATTAGCTCAAAATTCACAGATAAGGGCATTTTTAAATACCGCTTGAACGCACGTCGTAGGAGGGGCTTCCATATAGTGGACCCCCCGAGACTCCAAATAACATATTTATGAATGTTTTAACTCTTGGAATGGATTAATCACTCCTAAACGAGAAAAACCAGTCCATTAGTGAAGATTAGTCAATTCCAAGAGTTCTTAATGTTTTTGAGAGATTAAGCTATCCTAATTGATTGCTAACACACTTACACAAACAAATCTAGCAAAAAACATGAAAATTAGGCAAAAATAATGATTTTCACTCTATGTTGAACTAAAAAAGATAGCAAAAAATCACTAAAAATGCATGCTATTGCATTTTTTAATGCAATGAACAATAATTTAAGAACCACATATTTTTCATGCTAAACCATTACTAAAGACAATGGGCAATCAGTAATGCATAGATTAGAGAAATACGATGAGAAACGCCAAGGGATGGCTCCCCGATAGGCGGTGCCAAAAATGTTAAGGCTCGCCCAAACGCTCGTCAAAACACATCCAACAAGAAGATTACTTGGCAAACCACAAGTGTCTTGGGGATCTTTCTGATAGCCGAGCTCATAATCCTTGAGGTTTCCAAGCTCTACCACTCCTTGAGTAGCAATTCCAGCATAGCCTTAAAAAGATGCAAGGGAGAAGAGAGCTTGAGCTCTTGCAAGCACACACACACTCACAAAACCCAAAAAGAGAACACACAAGGTGAGAGGCTGAAAATCTTCTTCTTCTTCTTCACAAAACACTCAACACACCATATACAAAGATAAGAGTACACACCATATGAAAAGGTACTCAACCAAATACATACTAGGGTTCTCTATAGTGTGAACCCAACTAAATCAGTTGGCGCTATAACTATGCCAGTCTCTAGAATGGCTATCACACAGCTTGTCATCCTACTGGACGTATATCACCCATGACCTCACCAACCATGCTAGTGGTGTAAGTGTGGGGCCTATCCCCCAGGCGGGTCATCAGTGTCTACCGCCTCACTAGATGAGCTCAATATCTCAACACTACCCCTCGAGCTCAACTCCATCTCATGTACACCAAGCGAAGCCTTGAATCTGGGGAGCTTCTCTGTACCGAATGCTTTGGTGAAGATGTGAGCGACCTAATCCTGTGTGCTGACATAAACAAGGTCAACACTCCTGCCAAAACCCTCTCTTTGACAAAATGATAGTGGACCTCTATATGCTTTGTGTGAGCATGAAAAAATGGGTTCCTGGCCAACTGTATACTGCTAATGTTGTCATAAAAAATGACAACTTGTCTATCCACTGATAGACCCAAATCTACAAGTAACTTTCTCAACCAAGCCCTCACATGCTGCCATAGCAGCATCTCTGTACTTGGCCTCTACACTGGATAGAGCAATCGTAGGCTGCTTCTTGCCGCTCCAAGTCATAACAGCACTCCCCAAAGAAAACATGAAGCCACTAGTAGATCTTCTATCTGAGATACTACCAGCCCAATCAGCATCTGTGTATTGATGTACACATATCTCTTTCCCAATTTCATAAAATAGTCCACAATGCAAAGTAGACCTCACATACCTCAGTATGTGTCTCAATGCATCCAAATGCAGCTTCTGAGGAACCTTCATAAACTGACTCACCAACCCAATAGCATAGCTCAAATCTGGCCTGGTGATCGTCATGTAGATCAAGCTTCCTACTATGCACCTATACATAGTAGGATCCTCCAAAATCTCTCCTGAATTTGCACTCAACTTGCCATTCTGATCCAATGGCACTGAGATAGGCTTACAGCCTGTCATACCATACTTGGACAACATGTCCAAGCCATATTGTCTTTGCAGTAATCCAATACCATGTGGTGACCTAATCACCTCAATGCCCAAGAAGTATCTGAGCCCCCCCAGATCCTTCATCTCTCAAACTTCTGTCTAAGCAAGATCTTTACATCATGGTCCCCCGTAATGATCAGGTCATCTACATAGATGACAACAAGCACAACCCCTCTATCACCTCACTGTGTCACATACAGCGAGAAATCTGCATTGGCTACATGAAAGCCAATAGTGACAAGATATTCAGAAATCTTGTCAGACCATGCTCTTGGTTCTTGTTTTAAGCCATACAAGGCTTTCTTCAACCTGCAAACATGCTCGGGGTGACTCACATCCTCATAACCAAGTGGCTACAACATATACACCTCTTCCTACAAATCCCCATGCAAGAATGCATTCTTTACATCCATCTGATGTAAAGACCTTTGCTTTGACGCAGCCACTGCTGCCACAACTCTCACTATTGCTATCTTGGCAACTGGGCTGAAAGTTTCCTCATAATCAATGCCATATGTCTGTGCATATCCTTTGGCTACCAATCTAGCCTTGTACCTACTTATGCTTTCATCACTGTTATGTTTTACTTTGTACACCCACTTGCATCCAATGGCTTTCTTGCCTTTAGGCAATTGCACTAGATCCCAAGTCTTATTTTCATATAGTGTATCCATCTCCTCATCCGTAGCTTTCTCCCAACACACATTTCCAATAGCCTCATCAATGCATGTGGGCTCTACAACCTGCACAACTTTTGCCATGTATGCATAGTGATGTGCCACATAACCATCATAGGTAAACCTCTACACAGGATTCTTCACTCTCCGAGATCTTTGCAGCTTTGCATTCATGGCTTTCATAGCCTTCTTTACACTAGGTGTTCTCGTAGCTGGTATCCCAAGATCCTCATCAAGGCTCATCTCTGAGCCACTAGACTCTCCATCAACATGAGAATGCCCTGCAGAAATGTCAGGCATACTAAGGGGCTCAATCACTTTCTCTTTGACTTTATGTGATGTACTAATCACATTTGTAGGATTGGTATTATGATGCAGCCTACCACTCCATGGTCTATCAAAACTGAACCACTAGATGAGGACTCTCCTAGTCCACTCAAGAACTGTGATTGCTGACTTGCATTCTATGCAACCACATTTCCACTCACATCAGCCCCAATAGCTTCTTTTTCAGCAGCATACCCATCTCATCAAAAACAACATCCCTGCTTACCCTCAACTCACGTGTAGCGGGCTATAACACCTGTATCCCTTTTGCTCAAGTGAATACCCAATAAACACACATTTTTTTAACTTTTGGATATAGCTTAGTTCTCAGCTCATCTGGCACATGCACATATGCAATGCATCCAAAGACTTTTAGATGAGACAAATCAGGTTTTCTGCTATAGTAAACCTCTGCTCTGAAGTTACATCATGTATGGCTGCAGTTGGAGTCCTGTTCATGATGTAAAATGCTGTAGAAACAACCTCAGCCCAATAGCTATGCATCATATTTTTCTCTCCCACCATCAATGCTCACGCAATCTCAGCAATGTGCCTTTTTTTTGCTCAGCAACTCCATTTTGCTGCGGAGTGTATCTGCATATAAACTATCTCTGAATACCATTCTTCTTCAAAAATTCAGAGAAGTCATTGGAGAAGTATTCTCCCCCTCCATCTGACCTTAGGCACTTTACATGTTTCCCTGTTTGCTTTTCAACCATAACTCTAAAATTCTGAAAATGAGTGAACACCTCACTCTTCTCTTTCATGAAGTATACCCACACTTTCCTTGTATGGTCTCATCAATAAATTTCACATAATACCTGCAGCCTCACATACATGGTCTTCGTAGGATCCTATACATCTGAATGCACAACATCTAGTGCATTTCTGCTCACATTTTTGTCACATGGAAATACATGCTTTGTTTGCTTTCCAAATTGGCATGCTTCACATATTTTCTGCATATCTTCAACTTTAAACTTTGACAGCCCTGTCACAATTCCTTTAGTCTGCATAGACTTCATTCTCTACACACTCACATGTTCAATTATTTTATGCCAAATATCTATGTCTACAACAATTCCTGAACCATTTACAAACATCGCACCACTCACTTCAGGCATGTTTACATTCAATGTAAACATTCTGCCCACTCTATTGCCTTTTGCAACCAATCTGCACTTGTCTTTAAAGTCTTCAACATAACAACCATCAGGGTTAAACCGAACCTGCAAACCCTACTTAATCATCTGGCCAACTGAAACCAAACTCTTTGTTATGTTCCGAACATGAAGTACATCTGCAAGGTACTTCACTTTGCCATCCTGTATAGACAATGGCACATCTCCAACATGGGCAATTGGATGAGCAGTGTCATCCTCTGTTTCCACAAAACCTGGTCTTTCAAGGTTTTTCATCTCCTTGAACCACTCCCCATGACTTGTCATCCTCTGTTTCCACAAAACCTGGTCTTTCAAGGTTTTTCATCTCCTTGAACCACTCCCCATGACTTGTCATGTGTGGTTCGAGGCACCTGAATCAACGTACAATACATCATCTTTATGTGCTGCTTCAATATTTTCAGACATGGCATTAACAAGATGCTGCATATAACAAACAACCTTTCATTATCCTCATTGTTTTTGCTCAAGGATGCATAGTTGTTTGCTGTAATTTTCCATTTTGCATGGCCAGCCTGCTTCTTATAACAATCTGCCTACACATGTCCAAGCTTACCACAATAAAAGCCTCCACGTGTATCATTATACTGCCTTTGCCAATTTCCACGACCTCTTTGACTCCCCTTGCCTCTGAATTTGTTATGACCCATGTTATTTGAATAATAATCATAGTCATTTAAATTTGTATATATTTTTTATGATGCCTATTTCTCATCATGAACACGTTAGGATTGATTGATGTGATGTCAATTGATTGTTACTACTGACGTGGTTTGTGTTTATGAGTTTAGGTGATGAGGTGTGCAAGGGTACCGATTTAGGTGTTGCACAGTGCGAGGGTACCGATTTAGGTGTCGCACGGATGGTGGATTGAGTCATGGCGTGTGGACAGATCTCACAATATTTTGTGACTGTACTATGGCATTTGATATTATTTTGACATCAGTGTGATGTGTGTGTGTGCATGCGTCAATTTATTGTAAAGTGTGCGTACGAGCATTAGTTGATTTATTTTGTAATGAGCATATGTGCACAAGTTAGATTATTGTATTAGAAGAATTGTGCAAACCTTAGAAGGTTTGAGGACAAAGGTTAATTGAGGACAAAGGCTAATTAAATGGCAAAGTCCAAATATGGATGTATACTTTATTTTTGGCTTAAAGCCTGCTTTTTGGAATATATAAAAATACCCACGCGAGAAGAAGCCACTCACGTTGGGGGGGGAAGATTGCACCCAGTCTTGTGTTGCCTTGTTGATGGTGATGTATTTCTTTCTCTTACTCTATGTTTTGTTATATGTGCTTTAATTTTCAATTTAATTCAAGTAGTTGTTTTGATGTTTGATTTAATTTATGAGTCTTTTGATTATTCTCTTCAAGAAAATTAAAGGTCCGGTTGCAGTGGTATCAGAGCTTTGGTGAAATTTAATTTTCTTGAAGGCGGTCAAAAAGAGGTGAAAGAGACAAAAACAGAGGTGATTTTGGTAAATTTTTTGAATTTTAATTGAAGTAGAACACGTTTACTGATTTTTGTTTATTTATGGATGATTTTTGTTTATTTATGGATGAAATTAAGCTTGTTTTTGACCATTGGGTAATCAATCTCCATCAACCTATTGCCCAAAGGATAAAATAAAGGTGGTAAACCATTCTGAGAAACCATGAAACCTCTCTCAAAATTGAAAAGCGGTTTTGCTAAATTCTTGACCTCTTTGTGATCTGTCTGTATGGATGGATTACAAAATTGATAGCCAATCTTGCTTAGCTTTCCAATTGCTAAACCATTGAGGGAGGAAGCAATCTATAATGGACGGTGTATAATTCACCAAGAGCTAAATTATAGAGAAATAAGCTCTGTGAGAGAAAATTTCTGAAATTGATCTTTTTCTCTCTCTCTCTCTACCTCCTCCATACCCCGGCGGTGTTCGCTGCGAATTCAGAGGGGGGGGGAGAAATTTTTTTTTAAGACCCGACGCTTCTCCTTCCATCCGGCCGACGGCCTGCGCCCTGCGCATTCTGAAGGGCCAGTTCTTAGATTTTAAAATATATATATATATATAAATTTTTAATTGATTTTTTTTATCTCTCTCTTCCTCCATCAAATCCCGGCGGCAGCGCGCTTCGCGCTTTTATCTCCATCGGCTGTGTGAAACCCAGGAGGCATTAATTTTTTTTAATTTAATTTCTCTTCTGTCCATTCCGCCGGCTGCGCAGAGGGCTGCGAATTCAGGTTGGAGAGGGGAAATTTTTAGTCTCCAATTTCGTTAATTGTGCTTAGTAATGCTTAAAAGCTTTGATTTACAAAGCTTATATTAGCAATTTTCAGAATTTGCCCTTAATAATGTTTAAAAAGCTTTGAATTACAAAGCTTAAAATTAGCTAAAAGCTTTGTGAGCTTTGCTTTAATCTTGGCGGGTTAGGCTAAATCCAGGAGGCACTCTTATGGGCTGCGCTGTGTGAATAGCCGTGGGAGAAAAAGAAACTCAAAAGCTTATAAAAGCTTTAATAAGTTTAATTAAAAGTTTATTAACCAACATAAAAGTAAAAGCTTTATATATATATATAAATTGCAAATATTGAAATCATTATGCACTAATTATAATTTCTTGCAAATCTGCATTGAACTTCATGAATTCCAAGATGATTGAATTCACCTAATCATTTCATTTGAGCCTTTATTAAGTTTGGGTTTAACTATGCGTTGGATTTAAATTAGTAGAAAAAAAAACCATGTTAAGCAAAGCTTTTATTAGCAAGCTTAATTAAGAAACTCTTTGAGCTTTAATTAATAAAGTTTTAATTTTAAAAGTACATGAATTATTTCTTGAAAAAAAAAATTATGCATTTTGTGTATTGAGCTAACTTGGCAGGACTCACATCTAGTTCGACATTCCATATGAGATAAGAAATCCTATCTTTTCTCTTGTTTTTAATTTTTTTTTCTATTCCTTTTAATTGTCAAGAAATGGGTGAATATCTGCACCATCGTACTATTCAGGAACAGCTTGATATCGAAGAGATTAACACACTCGACACACTAACCAAAGGTGGAGGTATGTGTTAAAAATTATTTATTGTATACAATTTCTTGTTTGCTTTTGTATCTGTTTTTTGAATATTCTTTTCTTCTAGACCTAGTTAGAAAAACTTTAGCTCTTGAAAAGAATTTTAGATGCAGTGACCTAACTAGAAAGATCAAGACAAGATTAGCAAAAGTTATCTTCAAGATCTAGTTGCCCAAATTCAAGTAAAAATGATTGCTAGACATTTCATAGAAGATTAAGACCAATTTGAAGATTCAAGAACCAAGCAAGTTTCTTTAGTCTTCGATTCAAGTTATCAATTGCTTCACCATCGAATTTAGTGATGATGAGAAAAGTAAAAAAAATAGCTCTCAAGTGACTAGAAACCAAGCTTAAGTTGTATACCAATTACAATTACGAAGTTTATACCAATTCAAGTAAAGTTTTATCTAAATTTTCAAGTGTTCTAGTTTAAGATCTATCTGAGTACAAGATTCTTTCAAGTAAAGTTTTGTTTAAATTTTCAAGTGTTCTAGTTTAAGATCTATCCAAGTACAAGATCCAAGAATCAATCTCTCGATTTTCGTCAATTCAAGTATTTTTAATCTAAGCCAACATTCATCAAGTTCTTGCTATCAACTCAGACGCAAGATGTCTATCATTATTCAAGTTCTGATTTCAAGTTTAAGATTAAGCTTAAGATCAAGATCCCCTTTAGATTTCATTGCTTACAAGCAACATTCACAAATTCAAGAATTATAGACCTATTCAAAGATTATAATTTTTAAAATTTAGTTAGACAAGTACAAGATTAAGATCAAAGACAAATCTCGAGAATTCATCAAGATTAAGATCAAGATCAAAAACAAATCCCGAGAATTTAGTGAGACAATTACAAGATGAAGATCAAGAACAAATCCCCAGAATTCATTAAGTTATTGACAGTAATGTAAGTGATTATTTTTCACTTTTAAGTTGATAAGAATTTCCATTTCGACCCAATTCTTTCTTTTTGGAATAAGACTTGTAGTTTAATTTTGAGGATAGAGAAAAGTTATGTCGGAATGAAAGTTTCAGAGGGAACTAGCTACTCCGTCTCAAACTTCTATTCTTAAGGTAGTGTCGTGTGGAATTAATCTATGGTATGGGACATTAGATTGGTTTTACATACCTACCCCAGACGTATCTATGTCTTCTATCTTTCACCAACGAGTATTTGTATGTGGAAGGTACCTATGTGGTATCGGACACTTAGATCCTTTTCACATGCGTTCACTTGTTTGGTTTTATTTTTTTTTTGAAATTGTTTGATGTGATGATCTTGTCCTCCACTTGTACCTGAAGCCATCCACTCATTGATTACGCAACTGAGGATAGTTGATTCCCAATAGGGAGGACTGTTATGACCCATGTTATTTGAATAATAATCATGGTCATTTAAATTTGTATATATTTTTTATGATGCCTATTTCTCATCATGAACACGTTAGGATTGATTGATGTGATGTCAATTAATTGTTACTACTGACGTGGTTTGTGTTTATGAGTTTAGGTGATGAGGTGTGCAAGGGTACCGATTTAGGTGTTGCACAGTGCGAGGGTACCGATTTAGGTGTCGCACGGATGGTGGATTGAGTCATGGCGTGTGGACAGATCTCACAATATTTTGTGACTGTACTATGGCATTTGATATTATTTTGACATCAGTGTGATGTGTGTGTGTGCATGCGTCAATTTATTGTAAAGTGTGCGTACGAGCATTAGTTGATTTATTTTGTAATGAGCATATGTGCACAAGTTAGATTATTGTATTAGAAGAATTGTGCAAACCTTAGAAGGTTTGAGGACAAAGGTTAATTGAGGACAAAGGCTAATTAAATGGCAAAGTCCAAATATGGATGTATACTTTATTTTTGGCTTAAAGCCTGCTTTTTGGAATATATAAAAATACCCACGCGAGAAGAAGCCACTCACGTTGGGGGGGAAGATTGCACCCAGTCTTGTGTTGCCTTGTTGATGGTGATGTATTTCTTTCTCTTACTCTATGTTTTGTTATATGTGCTTTAATTTTCAATTTAATTCAAGTAGTTGTTTTGATGTTTGATTTAATTTATGAGTCTTTTGATTATTCTCTTAAAGAAAATTGAAGGTCCGGTTGCAGAATTGGCCTCTTCCACCTACGTGTTGTTGTTGTTGTGAATTCTGGGACTGTTGTTGTTGCTGCTGCTGGTTGGCCATAACTCTGATTACCTGTTCGGCCACCTCCTTGGCCGCGTCCATGACCTCCTCTACCTTGTCCTCTTCTTGAACTTGTGTAGAAGGCCTGTTGCTCAGAATTGTTTTTGTTTTGTGAAGGCTATTGGTTTTTACCCAAGCTCTTGTCTTCTATAATCAACATAGACACCAAATCTATGAAATTGGGAATGTTTTCTCGAGTCTGAAAATAGACGTCTTGAACGCCTTGTATTGTGGCCCAAGACCATGTAGACAGACTTCCATCTTACCATCATCATCTACTGAAACGCCAATAGATGCAAGGGATTCCACAATACCCTTGATCTTCAATGCATAGTCATTCACATACATACTCTTTTTCTCCACAGTATGAAGTTCATTCTTCAACTGTATCTTTTGTGCCTTGGTATTCATTTCCAAGGTGTCCCACGCCTCCTTGGGGGACTTGGCATCCTGTATGTGCCCAATCATGGTGTCCTGTATACTGATCTCTTTCACATCTGCAGCACTCGAATTGATCTCCGGTATCTCCGGTGCCTTTTCATGCTCACCTTCTATGTAGTCCCAGTAACCCTTTCCCACCATCAGGAAATTTGTCAACCTAAACCTCCAAGCATGGAAGTTGTTCTTATTAAGCTTCTCAGTAAAACAATCTGGTTTATGCCATCATTTGACATCTTTCCAGACACACAGATTTACCAAAAATAGCACTCTGGTTTGTCTTGCACAAACTGCTGTATTTTTTGCAGCGGTACTGTACTACACTCAAATGTCACAACCGGTGACCTCAATGTGCATACATATACCCAATGGCAACTGTTGACCTCCTTGCAGCACACACAATGTTTGCACAACCAATCTGTCTTCCTGCAGCTCTTAAAACAGAGTTCTGCATAGAATTGATGACACCCACAGTGCTTGAAATCTCTTGCTTTCTGAAAAATGGAGATCCTAACGTGCCCGAAATGCGTTTTCGGCACAAAATTTTATGTCCAATAGGACATTATAGTTTCCATATAGCTTTACTCTTACGAAGAAAGCTCCTCAATCAGAGATCATTTGTCGGTGCCTCCCGTAGAGCTCCGGAACAAGGGTGTAGTCACGCCAACACAAATAGGAAAGAGTAGATGAAGCTCTTACCCTCGTACCGCTTCCTGTGCTTCTCTTGCTTGCAGCTCAGCCCTTAGCATGAACTAGGCTTTGATACCATGAAAAGATGCAAGGGAGAAAAGAGCTTGAGCTCTTGCAAGCACACACACACACACAAAACCCTAAAAGAGAACACACAATATGAGAGGCTGAAAATCTTCTTCTTCTTCTTCACACAACACTCAACACACCATATATAAAGATAAGAGTACACACCATAAGAAAACTTACTCAACCAAATACATACTAGGGTTCTCTATAGTGTGAACCCAACTAAATGAGCTGTGAACCCAACTAAATACATACTAGGGTTCTCTATAGTGTGATCCCAACTAAATGAGCTAACGCTATAACTATGCCAGTCTAGAATGGCTGTCACCACATAGCCTCTCATCCCACTGGACACATATCACCCATGATCTCACCAACCATGCCAATGGTGTAAGTGTGGGGCCTATCCTCCCCAGGCGGGTCATCAGTGTCCACCGCCTCACTAGATGAGCTCGATATCTCAACAAGCCTCACGCGTGCATTGTCACCCTGCCGCATTGCACTACATGCACTCATCCCTCCTCTCACCTCACTTTACTCACACGCACTAGCATGCATTAGAGAGATATTAGCAAGAGGATTAGCAAGAGCCACACTCTATTTCACAATGGGAGAGTCCTTTGTATTATGAGAGATTTTCACTTATATACATGGCCATAAGTGTTCACACTCACTTAAACTATGGGGCGCCGACCAGGCACTTTAGGCTCATAAGAGGCCTAATGCTATTATAATGACTGCTCTCATAGTATATCCATGAAAAACATCACTTGTGACTTCATCCTAACTTGATACCACACGCTCTTGAAGTGGAAATTGCCATAAGTATTCCGTCAAACCATTACAGGTGCCCGTCTAAATTGTAGATTTGGACACTGCCGTTACTTCATATCGTGAATGACTCATCACTCATCACAACAAAGCCACATCATAGCCTAGGCACACACTCTATGAAAAATTTGTCATCAATGATATGCAAGCATAGAAAATGTTGTTTTACAAAATCTTATCACATACATTATCATAAAATATTGGAAAAATGATATCATCAACCTAAAACATGTCAGAAAATATGTCGATTAACGGATTGCTCTTCCATGGTGAAGGTGAAAACCAACCATTTGTAAAAGAAACTCAATTCATACTAGAAAAAAAAAAGACTGATACACATGTAGCGTTATAATTTTGCCAACCTGCAAAACACCAAATATCACTAAACACATCAAAGTCTCTTAAATAGCCACATTACATCAGTGGTGCATAGTCAGAGTATCATATCCACATCACACCATAACCACAAACTCTATGATAAACTTCTCATCACAACATAGCCACAACATAGCCAAGCACAGAAAATATTATTAGACAAAATCTTGTCACATACACTATCATAAAATCTTGGCAGAGTCACATCATCAATCCAAAACATGTCTATGAGATCATGAGACTAAAAAGTCTACTAGATCAATGTAGCCAAGCATAGAAAATACTATCACACAAAATCCTATCACATATCTCGACAAAACAACATCATAAAATCCTATCACAATTACTATCATGGATCTCAACAAAATGACATCATCACCCCAAAACATATCTATCAGATCATGGGGGAAAAAAGTCTATGAGATCATGGGTCATAAAAGCTATTACGATCCTCAATCCCCTCCTCACCTAGGCAGCATACACTCTATACTGAACTCGCTGAGATGGGCATCAAAAACCGGTGTCATATAATCGACACACAAACAATGTCGTCCCATATCTCTACAAATACATAAACAATGCCATCCCATCTCCTTGCAAACAACTTCAAGTCCTCCACATCCTGCAAATTTGTTAATAAAACAGATTCCCCTTTCACAATGAAGGTGAAATTCAAAGGAACTCAAATATGAAATTGGCCATGCATACTATAAAAAAAAGACTAACACACATATAGCATTATAATCTTCCACCGCCAACATATAAAACTCCAAAGCACACTCTACAGGACCACGAAGTCTACCCTGACTATGATATGTCATTGATAGAGGCTCCATGATTACTCCACTATTGGCCTTGAATACCTTCTTGTCGATACCCTCTCCGTAAGTTCTATCATAAAAGGGTTTATTACCCTTCCTATAGAACATCCCAATCACAAATGCCTCCACCTACGGAGGATATAAAGTAATAAATGCATATATGACATAGCAATACTTTACCATATGGTAAAAATTTAATTTAATCATCATGTGATGTAGTAGCTCACCCTGTCCTTAGTGGAACTCCGAGCGTAATGTGTGGCTAGTATATAGTGGAGACTATCCTCACTTTATGGCATGGTGTTGGACCACTCTAAAGTGGTCCGATGAGCATGACACTATGTACCAACCCGAATTAGCGGCCACATAAGTGTTTGCCAGATTGAAGCCTTAGATTACAAAGCAATGGAGAATGTATTCCAATCTGGCACCTTTAGCAATACAATGACAAGAAACAATAAGTCATTGTCTACATTAGTGAGAGGCTCAAGTCAAAGTGATCATGAGATTTAATATAGTCCCTCTTCTCATCAATAGAATCTATCAAGAAATTTGTTGGAGAATCCACAAAGAGTACGTGCATAGCTTCAACTGTTTCTTCTCCATAATGATGCAACCCATTGGCTTTCCACTTTTTGTAGAAACATTGACAACAGTAGCTGACTCTTGGGGCTACCACAGAAACACCATCAAAACAACCCTTCTGACTCTTGACTGCCCTACTAACAGCCCCCAGACCAAGCTCACAAGAACTTCACACCCACTCAGACAGATGAGGGCAAGCACTCTATACCCATAGCTGACAGTTTTGATGCTTAACTAATTCAGTCTGATTCTATCCTCACCTTTGAAGATGATTGACTCATTTTTGACACAACAAACAATAGATTTATCCTCACAGGGGTTTCCTCCTTGATCATCTTAGGCACCGTTAGCACAAATAAAGTTCCATGGCACAAGAACTCATTAGTAGCCACCTCTGACTGTCCTCCCATGTCAGCTCTGACCATCTACCCAAAAGCCTCTCCTGAACTCAGCTAACAACTTGCTGACAAAATTCACTTCCAACTGACACAGAAATGCTCATATTCTGCCTTCGAATGTCTCCACTAGTTTCCAGTCAGAAACGGATCCTCCAGGATCCTCATTTGTCCTCTACATCGGTGACTTGACATACACTATGTCGACTCTCTTTTGACCCTCTGACTGAACCTATCTGAATTCTACCTCAACAGCCTGACACAGAACCAACTGACTCAGAAGCCTTAACTGAAACAAAAATCCTCTGCAAATGTCCTTAAATGACACCCACAGGTCCTCTTGCACTTTTAAACTTGAAGGGATCTCATATTTGTAGGCACTCTACTACCTTCTACATCCTGTGACACCTCTATACCCTTAGGACACTCAATCCAAGCATGGATCCAACCTTTTGGACAGTCAGCTATATGACAACTACTGACTCATAGCTTCCACAGAAACCACTCAAACCTCTACCCTTCTGACTATTGACACAACTGACACCCCCCCAGACTATCAGACCAGTCTCATAAGCACTTCTCCCAAGCACCAACAAGATAGGGCAAGCCCCCTACATCATCCGGATCATTTTGATGTCTAGCTAAACAGAATTGATCTAGGTCTTGTACCTCTTCAACTAGCTATTGCCACACTCTTCCTATCAGTGATAGAGGCATCAATGGTCGTGTCTCTAGAAATCTCCTCAATATCTTTCTCCATAGAAGCATCAAACTCACCCTACCATTTCAAATACACAAGTTCTTTTAAAGTTTAAAAACATGAAGATTACCTTCCAAACTAGCTTGCCAATGTAGCTGATGGGGCATTGTACCATTAGCCCTTTGAGCCACCTGTCTTCTACTCACATGCGAGCTCAACCTCAATCCAATGTTGATATTCTACTAGTAGACCCCTTAATAGGGACTCTTTATTGGCCGTGCCAAATTTTTGAAACATGACTGCAATGGAGACATGCTATGATATACACGATTCATCACACTACTGATAATGGTGCTGTAATATTCTTCTCCTAGAAATAAAGCTGCTAAGAAGTCTAAAAATACGACAAGAAATTTTGAAATTTCGGGGTGAATGATTAGAGTTGTACATATAATGAACAACTCCTAGCCTTATCAAGATCATGGCTAGCGAGATATTCTACCTGAGTCGACTTTATCGTTGATTGGTATTGACACGGATACTTTGCCCTCCAGAGAACCACATATGCTGACGTCACTCTACTGGATCAGGAATGTATAGATCCTCAAAGGGACGAGCAAGTCTCACTCTGCTTTCTCGGGTTGCAGGGGAGTTGATGAGATTTTCGAAGGCAAAGGCGATCATATCCTGACTCTGGGAGAGTCCAGGAATGCTAGACAGATTTGGGGTATCCATATAAAAATCTAGTTCAATTTATGAGTTTTCAATTTATGAAGTTTATTTCAAACATAATCTTAACAAGTGAAAACATTATTTCCCAGATTTACTTTAAAATTTTAGGCAATTTTTGCTACTCTTTCGTAAGTTTACAACAGTGCTCTGATACCAACTATGAGACCCCTCTGCCCCCTCCGCACATCGAATTCCCGATTATTAGCAGCAGCGGAAGTAGCTTCCTCTTACGTGGGGCCGGGTTTCCCACTCAAGGCCTCGCTCTCCTCAAATGTTTGGACACGAGACTAATCTGGTGGTCATGTCGAAATCGAAATCGGGAAAATTTTCCTTGCCCGAAAAATGGGGACGATTCTACCTTTTTTATTTTCTTAACAAATTTTCTAACAGGGTCAAGAGACTAAACTACCCTTCACCTGATTAAACCAAATAGAAGGAAGACTATCACTCACTTAATTTGAAGAAATCAATGCTTTTTTCCTAACTGGAATCAGGCACAGCTGTTGACCTAATCATTTGAGGAATTCAACGCTTTTTTTCTAACCAAAGTCAGCACAGCCATTGATCTACTCATTTGAGAAATTCTTCAGGTTTTCAGTTAACTACTTGAATTCTAAGCGTATTCCTATTATTTCAATTTAATTATTAAAACTCCGCTAATTCCAGCCTAACCCCATTCGGCCTATGGGTTAGCCACTACCTAACCACATAGGAATCGGTAGAACCAGACAATTACTCACCCACCCATAATTGAATGCCTTTCTTAACTTTTACTTTCGAATACAGATACACACACACTCCTCTTTAAAACTTTAACTTATAAAATAATCTATTGACAAAATAGCTATTGGTTACAGATGTCATAACTCAAAAATTCCATCCAGTCCCTTGTTTCTCAAAAAAGAGTATCACTCTGGACTCTCCATTGAGACCAACCAGTCAGCAAAAAGACCCAGTAATAGATTACAATAATCATTTCGTCCATCATACATATCTTCCACGGCATACGCATGGGTGTCCTAGGCATCGCGTGCCCGTGCATCGCCTGGTCAGAACCCTCCAAGATCCTCCTTAGGTGTCCTAGCACTTCACTTAGGGACCGCTTCGTCGGCCCTCGCCCATCGTACCGAAAGCTCACCATTTTTCAACCATACACCGAGGCTGGTCAAGACCTGGGCAGGCTTTGCCGCGTGAGCCATCCTTTGAACACTCCCCGCGAGCTGTTGCAACCAAACTTCCCTTAGAAAAACATATACCAAATGCTCCCTCCAGAATTCTAGCATAAGACAGTCCTTTAAGAAAATAGGGTTTCTATGCGAGTTTTCAGTTTGATTTTCTTTTGAATACAAGGAGTATTTCTTGAATCCATATCCCCAAAACTTCTTGATCAGACTTCTAAATTTCATACCAAAATTCCTCAAATTCTATAACCTTGATCCACAGATCAATTCGAAGGGTCTCAAGCTTAGTTTCAGATTTGGCGAGAGTTTTGAGTGTATTTTTTTAAACTGGTAACATCTTCTTTCCTCGAAACTGACGAAAGAGTTTGGTCTTGTCATAGTCTGATTCAAGGTTCGAGTCGGATAAGATTTTTCCTGAACTATCTTTCTCAAAAAGGGTTTATAATTCAGTTACTATTTTATTGAATTTCTTTCTTTGAATATTCACTTAACTGATTTCTAAATTAGTTACGAATTCTAATGAGGAATAAATTAATCATTTATCTGAATATTTTGATCTCGATAGATTTCTTGAATTTTCTTTTTACAATCCGTGTGAATATAAAATGATAGAAATTTCTCTCTTAGAGTATTTAATTATTCATTTATCAAATACTCATAAAATTTAAACATAGAATTCAAGAGAATTCTAATTTTGATAAAAAAATTCTTTATGCATCTATTTATGCATAAAAATCAACTTCAATGGGAATAACACTTTTATTAAAAAAATCCTTTTATGCATCTATTTATGCATAAAATCAATTTTAATAGGAATAACACTTTTATAATTAAAAAATTTCCTTTATGCATCTTTCTATGCATAGAAATCAAATTTAATAAGAATAACACTTTTGTAATAAAAAATTTCCTTTATGCATCTTGCTATGCATAGAAATCAAATTTAATGAGAATAACACTTTTTTAATTAAAAAATTTCCTTTATGCATCTTTCTATGCATAGAAATCAAATTTAATAAGAATAACACTTTTGTAATATAAAAATTCTTTTATGCATCTTTCTATGCATAGAAATCAAATTTAATAAATATACCACTTTTATAATAATAATACCTTTATGCATCTTTCTATGCATAAAAATCAAATTTAATAAGAATAACACTTTTGTAATAAAAACATTTCCTTTATGCATCTTTCTATGCATAGAAATCAAATTTAATAATTAATATCAGTGATATCCATGCATATTCATAGTTGAATATGTACATGGAGTAATTAGAATATTTCTTTTATGAAAGATCCCTGTTCCCACCGAGCAACAGATTCGGGGTACTAGCAGCGGAAGTAGCACTTCTCGCGCGGGACAGGGGTCCACATTCGGGGCCTCGTCCACGGATATCCGGACAAGAGACTAATCCATCGGTTTTTCCAAAACCGGACTCGGAAAAACTTCCCTTACCCGGAAAGCACAGGCGATTCCACCAGGAAAACTTTTTACTCTAACGTAGTCAAGATCATTTCTGATCAAGCTGATCCAATTGCATCTTCAAGATACTTGATCAGATCAAGGAAGAACTTGCACTTGGATCATTGGGATCAACGCTTTTTTTCCCATTCAAGAGGCACAGCCATTGATTCTTATCCATAGAACAATTACTGTCCGAGATTTACTTTATCTATTGTAATAACAAAAGTTGAGTCTCGATTTATGGATCCATCAGTCCAGCCTAACCCCATCCAATCCCATGGGTTAGCCAACCGCCCAACCACTATAATGATGGGATCCAATTTGGAATTTGGTTAGGTTTTGTCCCGGGTACCAAGGAAAAGAGTTCCAAGGCCCCCTAGCCGGAAGTTCATGCAAACATAAAACTAGCCACACCACTTACACACCCAATATGAAATTACCTTTTTCTTAGCATCAGCTAACTTTAAAACAATCCTTTAATGAAACCATAGTACCACTGATCACAATCTTCCAATTTATCCAGTTGATTCATAATTTCCCATCATTCCTTCATCAGAGTATCTATGGCATCATTGGCAACTAGAACGCTCACCACCTGTCCACACAGGGGCCTTTTCAATAGTTCCTAGCCCATAATACTCGGCAATATAATCACTTATAAAAATCAAGATGGACTCTCATTTTGAAGATCAGCAAGATCAACCAACAGATCCATATAAAGAGCCATGGACTCATCCATTGAAGACCAGCAAGGTCAATCAACCAGATCCATGCCCGGTTTCACAAAACAACTCTTACTCCTTGTTCCAATATCTTCTTCGATGCACGCGTGGGTATCCTAAGCGACCCAGAGCCCGAGCACCGTATGGTCAGCACCCTCTAGGATCCTTCGCAGGTGACCTAGCGCTTCACTCATAGGCCGCTTCCTTGGCCCCTCATCCACCGTACCGGAAGCTCACCATTTTAATCGCACCGAGGCTGGTCAAGACCTTGGCCGACCTTGCTACGCGAGACGTCCTCCATTGACTCTCCGTCAGCAGTTGCAACTTTATCAGTTAGGTCTCCACGACCTTAATCACAAGACGGTCAAAATGCTTCCCCAGCATTCTTGACATAAAACAACCATTTACAAACAGCATTTACAACAGTTTACGAATACAATTTCTATATTAACTCTCATTTTTTCACATTATCCCTCATTAATCCACATTACTTATTCCACATTCCATTTATATATGTACTCATCCAATCACATCATTTTCCATCTCTTCACTTCAGATTCCTTCACATCACATATCATATATTCATATCCATATCCACATCCATACATCCACATCCACATCCACATTCACATCCATACATCCACATCTACATTCTTACCTCCATTTTCACATCCTCATTTATACATCCACATCCTGTATCCACATTCATACATACACATCCATACATCCACACCCACATGCATACATCCACACCCACATGCATACATCCACTATCACGTCCTCATTCATACATCTACATCCACATACATACATACACCCACATCCACATTCCCATTCACATCTATACATCCACATCTACATCCACATACATACATACATCCACATCCACATTCCACATTCACATCTATACATCCACATCTACATCCACATTCACATACATCCACATCCACATCCACATCCACATTCCCATTCACATTTATACATCCACATCTACATCCACATTCACATACATCCACATCCACATTCCCATTCACATCTATACATCCACATCTACATCCACATTCACATCTATGCATATACATCTTCATGCATACATCCATTTTCACATTCATACATCCACACTTCCATCTCCACATCCACACATCCACATACATACATCCATTTCCACGTTCCCATTCATATAACCCCATATGCCTTCATATCTAATCTTTTACATCACATCCATTCTCGCCCTATCACAACCCATATACATCTTATCCTATCACATACACTTCTTACCTCATCCCATACACATCTTAATTCATCTTATCACCTCCTAACTTATTTCATAAGCATCTTATCACCTCTTATCACATCTTATACACCTCTTATCACATCCTATCACATACACTTCTTACCTCATCCCATACACATCTTAATTCATCTTATCACCTCCTAACTTATTTCATAAGCATCTTATCACCTCTTATCACATCTTATACACCTCTTATCACATCCTATCATATCTCATTTCTATTTATAGAATACAAGAGAATTCTTAGATTTGATATAAGATTTCTTTACACATTTATTTGTGCAAAAATTCCATTTAAGGAGATTAATACTTTCGAAGTAAAAATCAATCTTTTATGCATCTTCCTATGCATAAATTCATTTTAAATGAAAATGACACTTTTGAGTTAAAATTCAATCTTTTATGCATCTTCCTATGCATAAATTCAATTTGGTAGGAATTACACTTTTAGAATAATAGAATTTCTCTTATGCATCTAAGTTATGCATAAAATCCCTTTATGGTGAAAATCACACTTTTAGTATAAAAAGAATATCTTTTATGCTTACTTCTATGCATGAAATCCAAATATGATAAAAGTAACACTTTTATAATAAAATAATCAACTCTTATGCATACTTCTATGCATGAAATTCAATTGTGATATAAGTAACACTTTTATAATAAAATAATCAACTTTTATGCATACCTCTATGCATGAAATTCAATTGTGATAAAAGTAACACTTTTATGTTAAAATAATAATCTTTTATAGATACCTCTATGCATGAAAATAAAAATGATAAAAGTAACACTTTTTATATAAAAAGTAATCCATTATGCATACTTCTATGCATGAAAATAAAAATGATAAAAGTAACACTTTTGATATAAAAACTTATCCTTTATGCATAATATAAAAATTTAATTTCTCCATGATTACAATAAAATTCTTTCAATTAATCTAGGATGATAATTCCTAGAATATGGTAGGAAGTCCTCTTTTTATGCTTTGAATGAAATTATTTTATGCGTAATTTTTATAAAAATTTTGCCATAGCTCCGCTGCTACGAAGGATAAATCTCAATTTTTCTAAGGGATAAAGCTTATCATTAAGGAAATAATTAGAATGGTCTCTAATTGGATCATCAATCCATAATGGATTGAATCATCAATATACATAAACTAAAAGCATAGAAAAAAGCCATTAATTTGGCCTCAAGCATAGCTTAATCTTGGATTAAGAAAAAGCTTTATGAAAAGCTTCATTTGGATTGAGAATGGGTCATGAGTATGACCATTTCTTGAGTGAGAGAGAGAAATTACATAAAAACCATTAGAATTAAGCATAAATAGAAATTTATGTAATTCTTAACTATCATTAATCAATTAACTTCAATAGCATTCATCAAATTATGTAACTCTTCACTAACATTCATCAATTAACTTGAATAGCATTCAAAAACCATTCCAATTAAGCTTCTCAAGCTTGAGAGGGGTTGAGAAGAGAGAAACATTGAGAAATTATAGAAAATGATCAAAATTCACTAATTACCTTACAATTTGCTTGATTCTTTGTTCACGGTAGAGGCCCCCAACCAATCAATTGGTTAAGTATGTTGATGGAGCCACTAATGGGAATTGAAGAAAGAGGAAAGCTCCAAAAACTAGTGAATTATTAATGAATTCACAGTTCTTGGCTTAGGTGGAGTAGAGTAACGATACATAAACACTATCTTTTTTTCAACAAGGGGAGGCTTCTATTTATAGGAAAAATTGAGCTCCTAACCAAACAACTGATTCTAGAATTTTCCAAGTCAGTTTGGTCACTTTTTGACCATTTTAGGTCAGTTAAGCTAACTTTTTGAAACTAGACTTGAATGAGGAGAGAGGAGAGATGAAATATCTCAATTTTTATGAGTTTAAAACTCATTCAAGCATGTGAAATATGCACCTCCTTTAAAAAACTCCCCTTCCTTACATATGTGTCAAAATGGAATCATTATACCCAAAATATCTCATATTTTTAATATTGCTCATAGTTTTTTACTAATAAACCTTGTACATTTTCAACTCTTCATCTTATGTGAAATATGCACCTCCTTTAAAGAACTCCCCTTTCTTACATATGTGTCAAAATGGAATCATTATACCCAAAATATATCATATTTTTAATATTGCTCATAGTTTTTTACTAATAAACCTTGTACATTTTCAACTCTTCATCTTATGTGAGCATTTACTCATTTTTGGGTATCTTCTTTTACAAATTGGATTTATCTTCTCCCTACACATGGATTGATGCTATTGGCACATAGGAACCTTAATTGGACCATAATCCAAATTTTTTTGAAAATCTAGACCCTTAGGCTAAGGTCCTTTATACCCATTTCCAATAAATTCTAATTGCACATTGGAAAGTTCTTTTTGAATTTTTGTTTCAGGGAAACTTATTTTAATAAGATGAGATAATTTTCTATCCAAAAATATTAAAAATCTAAATATTCTCTCTCTAAAATATTTTCTCTCTCTAGGTTAAAACAGTTAGAAACAAGGTCTTTATATTTCTGAAGAGGGATTGATTACAGGGGAAGATACTAGACATCAAAAGGGGTTGGGGGAGGAATCTTACATTCTACCCCACTTAAAAAACGCGAGATGTTCTCATCTCGCAACTTGGGATAATTTCACAAGAAGATGTACGAATAAAGATTAACCACCAAGAAAAGTCTCAAAGAGAGTAAGATTCAAGACAAGAACAAGATTTAAACTTTATTCATTCTTGGAACATATACAGTAAAGATAGAAGAACTCTTTACACTTCCATAAGCCCGTCCATCATATGATCACAAAAGCAGCACTCACAAGCTGCGCATGTATAAGGTAACTCATCTATGGGAATAATTCTGTTGGTTATTGCTGCACCTATCTCAGTGGTATGAGGTGATCTAACAAAAGGACCTCTGAGAGGTAAGCCAAAAATGGGGTAAAGGCATATCTTCTCATGAGGAAGAAAACACGCCAGTAAGAAGACCCGCTCAGAAAACCCAAGATGTCTTGATCTCATGACACAGTAGTATCGGGGACCCAAACCCAAAGCTTCAATAACCATGGCCAAGCGGACATTGTTACGAAAGTGCTGCTGACCCCAAGGTGTTACCCTAGTTATGTTTTGATAGGTCCGCCATTTGGTCTGAGCTACAGAAGTTCCCAAGTGAGGGAAAAGTGAGCGCTCATACTGTTCTATAAAATCTTTCTTCACAGACGCGCTTGCATCTTGAAGGTGAGAAATCATCATGGATAAAACTAATTCCTGTTGCCAAGCCATGAAGGAGATTAAGAAGAAGGGAGATCGATGGAAGTAAGATTACTGTGAGCGACAAGTAAAAGTTACGACTTATATAAAGGAAGGAGCTAGCGTAACCTAGAAGCCAACGATAACTTGCCACTGAAGTTTTACCGTCTTTCCATGATTTGGGTTTGGCACATTTTTCTATCATGAAGGCATTAAGAACTTTGAGATGAGGAGATAAAAGAAGCTTGTAGGCTAACTCACCTACTTTCATTGAATTCAGATAAGGTTCACAATATCTGGGGGATAACTTCTTATACTCCCCGAGAGATAAAGAACTTCTTTTTGGGCCGTACTCGAATGAAAACCAAAACCGTGGTATCCAAAACACCGATTTTCACTTCTGAACTCATTGTTCTGAATCCTTAAAACAGGTGGGAATCCTGAGAAGTATTCTAGGGAAAGGATCTTCCTTTAAAAAAAAAAAAAAGAGAATCTTTCTTTTATTTTAATTATAAGATCAAAAGGGAGATTCTTACTCTTGTATACCTCGAAGGCTGGGGAGGAATCTTACATTCTACCCCACTTAAAAAGTGCAAGATGTCCTCATCTCGCAAGTAGAGGACAACTCTTTTTCTTAAGATCTAATTTTATTCTGGGGTTCCTTATATTCTAGTCAACCCAACGGAATACTGGGATAAATATCCCTTATATAGAACTCATAACAATTCATTCAGATCATATCATTCATATCTTTAACATGATAATGGTCCATTAAACCGAAAAATTTCCTTCTGAACATTTCTCCACAAAAATTTCAGTCAAGCAAGTTCTCAATTTGTCATCCCTTAACTTAATCTACCATCTCAAGTGTTAATAGTAGCAATTTGACAGCACAATCCACTAATCTCATAGTGATTTGCTGAAATCATTATCATCATTCTAGTTATGAATATCATCACAGGGACTCGTCACATTCATCCTCATTGTGGTTTCGCTCAGCTTATTACATTTCAACTAAATTTCAGAATTCATCATTTTCCAATCAGAATCCAAATCAATTTCATCAGTTCTCAAACAGAATTAAAAATCATATCAACCACATTCGAATTCATCATCTGGATAGCATTAACGCTTATAATTTCAAGTCTTAGATTTACTCATATATACTATCAGTAAAGAGCTGCAGTATACTCTCGGTATATACGGGTAGTCACGGCCCTTGGAATTATAAGGTAAATACCATCATGTCTAGGCCTCAAGCAAGTCAGGGATTCTATATAATTGCGGTACTTCCATCTGAAGACCCAATTACCAAATTACGAATTTTAGTTTGAATATCAAATTGTATGACTTATATCACACAATTACAACCTTTTTGTGTTTCTTGATAAATTTTTGACATATTTGTCTTCTCAGTTGATCTTTATTAACCAAATGCTCTGATACCAACTGAAAGATCCCTGTTCCCACCGAGCAACAGATTCGGGGTACTAGCACTGGAAGTAGCACTTCTCACGTGGGACAAGGGTCCACATTTGGGGCCTCGTCCACGGATATCCAGACAAGAGACTAATCCATCGGTTTTTCCAAAACCGGACTCGGAAAAACTTCCCTTACCCGGAAAGCACAGGCGATTCCACCAGGAAAACTCTTTACTCTAACGTAGTCAAGATCATTTCTGATCAAGCTGATCCAATTGCATCTTCAAGATACTTGATCGGATCAAGGAAGAACTTGCACTTGGATCATTGGGATCAACGCTTTTTTCCCCATTCAAGAGGCACAGCCGTTGATTCCTATCCATAGAACAATTACTGTCCGAGATTTACTTTATCTATCGTAATAACAAAAGTTGAGTCTCGATTTACGGATCCATCAGTCCAGCCTAACCCCATCCGATCCCATGGGTTAGCCAACCGCCCAACCACTGTAGTGATGGGATCCAATTTGGAATTTGGTTAGGTTTTGTCCCGGGTACCAAGGAAAAGAGTTCCAAGGTCCCCTAGCCGGAAGTTCATGCAAACATAAAACTAGCCACACCACTTACACACCCAATATGAAATTGCCTTTTTCTTAGCATCAGCTAACTTTAAAACAATCCTTTAATGAAACCATAGTACCACTGATCACAATCTTCCAATTTATCCAGTTGATTCATAATTTCCCATCATTCCTTCATCAGAGTATCTATGGCATCATTGGCAACTAGAACGCTCACCACCTGTCCACACAGGGGCCTTTTCAATAGTTCCTAGCCCATAATACTCGGCAATATAATCACTTATAAAAATCAAGATGGACTCTCATTTTGAAGATCAGCAAGATCAACCAACAGATCCATATAAAGAGCCATGGACTCATCCATTGAAGACTAGCAAGGTCAATCAACCAGATCCATGCCCGGTTTCACAAAACAACTCTTACTCCTTGTTCCAATATCTTCTTCGATGCACGCGTGGGTATCCTAAGCGACCCAGAGCCCGAGCACTGTATGGTCAGCACCCTCTAGGATCCTTCGCTCGCAGGTGACCTAGCGCTTCACTCATAGGCCGCTTCCTTGGCCCCTCATCCACCGTACCGGAAGCTCACCATTTTAATCCCACCGAGGCTGGTCAAGACCTCGGCCGACCTTGCTACGCGAGACGTCCTCCATTGACTCTCCGTCATCAGCAGTTGCAACTTTATCAGTTAGGTCTCCACAACCTTAATCACAAGACGATCAAAATGCTTCCCCAGCATTCTTGATATAAAACAACCATTTACAAACAGCATTTACAACAGTTTACGAATACAATTTCTATATTAACTCTCATTTTTCCACATTATCCCTCATTAATCCACATTACTTATTCCACATTCCATTTATATATGTACTCATCCAATCACATCATTTTCCATCTCTTCACTTCAGATTCCTTCACATCACATATCATATATTCACATCCATATCCACATCCATACATCCACATCCACATCCACATTCACATCCATACATCCACATCTACATTCTTACCTCCATTTTCACATCCTCATTTATACATCCACATCCCGTATCCACATTCATACATACACATCCATATCCACATCCATACATCCACACCCACATGCATACATCCACTATCACGTCCTCATTCATACATCTACATCCACATACATACATACACCCACATCCACATTCCCATTCACATCTATATATCCACATCTTCATCCACATACATACATACATCCACATCCACATTCCACATTCACATCTATACATCCACATCTACATCCACATTCACATACATCCACATCCACATCCACATTTCCATTCACATCTATACATCCACATCTACATCCACATACATACATACATCCACATCCACATTCCACATTCACATCTATACATCCACATCTACATCCACATTCACATACATCCACATCCACATTCCCATTCACATCTATACATCCACATCTACATCCACATTCACATCTATGCATATACATCTTCATGCATACATCCATTTTCACATTCATACATCCACACTCCCATCTCCACATCCACACATCCACATACATACATCCATTTCCACGTTCCCATTCATATAACCCCATATGCCTTCACATCTAATCTTTTACATCACATCCATTCTCGCCCTATCACAACCCATATACATCTTATCCTATCACATACACTTCTTACCTCATCCCATACACATCTTAATTCATCTTATCACCTCCTCACTTATTTCATAAGCATCTTATCACCTCTTATCACATCTTATACACCTCTTATCACATCCTATCACATACACTTCTTACCTCATCCCATACACATCTTAATTCATCTTATCACCTCCTAACTTATTTCATAAGCATCTTATCACCTCTTATCACATCTTATACACCTCTTATCACATCCTATCATATCTCATTTCTGTTTATAGAATACAAGAGAATTCTTATATTTGATATAAGATTTCTTTACACATTTATTTGTGCATAAATTCCATTTAAGGAGATTAATACTTTCGAAGTAAAAATCAATCTTTTATGCATCTTCCTATGCATAAATTTATTTTAAATGAAAATGACACTTTTGAATTAAAATTCAATCTTTTATGCATCTTCCTATGCATGAATTCAATTTAGATGAGAATGACACTTTTGAATCAATCTTTTATGCATCTTCCTATGCATAAATTCAATTTGGTAGGAATTACACTTTTAGAATAAAAGAATTTCTCTTATGCATCTAAGTTATGCATAAAATCCCTTTATGGTGAAAATCACACTTTTAGTATAAAAAGAATATCTTTTAAGCTTACTTCTATGCATGAAATCCAAATATGATAAAAGTAACACTTTTATAATAAAATAATCAACTCTTATGCATACTTCTATGCATGAAATTCAATTGTGATATAAGTAACACTTTTATAATAAAATAATCAACTTTTATGCATACCTCTATGCATAAAATTCAATTGTGATAAAAGTAACACTTTTATGTTAAAATAATAATCTTTTATAGATACCTCTATGCATGAAAATAAAAATGATAAAAGTAACACTTTTTATATAAAAATTAATCCATTATGCATACTTCTATGCATGAAAATAAAAATGATAAAAGTAACACTTTTGATATAAAAACTTATCCTTTATGCATAATATAAAAATTTAATTTCTCCATGATTACAATAAAATTCTTTCAATTAATCTAGGATGATAATTCCTAGAATATGGTAGGAAGTCCTCTTTTTATGCTTTGAATGAAATTATTTTATGCGTAATTTTTATAAAAATTTTGCCATAGCTCCGCTGCTATGAGTGATAAATCTCAATTTTTCTAAGGGATAAAGCTTATCATTAAGGAAATAATTAGAATGGTCTCTAATTGGATCATCAATCCATAATGGATTGAATCATCAATATACATAAATTAAAAGCATAGAAAAAAGCCATTAATTTGGCCTCAAGCATAGCTTAATCTTGGATTAAGAAAAAGCTTTATGAAAAGCTTCATTTGGATTGAGAATGGGTCATGAGTATGACCATTTCTTGAGTGAGAGAGAGAAATTACATAAAAACCATTAGAATTAAGCATAAATAGAAATTTATGTAATTCTTAACTATCATTAATCAATTAACTTCAATAGCATTCATCAAATTATGTAACTCTTCACTAACATTCATCAATTAACTTGAATAGCATTCAAAAACCATTCCAATTAAGCTTCTCAAGCTTGAGAGGGGTTGAGAAGAGAGAAACATTGAGAAATTATAGAAAATGATCAAAATTCACTAATTACCTTACAATTTGCTTGATTCTTTGTTCACGGTAGAGGCCCCCAACCAATCAATTGGTTAAGTATGTTGATGGAGCCACTAATGGGAATTGAAGAAAGAGGAAAGCTCCAAAAACTAGTGAATTATTAATGAATTCACAGTTCTTGGCTTAGGTGGAGTAGAGTAACGATGCATAAACACTATCTTTTTTTCAACAAGGGGAGGCTTCTATTTATAGGAAAAATTGAGCTCCTAACCAAACAACTGATTCTAGAATTTTCCAAGTCAGTTTGGTCACTTTTTGACCATTTTTAGGTCAGTTAAGCTAACTTTTTGAAACTAGACTTGAATGAGGAGAGAGGAGAGATGAAATATCTCAATTTTTATGAGTTTAAAAGTCATTCAAGCATGTGAAATATGCACCTCCTTTAAAAAACTCCCCTTCCTTACATATGTGTCAAAATGGAATCATTATACCCAAAATATCTCATATTTTTAATATTGCTCATAGTTTTTTACTAATAAACCTTGTACATTTTCAACTCTTCATCTTATGTGAAATATGCACCTCCTTTAAAGAACTCCCCTTCCTTACATATGTGTCAAAATGGAATCATTATACCCAAAATATCTCATATTTTTAATATTGCTCATAGTTTTTTACTAATAAACCTTGTACATTTTCAACTCTTCATCTTATGTGAGCATTTACTCATTTTTGGATACCCAAAATATCTCATATTTTTAATATTGCTCATAGTTTTTTACTAGTACATTTTCAACTCTTCATCTTATGTGAGCATTTACTCATTTTTGGGTATCTTCTTTTACAAATTGGATTTATCTCCTCCCTACACATGGATTGATGCTATTGGCCCATAGGAACCTTAATTGGACCATAATCCAAAAATTTCTGAAAATCTAGACCCTTAGGCTAAGGTCCTTTATACCCATTTTCAATAAATTCTAATTGCACATTGGAAAGTTCTTTTTGAATTTCTGTTTCAGGGGAACTTATTTTAATAAGATGAGATAATTTTCTATCCAAAAATATTAAAAATCTGAATATTCTCTCTCTAGAATATTTTCTCTCTCTAGGTTAAAATAGTTAGAAACAAGGTCTTTATATTTCTGAAGAGGGATTGATTACAGGGGGAGATACTAGACATCAAAAGGGGTTGGGGGAGGAATCTTACATTTTAGATGCAAAAATGGTGGGAATTACTCTTTTGGAATAACATAAAAACAAACTTTCTTTTTCACAAAATTCTAGAAAATTTTTTCATAACCTCCTTTGTATGGCTGACCATTTCTCATTTTTATCTTCTTTATTTAACTCAATTAACCCTATTTAGAATTATAGAACTCTAGTCTACACAATTTTCTAAAATCGAGAGTAAATAGTAATAAGAGTTTAATTAATCATTTAGTTAATCTTTTTAAGATTAAGAAAGGTTGGAATGTAAAGAAGAGAAGGGGGTGGCCTTTTTATCAAAGGCATAGCATTTGAATTTAATTCAATTAATCACAAAACATAAAAATCAAGAAAACCATAGATTTTTCATTAAAATTTGTAAACAAAGTAAGAAAATTAGCTTACATGGAGCTTGTAAGATCTCCTTTAGCTTGAGTGATTGAGGGTTCTACTATTGTTTGAAGCAATAGTGGCCACCAGTTCACTTTGGAGAGGATTAGGCCAAAAATAATTGAATTATTAAAAAATTCAATGTAGATGGCTCAAGACACGAGTAGAGTAACAATGCATAAACACCATTCAGCTTTTACAAAGGGGGAGGCTTCTATTTATATAAAAAAGTGAGCCTCAAACCAAGAAAACTTATTCTAGAATTTTCCAGATGAGTTTGGTCAATTTTTTACCATTTTTGGGTTAGTTTAGCTTACTTTTTGGATCTAGTTGTGAAACACGAGAGAGGAGAGATGAAAATATCTCATTTTATTTATTAAAAATTGGAGGTAATGATGAGAAAAAGGCGCTTACTTCATGAGGGGAGATCCCCACTCTGAGGTATAAAAATTCAGTTTTTTAATTCTTTTCTTTGGTTCTTAGTCCACTCTTCATCTTATGTGAGCATTTACTGTTTTTTTTTGGGGGGGGGGGTTCCTTTATTCTTTAATTTATCTCCTCCCTACATTTGGATTAATCTTATTGGTCCATTGGAACCTTAATTGGACCATAATCCAAAATTTTCATAAAATCTTGACCCCTAGGCTAAGGTCTTTTCTGCACATTATAATTTATTTCCAATGCACCTTAGGAATTTCTTTTTAAAATTCTATTTTGGGGAAATTTATTCTAATAAGAAGGGATATTTTTTCATCCAAAGATATCTAAAAACTGAATTATCTCTCTCTAGAATATTTTCTCTCTCTAGGCCAAAACAGGTAGAAACGAGATCTTTTAGTATTCTGAAAAGGGGATTGATTACAGGGGAAGAAATTAGACATCATGAGGGGGTTGGGAGGAATCTTACAGTCTAACCTATGCCTTGCCATTATCATGGTGTTCAGCTCCCCTGCTACCATTGTCGTCCTCGCCATCCCCAAAGCAAGTATCCTTGTAGTGCCTTGTAGCTTGTTCTTTACTGACACCTTTTGTTTAATTTTGTTATCTAGGTCAATACAAAGGAGGGGCTCATGACATTGCATAAGCCCCCTACTGCTTGGTACTGACCCCATGATCCATAATATGGTCTCGTATTTACCCCCATGATTCATAATATGGCCTCGTATTTACCCCCATGTCTCTCCTTTTATACACAAGGGGTCAATACCAAGCGATATGGAAATCGCACGCATCTCATAAGCCCTTAATTGCTTGATATTGACCCTCTTGTTTTTTTTTTGTTTTAGAATCTTGGATTTTATTATTTGGGTTAGTACGAAGCGGTAAGGGACTCGCGGATGTTGTGTAATCCCCCTACCACTTAGTACTGACCCCATGATCCATATGGCCTCGTGTTTACCCCATCTCTATCCTTTTACACACAGAAGGGGTGAATACCAAGTGGTAGGGAACTCGCAGGCATTGCGTAAGCCCCTAATCGCTTGATACTGACCCTCTTTTATTTTGGAATCTTCCATTTTGTTATCTGGGTCAATATGAAGTTGTAAGGGGCTCGCAGACATCACGTAACCCCCCTACCGCTTGGTAATGACCCCATGAGCCATATGGCCTCCTATTTACCCCCACGTCTATCCTTTTATATAGAAGGGATCAATACCAAGCGCTAGGGAGCTTGCAGGCAGCATCGCATAAGCCCCTAATCCCTTGATATTGACCCCTTTTGTATCCTTTTGTTTTATGGTTAGTACCAAGTGACAAGGTTCTCTCATGCATCGCCTAAGCCCCTTATTGCCTCTGGTACATTGACCCCTTGTATATTAAGCATGCTTTTCCTAATTGACTAAAATGTTTCTTTAGGCATGTTAGCTCATGAGTTGGACATTCTCTTGGAATCTGGTGGAGGAGGCAAAAGAGTATTGCACAGAAAAGTTGTATATGTTCCTATACAATGCACATGCCCACCACTGTGCTCCTCAATTATCTGTAATGTTCAATGTAGAATTTACTTTTTTTTGAACATCATCAAGATTTCTAGGATTGTTCTTGGTGACCGAGAGAAGGATTATGAACAAATAGTTTCTGGCAACATCGTGACATCTGATGGTGAACGATATGTTCATCCATCTAATTTTGCAACAAATAAAGTCATGAAAAGAAGGCTCAACCGATGTCTTGAAAAGATCCCCAATTGCGAGAGTAGAGTAGAGGAGAAATGCCCATTACACTCAAAGAAGTGTCACCTTCTCCAATACAATTATGGATTTGTTTGTTTTCTGCATCTCCTTACTGAAGACTGTGAGCCCTGGACAACAGATTTACCAAGTATTCAAGTGCCAATCAAGGATGATGTAGTTGAATAAGAGGTGGCTATTGATCCAGCAAAGGAGAGAGCAGAGGATGAAAAGGAAATGTTTTAGGGGACTTGTCACTTCCTTCTTAGTCTAGGACTCCGAGTATCTTCCTAGTAAGGATAGAGATGTTCAATGAAGTTAGGGAATATGAAATCCAATTGCCTTCTGAGGAGGAGGCTCCAGTAATTGCAGACTGTCTTGGTTTGGTAGATATGGGCAAATATATAGCAACTACCGTACATGAAGACAATAAGTCTAGGATCCCTTTGTGGACAAGAGAAATGCTTGAAGGTGATGAAAATCAACTAGTAACAGTACCAAAAATTTCTTAAGCTATTAGTATTTGCTTTACATGTATTTTGTTGATTAAAAGTATTACATTGCTTGCAGGTTTTTGTATATGATGATGATTTCTTAAAGAGAGCAAGAGGCTCAACATCATCCAGTGCTAGCAGTTCAAAATCAACAGGTAATCGAAAGGATGTTGGTCTTGCTAAATATATAAGGCATTTGAATCATCAAAAGGTGCGTACATTTTATGACACTTGATTATAATTGATAGTAAGTTGACTCAAATCATAATGCTTACAATTTTGATGCTCACATCAAAATTGACTCGAATCATAATGCTTACAATTTTGATGCTCACATCAAAATTGACTCGAATCATAATGCTTACAATTTTGATGCTCACATCATTATAGTTCATAAAGAGTTCTCAAAGGACAATGAAAAACTTCCTTTATTCGCATTGAAAGTACTCTTGACGTTTTGTGGTGGATATGATGTACCATTGAAAACTGAGAAAATGGTGCTGGTGGAGAAACAATTTGCATTGCGGGTGTTTGGTCAGGGGCATGGAGATCCCCCTACTACATGTCATACTACATAGCCCAAGCTTTTGCAAGACAGAAGTAAATGAACTAGTCTCATTTCCTCTTTATGATAAAAGATTTCTAATGAGGACAAGAAAGAGCTAGTTTTTTCCTCTAGAACTGTTGCCTCGAGAGGTGCAACTGCCAAGAATAGATCTCCCAGCAGATGAAGGTCAAGAAGAAGATGAAGAAGAAGGAAGACCACCGAAGAAGATGAGCCCCACCTCCTCATCAATCCCACTTCCTCCCAACGTAAATCAATTGTAAAGTATGGTGTATGATTATACAATATATGCTACAATCATAAACAGAACAAAACCACATGTATGTATAAATTAGAATCGAAGTATTGAGATAAGTCTTCTTCTTCTTCTTTTATGTGCATCACTTCTACAACTGTTATTGAGTACTTGAGTGTTTCCATGTGTGGATGTTGTATGAATTGGAATCCCTAATTCAGGATTAATTTTCTCATTTTCAAAGTAAGTGTTCTCTATATTTTTTAAGAATAGCGAGTTGAAAAGGGAATTAAAACGATCAAGGATGTTTTTTTTAACAAACCCCGAGAGGCGTGAAATTCTTTTTGGCAGATGGATCATTAAAGCTTCTATACATAACTACCTCAAATCATCAAAATCTTCATTGTGATTAGCTTTACATGCATCCAATCAAATAGTCACGAGAATTGAATCATCGAGACTACATAATACAGTCCCCGACTAAATTTCATGAGCACAGATAGAAACATGTCAAGTATGCACACAATTGGATGGCATATTGTTTTACATAGCTTTGAATCTAACAACAACAAGTATGCTAAAAATTGAATTGTATACTATTGTACACAACTTCATGTACCTTAGGGTATAGGACAGATAGATTTTTCTTTACTTGTTGTGGGTCCATTGAAAATTTTGTTTCTTATACAAGATGCGTCGCTATCAAGGCCTCCGACTTGTAATCCCACAACTCATAGGTTTTCTCATCTTTAGGTGCATAGAATAACCCTTTCATAGTAAAACAACCTTTCACATAGTTTTCTTGTCTTTAGGTGCATAGAATAACCCTTTCAAAGTAAAACAACCTCGTGAAATGGCATTCCCCATCCATCATTTGTAGGTCTCTTGCAGAGCTCTTTCTCCTTTGTGAATTTCAAAATGTAGAAGTTTGCATTCTCTGGATTTCCTTTCTCAGCATCGCGTGAAATTTTCTCCTACAAGAAGGAAATCACTAAGGGTATCATGGTGCCCTTTGTAGGTGGCCTCCTAAATGTTTGCGATGTTAACATCAATGTCAACACTATCTTCTTCAGTGCCATCTACCAAGGGAAATGTAATCCCAGCTATGAATATGCGTCTGATTTGCTGCACCTATGCCATAAGTGTTCCATACATTTACTACAATAACATGATAACCGATGCAATGCTATTGTATCCTGATGAGAGTATGATGAGACTGAATGTAGCGATCTTGTGTTTGTTAGAGACTTGACATTACATGCCTCATCTCTATCTATGTCACCCAACTTTATGTCCCAAACAACTCTACTAATGTACTGAGCTTGTGATTCATATGTGGACTCGGCTCCAGTGGTGGGGTGATCATTTCTTGCAAAACCTTTACAATATTAGCTACACATTGGAGCTTAGCACCATTAGGCTTAAGTTGTTCATGAGTGAGTGATCTTTTCACCATGGCCCCTGCACCATCATGCTCTCCCTTTCCATGACGAGAGCCAAAGAAATATTAAGCCATTTTCAAACCTATAAGGCCATTGTAGAAAGGCCTTTTTTCTTTGAATTGAGATGAAGCACCATCAGACCAAACCCAATGACGTTGTAGGGAAATACCATAGGGTAATACCCAATTATAATGTAGCATGAAACAATGTTGCACAAAATGGGTATCATGCTTCTTATCATGAAAGATATAAAAGTGTATCGTTTTATGGATGTCACCTGCAATGTGAAAGTATGTAATATGCACAAATTTGGACACTTGGCTTGAATACCAATGCATTGAATGTATCTCATTTTGATCCTTAAAGAGTTATTCTCAGCAAAGTCTACAACATATATTACCACATCTTCGAAAAAATTGGACAAGCATTCATTGTATTGCTCAGCTTACCACTTGTACACAAAATTATGTTTTGATAAACTTTCCAAGCTGGTCGTTGAACATTTGATTCAGTGCCTTGCATGACATTTCCTTGTGTATTAACTCTTTTCTCTTCTTTGTTTTGCCATCATCTGTGGTTTCACGGTCTATGTCGTCCTGAAAGATCTTCATGGTGACAAGTCGACCAACATATGTAGATTCAACTGGACAAACTGCTATGTTTTGAGGTCCACAAATAGTGCAACTCCCCATCAAACAGTGCAACTCCCCATCATACACTTCAAACCATGGAAAATAGTATCTTCAACTTTGGGACATAGGATGGAGGACTCCCATGTGCTTGTGATGCTCTTGTAGGACTTCTCTACAGCCTTGCACCCACCTGGCTGAGAACCCACAATACAAATGACACAATCACATTGACATGATTTGCCATGTAACCCAAAAGTTGGTCCTCTAATCTAGTTCAAGGTTTCTTTTAAGAATGACATCTAAACATGTGTTATGTGTATCGATCCTTAAGCTTGCACACAAAGTATGGCTTTATTTTCTCAAAGCCCATTGATGAACTAGTGCCCATGGATGCATCTCCTTAAACAACAAGTATAGTTAAACCTACAATACAAAACCATCTTAGCAAGTTAAACATTTGGTTTGAAACTAGTTTGTAGTTATAGGTTCCTAGGTGTATGTAGCTGGCTCACCAACCATTATCTTATTGGTTTAACACCGGTATTATATTGTTTCAAAACTGGTGTTTACTAAAGTAAAGCTGATCTTTACCTTATATTTGATGCATGTTGCATAGAGCTAATGTTCCAAATGGTATCATACAGGTACAAAACACTGGTATCATATGGCCACCCCAAGTTCTCCTTCTGATCTTTACGCAGTATCATACTAATGTTCAGCCAGTATAATACCAATCTTTACTAGTTTAACACCAATCTCTTACCAGTTTTCTTGGTTTTTATACTGTCGCCCCAAGTTGAAAACCGTTAGAGCCATGCCCTCTCTTGCGAGAGAGGATGGTTTCTCTTTATTTGCGAGATTTTCCAGTAACTTCCCCAAGTAGTCCAAGGGCTATAGGTTGACTGACTAAAAATCTGATAGTCAGACACATAATACACATACACACATGATAAAAGAAGGAAAAAACTCACATACAATGATGATAGAATCATAGAAGAGTAAAGAATTTGGCATTTGTTTGTATACCAATCGGAAACATATAATCTAGTATCTGAATCTATACTGAAGGAATATGCAATGTATAAAAGCACACTAAATCAGCACAGGTGTTGGGAGCACGGGTTGTTGTTGTTACTTGAGATTGATCGAGAAGGTGTGTCAGATGCTTAACATAAGATTTTGTGCCAAAAGCTCTTTCACCTCACTGATTATGCCCACTACATGGGCTTGCCCATGGCATGAAAATGGCAAAATACCATCAGTAGAGGTTTGTAAATGCTCTCTAGCTGCATAGAAATTATGCCTATATATGTTTAACTACCTTAAAGCATCTACAATGTTAAGAGAGGATGTATTTGTGCCGGACCCATTCATAAGAATAATTGGAATAGACCTTTTAAGAAATATCTCCTCATAGTTTCCAGGTACTTTCACTGCTTCAAGTGTATTTTGTATGCCCTCTACTAGAATTGTTTTGTTCCATAGTGGAAAACTGCTGGAAGTTTCCTTCATGGAGTAATGTTGGAGAACTTAAGCTAATGGTCTTCTTGTCTAGACTCTTGTCCCACTAATTAAAGTACTAAACAACGTCATTGCATATTTTTTGAAGCTTTTGATCATTTGCACCATTACTTGCATTGTGCTCGTGTTCTTCTTGTATCTTAGACTTCATCCTTGCATGTTGTTCTTGCTTCCTCTATGTATGATAATCCTTGATTGCATTAGCAGAAACCTTTACGCATGACTCGCAACCCTCTACATTGGCTGAACTTCTATATTTGCTTCTAAATGCTTGGGAATCTACGATGGGTGAAATTTCCATGCGTATGTGTGTGCATCAGTGTAACAATAGTAAGGGGCCTGTAATAGGCATAGAGAGAGAGAGAGAGACAGAGACAGAGAGAGAGAGATAGAGAGAGAGAGAAACAGAGAAACAGAGAGAGGGGTAAACAATAAGGTGCCAGAGCAGGTTCAAGGTACAGAGAGGAGATGGAATGCATCTTACCCCTGCTTATGCACATTGATTTCTGTAACAGATTTGGCTTCTATACATCCTTGCTTGTTGTTGTAGGCTACAGCTATTTTTTCTACACATTCTTCTCCTTGTGGTGCTTGATATACCCGCAACCTACTTCTTCTAGGCTTTGATGCCTGCCTTGTGCACCTCTTTGAGTGTTGTAGCCTATGCATAGGACCTGGACCTTTGTTGCAAATCTTTGATGGGCTTTCCCTCTCTTGTCACAGTTGTCTACAATATCTCGACTATGCTTTTGTGTGTTTTTGCTACAAAGGAGCACTCTCTCTTTCACAATGTTGTAGCTAGTTGACAATCGATGCTTATGCTGATCGATGTTTTCATTGCTTATGCACACACTTGTTGCTACTGGGTGTTTTTTTAAAGTTTCCTTATGATCCTTTCTCTGCTTCTTATAGTGCTTGCATTTTCTTTACTTCTTTTAGACTGAGTGTATGAATATGATAAGCACAGTTTAATTTGTTTCTAAATATGCTAATTTCTTCCACACAAATATTCTCTCTGTTTACTATTATTTTTTAGCAAGTTGTTGGGCTGTGAGATCTTGTGAGGATCCCACCCTCTAAGAGCTTAGTGGATGATGGTAGTGGTAGCTGCATCAAGAAAGCTCTAATGAAAAAAAGAAAATAAGACTAAACTTATCAAACCAGTCAAATAAAAATGATAACTCCTAGAAACCTAATGTTAACCTAATGTTCTTAATCACTTGCTAATGAGCTAGCCCAACCAAGCTCTGATACCATGTTACAAAGTATGGATCTAGGGAGGCTCATAGAAAGTAATTGAAGACATGATCATGGAGACTAATGAAGTGATTAAGAAAGTAAACAAAATATTAAAATAACAAAATGGTATGCTCAAAAAATGTCATATAATTTCTTGCAATAATCAAGTTCCATAAACCCATATTTATATCCTTGGGAAGGGCTCAAATAACAAAATGGTATGCTCAAAAAATGTCATATAATTTCTTGCAATAATCAAGTTCCATAAACCCATATTTATATCCTTGGGAAGGGCTCCAATCCATGCTTTGTGTGTCCCTAGTGCCAACCATGTGTCCATGTACCCTATATGGGAAACCTTGTGCTTTCCATTTTGACCACTGACTTCACCTTTTACAAGTGACTACCATAAAAATAAACTTTTGATATTAGAACCTTAGTCTATTCTTTTTGCTAATGTTCATGCTTATTTTCTTGTTCATGTGACTCACTCCCTACCTTTCTTGTGCTCCATGGCACCACATTTCTCAACAAAGATCAATCGTCTCTTAGATCCCATGCATATCTTTAACAATAATATGACAACAAATATTTGGGACCATTTAATTTGTAAAAGAGCTACAAAGGGTACAAGGGATGACTTATAAAACATTGGACGCCTTCAAAGTGCATGGCCAATTGAAAATGAGAGTGGTAACATGATCCTACTAGAGGCACCATGGGTATTAACCAAGAAGGAGCACAATAAGGTGAAAAATGTGATTGCCTCTTTTCGTACACCAAGGGGAGTAATGAATTCATTGAAGGGTGCCTTTAAAAAAAGACTAAAAAGAAAGGAGAGGTACAATTATATGGCCTCAAGAAACATGATTGGCATAAGATATTATAGGTATATAAATATTCGCTTATTCATTTTCTCTTTATGGCACCTAATTTGTAGGCTCATATACTAACTTCCATTTTTTTCTATGCATAGTTTATTATTACAATGGCTATAGTTGGTTGTGGAGACAAGAAGGTGAGAGAGGATATTTACAAAATGGAAAGCTTGGTGGGGTATAAATCTTCTCTTCAATTCACTAGCTAATTTATATTACATATTTGGTGTTCTCATGCACTGACAAGTTATGTATTGTAAATAGGACACATGATTGCTATGTATGTAGGTACATATCGTAAAAGGAGATAGATCCTACATCCATTGATATGGTTCATCTCAATGCTATTGAGGCAGTGTGTATGATCGAGGGGATAACTTTCCTATAATAAATCTCACTAGCCAATTGCATATTGTGGTGCATTTGGTTGATGAAGTGGCACTTTGTGGTGTTGTTCATGTTTGATGGATGTTTTTTCTTGAAAGGTTCATGAAAATCTTAAAGGACTTTGTGAGACAAAGAGCAAGGCCATAAGCGTATTGTGGTGCATTTGGTTGATGAAGTGGCACTTTGTGGTGTTGTTCATGTTCGATGGATGTTTTTTCTTGAAAGGTTCATGAAAATCTTAAAGGACTTTGTGAGACAAAGAGCAAGGCCATAAGCAAGCATGGAAGAGGAATGGTTGATGTGCAAGAGTCTCTTGTGTATATCTCAAAACATCTATCTCGCATAGATCCTTCCATGCCACAATTGTGGAGTAATGAGGAGGATGACCCACGACTGATCACTAATGTGCCACAAGGAAAAGGAAGGCAACAAAAATTCGATGAATCATTACGCCACAAGGTGAATACATTCTGCATTCTTAATACTCCAATCATGCATAAGTGGATTGAGAGATACAAGGATGCAATCAATAAACAAAAGGATGAGAGAAGAGCTTTCAGAAGAGAAAATAGACGCTTGCCATTCCTGCCTAGCTTGGAACCTCTAGCAAATGGTGATCAATATAGAATGGCTTTGTATGAGTATCGATGGCATCACAAAATGGGGAGATGGTCAAAGAGAAGATCATGAGTATGCAAGAGTATGTGACCCTCAAGTAAGTACATTCTTCATCTATGTCTCATGTATATACCTTGTTTAATGCACTATACTAAATGTCATGCTTTTGTTTAATGTTATCACAAACTATATAATGCAATATGATCAGAGGGAAGGTACTTTTGCATGGAGTATGTGGATTCTAAAGGAAACACATTTGATTATGGTGTGATGGCAACTTTTGAGCAAGAAAGTCAAGCTAGTAGACATGATACCAATGTCATAGAGGACAATCTTGAGTATTGAGATAACAGTTCCATGGACCCGCTCGTCAAGTTTTATGACCACCATCGAAGGCCATATGATAATGATACCCCACCAAAACCTGTTATTGTTTACATATAGGGGACCCCTTGGGCACTATGTGAAAAAACAGGTGGCAACACACCGTCCCACCGGGGTTCGATGGTGGTGAAACTTTGCGATTGGAGGGGTAGCAGCCCCATGGACCGGCTCGCAAATTTTCATCACCATCGGACATAATATTACAATGATGCCCCACCCAAACCCACTAGTTTTTGCATAGGGGGGACCCCTTGGGCACTATGCAAAAAGTAGCCGATGACAACACACCATCCTGCCCATCCGGAGTCTGATGGTGGTGAAAATTTGCAAGTGGAGGGGTAGCATTCCAATGGACCTAGTGGAAAATTTTCATCACCATCGGATGTTGTATGATAATGATGACCCACCGAAAACCCGCTAATTTTTGCATAGGGGATCCCTTGGGTTTATGTGAAAAATAGCAGGTGCCAATACACCATCCCGCCCATCCGGCAACCGATGGTGGTGAAAATTTGCGAGTGAAGAGGTATAAGGCCCATGGAGCCACTTACAAAGTTTCACCACTAGTGGACACTGTTTGATAATGATGCCCCACCAAACCCGTTATTTTTTGCATAGGGAACCCCTTGGGCACTATGCAAATAATAGTGGGTGGCAACACACCGCCCCACACCCATCTATGATCCGATGGTGGTGAAATTTGTGAGCAGAGAGATAGCAGCCCCCATGGATTCTCTCACAAAGTCTCATCACCATCAAAAGCCTATGATAATGTTGCCCCACCCAAACATGCTATTTTTTGCATAGGGGACCTTTGGCACTATGCCAAAAATAGCAAGTGGAAACACACTATCCCACCCATCTGGTGTCTGATGGTGCTGAAACTTTACGAATGGCAGAGTAGCAACCTGCTCACAAAGTTTCATAACCATTGGACACTACTCACTCACAAAGTTTCACCCTCAAACCATTTAGAGAAGGATACAAAATATATGGACACAACTAAAAAGCCAACTCATAATATATATGGGTAGAAGATACAAATTGAGAGAAGGATACAAAATGAAGGGCCGTAGATTGAACAAATAAGAGGGAGGAGGCTACAATATCAATCCCCACACTCTAGCTCAGAGAGTCTCCAAGATACTCACATGCTTATGCTGGGCATCATTGGGGGCCTACCTTCTTGTTGTTAACTTGTCAAAGCATGAGTTTCACAGAGCAAGAACTAGATGAGAGTATATGATCGACTCCTTGCTCCACTCATGCTGCACAAACTCAATGCCACCCTTGTGCATCCGCCGAACCCTGTGCATAGTAGTGACCTATCACTATCATGTTGTGTGGGCATCAAATGAGAATCCATAATCATTAGTTCCATACATAAAACTTTATAGAAATAATGAGAAATAGTTCCATATATAAAACTTTATAGAAATAGAAAATCACAAAACACATAGTACAATATATAAAACAAAATGTGATACAATTGGTGGATGATGTACATAGAAACATGAGGTCATAAATATAAATGGCATGTAGACTGGTCGAAACAAAAGCATGATGGAATATACATATACATGATGGCTAATCCTCATTTGAGAGGACATGTTAAGCTCTAGGATGGCACACTTAGGCTGCACTCCATTATTAGGAGCACATCCTATGATAATCCCACCATCTTCACACGGCACCGTTCGTGCTTTTGCAAGCCATCCAATGATGGTGGTGACTACTCACTATGTGACACTTGCAATGATGGTGACTACTCATTGTGTGCCAGATGCAAGAGTGGGATGATCCTTGGTTGCAGCAGGTGTTGAGGAGAGAGTGAGGAACATTACGCCCAACCTCTTTTGATCCTTGGTTGCTCAAGAATCATGGTTTGATCCCTAACGGGATAGACCATGATTCTTGAGCATATATTTTGATAGTGTGTGATGTTTTTGCACTCATTGCCCAAGAGGGAAATGAGGAGGAGGTAGAGTACTACATTCTAAGTTGCACTAGGCCCAAGTTCACTCTTAAGTGTGATGGGATCCAATTAAGAATTTGGTTAGGTTGTCTCCGGTACCAACGAAAAGAGTTCCCAGGCCCCGTAGTCGGATATTCATGCAAATTGAAAACTAGTCACACCATTTACATACCCAATATGAAATTGCCTTTTTCACAGCTTCAACAGTCTTTAAAACAATCATTTAATGAAACCATAGTGTCAGTGATCATAATCCTCTAATTATCTAGTTGAATCCTTATTTCCAAACATTCATTCATCGGTGTACCTATGGCATTTTTGGCAGCCAGAACGCTCACCCCCTGTCCACTAAGGGGCCTTTTCGATAGTTCCTAGCTCATAGTAACCGACAAGTATTCACTATAATAAAAATGGAGTCTCCGTTGAAGATCAGCAAGATCAACCAACAGATCCATGTAAAAGAGCCATGGACTCATCCGTTGAGGACCAACAACAAGGTCAATCAACCAGATCCATGCCCGAATTCAGAAAACAACTCTTACTCCTTGTTCCAATATCTTCCGCCGCGACGTACGTGTGGGTATCTTTGGTGACGTAGAGCAGCTTGAGCACCGTATGGTCAGCACCCTCTAGGATTCTTCGCAGGTCACCTAGCGCTTCACTCATAGGCTGCTTCCTTGGTCCCTCATCATCTATACTGGAAGCTCACCATTTAAATCAAACCGAGGCTAGTCAAGCCCTCGGCTGACCTTGCTATGTGAGACGTCCTCCGTTGACTCTCCGTCTCATCATCAGCAGTTGCAACTTTAACAGATAGGTCTCCAGGACCTCATTCACAAGACACTCAAAATGCTTCCCCAGCATTCATGACATAAAGTCATTTGAAAAAAGATTTCACATACAATACAGTTCCAACAATATTTCCATCTTCTCTCATCACTTCACATCCTTTCACATTAGTCTCCATCTTTTCTCATCTTCCCACAAATTTTTTTTCTTCATCAATCCCTATCACATCACATCATTCCCACATCAAATCACATCCAATCGCATCATCCACACATCAATCCACTTTTTCCATACATCAATCCACATCAATCCACATCATCCATACATCCATCCACATCAATCCACAGATCGTTGCCTCCTTCATTCGTCGAAGTGGCTGAAACCCGTCGACTGGCTGAAGCGGTCGAGTTTATCCACACATCCATCCACATCTTCCATACATCCCTTCACATCAATCCACATTACCCACACATCAATCCACATCATCCATACATCCATCCACATCAATCCACATTATCCACACATCAATCCACATCAATCCACATTCATTTCATAAGTATTCTCATTCTCATCTAATCACATCTTTTTCTATCTCATCACTTATTTCCTCATTTATCATCATCAGATCTCATCCACTTGCATCTACCCATTCATCTCATCACTTCACATACATTAACATCTATCAAGTTTACATCGCATCTTATCACATCTCATTCATTCTCATCTTGATTCACATGCTAACACATTCATTCATGTCTCTTATCATTCATTCACATCCCGATTCACATCACATCACATCCCATTCACATCCCTTATCATTCATTCACATCCTAATTTATACGCTATCACATTCATTCACATCCTATATCATTCATTCACATCTTGATTCACATGCTAACACATTCATTCACATCCTATATCATTCATTCACATCTTGATTCACATGCTAACACGTTCATTCACATCCTATATCATTCATTCACATCCCAGTTCACATGCTGTATCATTCATTCACATCTTGTATCATTCATTTACATCCTCACTCACATGACATCACATCTCATCTATTCATTCACATTTATCTGATTCACATCACATCACATCCATTCACATCCCTTATCATTCATTTACATCCCGATTCACATCCTATATCATTTATTTACATCCTGATTCACATGACATGACTATTCATTCACATTTATCTGTTTCACATCACATCACATCCGTTCACATCTCTTATCATTCATTCACATCCGTTCACATCCCTTATTCATTCACATCCATTCACATCCCTTATTCATTCATTCACATCCCGATTCACATCCTATATCATTCATTCACATCCTATATCATTCATTCACATCCCGATTCACATGCTAACACATCCCGATTCACATCCTATATCATTCATTTACATCCTGATTCACATTACATCACATCTCATCTATTCATTCACATTTATGTGATTCACATCACATCTTTTCACATCTATTTACTTCTCATTCTCATCACTTCTATTCTCATCACATCCATTCTCTATCACTTCTATTCTCATCACATCTATTCTCATCACTTCTATTCTCATCACATCCATTCTCTATTCATTCTCATCTATCTGATTCATATCACATCTTATCACATCTATTTATAGAATGTAATAGAATTCTTATTTTTGATATAAAGATTCTTTACGTATCTAGTTATGCATAAGAACAATTTCAGTGGAAAATAACACTTTTATAAAAAAATCGTTTATGCATAGATTCAATTTTAAGGAGAATAACACTTTCGAAATAAAAATAAATCTTTTATGCATCTTTCTATGCATAAATTTAATTTTAATGAGAATAACTCTTTTGAAATAAAAATAAATTTCTTTATGCATCTTTCTATGCATAAAATCAAAATTGATGAGAATAACTCTTTTGAAATAAAAATAAATTTCTTTATGCATCTTTCTATGCATAAAATCAAAACTGATGAGAATAACTCTTTTGAAATAAAAATTAATTTCTTTATGCATATCTCTATGCATAAAATCAAAATTGATGAGAGAATAACTCTTTTGAAATAAAAAACATTTCTTTATGCATCTTTCTATGAATAAAATCAAAATTAATAAGAGTAACTCTTTTCAAATAAAAATAAATTTCTTTATGCATCTTTCTATGCATAAAATCAAAACTAATGAGAATAACTCTTTTGAAATAAAAACAAATTTCTTTATGCATCTTTCTATGAATAAAATCAAAATTAATAAGAGTAACTCTTTTCAAATAAAAATAAATTTCTTTATGCATCTTTCTATGCATAAAATCAAAACTAATGAGAATAACTCTTTTGAAATAAAAACAAATTTCTTTATGCATCTTTCTATGAATAAAATCAAAAGTAATGAGAATAACTCTTTTGAAATCAAAATAAATTTCTTTATTCATCTTTCTATGCATATAATCAAAATTTGATGAAAGTAACGCTTTTATAAGAAAAAAATTCTTTTATGCATCTATTTATGCATAAATTCAATTCTAATGAAAGTAACACTTTTATAATAAAAAAGGCTTTTATGCATCTATTACTTTTATCATCAAAATATTCCCAATATGCATCTTTCTATGCATAGAAACTAATTCTAATGAAAATAACGCTTTTATAATAAAAATATTTCTAATATGTATTTTTCTATGCATAGAATAAAAATAACACTTTTAGAATACACAAGCGGGGGGATTACTCTTTTTGAATAATAAAAAGATAAAACTTACTTCACCAAATTTAAGAAAATTTTTCCATAACCCTCGTTGTATAGCTGACCATTTTCTAAAATTTTCACTCTAAAATTTACTAGAAATTATCCAAGATGATTTAAATCATTCTAATCTAATCAATTTTCACTTTATTAAGAGTAAACAATATGAAAAGTTTAATTCCATCAATTTTATTACACATCTAGGATAAAGAAAGGCTGAATTCAATAATGAAGAGAAGGGGGAAAGCCTTTCCAGCAAGGCATAACATCCATTTTCATTTAAAAAAAAATCAGAAAACCATAAAATAGAATAAGAAAAAGTAGAATTTCTAACTTACTAGGAGTTTTGTGAGCTTTCCTTTGGTGGCTTGATGGTTTGAATGCATTTTGGCTAGTCGTGGGATAAAACACCAATGTACAGTGCCGTATACCCCTCAGCAAAATGGTGTTGCTGAGAGAAAAAACAGGTCACTTATGGAGATGGCACAATGTATGGTCAAGAGCCAAGCTTTGCCACATGCATTTTGGCTTGAGGCTGTCATGTGTGCTGCATATGTACTCAACACGTGTCCCACTAAGGCCTTGCAGTCTATTACTCCATAAAAAGCTTGGCATGGCAGGAAGCCTTCTATTGGTCACTTGCGTGTCTTTGGTTGCTTGGCCTATGCTTTAGTGCCTGTGCAACAACGCAGAAAATTGGATGATAAGGCTGTCAAATGAATTTTTGTTGGTTACAGTGCTGAGAGCAAGGGTTACAGATTGTATCATCCGCAATCAAAGCGTATCTTGATTAGTTGAGATGTTGTTTTTGTGGAAGATGCTGTGTAGCCTTTGTTATCATGTACCAAAGAGACAGGTGTGAGCTCACACGATGTATTTGATACGTTATTGCCTCTATTTACAGGTGGGAGTTCAAATGTAAGTCCTAATGAGGCAAATACTCAGCCTATGCAGATTTCAAACGACATCATAGATCAGCCTATTTCTCATGCAGGTTTACAGGATGTAATCTATGAGGATAGGGCTGAAAATGAGTAGGCTAGAGGTATGCCTAAATGGCTGGTGCAAACCTTGCGTGATAGTAAAATTGATACACCTATATCTAGTTGTACTCATTCAGGTTTTCAGCATGCATCTTATGCATCAGATTGTTATGCTTTGGCTGTGTCTAGTATGTGTGAAGAGGAAGAACCTCTTTCATTTGATGAGGCACAAAAATCAGAAAATCAGTTGGCTGCAATGCAAAGTGAATATGATGCTATAATGAAGAATGGTACATGGTCTTTGTGTGATTTGCCTATTAGTAAAAAGGCCATTGGATGTAAGTGGGTTTTTAAGTTGAAACAAAATCCAGATGACAGTGTTGATCGCTATAAGGCTAGGCTTATTGCAAAGGGTTATGCTCAAGAAAAGGGCATTGATTTTGATGAGACCTTTGCTCCCACTTGTCGTATGACTACCATTCGTAGCATTTGTGCATTAGCAGGTCATAATGGTTGGAATGTACATCAGTTGGACATAAAGACTGCATTCTTGAATGGAGATTTGCAGGAGGAGGTGTATGTATTGCAGCCTCGTGGTTTTGTTCAAAAAGGGCAGGAAAACAAAGTGTGCAGGTTGAAAAAGGCTTTATATGGTTTAAAGCAAGCTCCACGAGCTTGGTATGAAAAGATACATGCATATTTGACTGCACATGGTTTTCAGAATAGTCCAACAGAAAGCACTTTGTATGTTAAACGTGTGGATGAGGTACATCTAATCATTGCTCTCTATGTCGATGACATGCTGCTCACAGGACTAAATGAGAGTCATATTGCTGATTTTAAGGCTAATTTGAATGCCTCTTTTGAGATGTCAGATTTGGGGCATTTGCATCATTATTTGGGGATACAATTTAAACAGTGTGATGGAGGTATTGCTTTGTGTCAGACAAACTATATTGAGACATTGTTGCGGAGATTTGGCCTTGAAGACTGCAAGCCTATTGCTACTCCAATGGAGACAGGTTTGAAGTTGAGTCTTCATGATGCTGGAGATCACTTTGATGTCACACTCTATCAGACAACTGTTGGTTGCCTCATCTATGTACGCATTACGAGGCCAGACATTCAGTTTGCAGTCTCATAGGTGAGCAGGTTTATGCATAGCCCAGGGTCTCAGCATTGGAAGGCAGTTAAACGCATCTTTCGCTACTTGAGTGGCACCATACATCTTGGGTTGTTTTATCCCAAGGGGGGATTGTTGCCACCAGATTTGCATGCTTTTTCGGACTCAGATTGGGCTGGTTGCTATGACACAAGAGTGTCCACAAGTGGTTTTTGTTTCATGCTCGGTAGCTCATGCATATCTTGGTTGAGCAAGAAGCAACCTACTGTGGCCACTTCGAGTTGTGAAGCTGAGTACAGGGCAGCTTTCACATCTACGGTTGAGTGTGTGTGGCTCAGACGGCTTATGGCTGACTTGGGTGTTGGACAAGAGTTTGCCACCTCTATCTTCACTGACAGTCAGAGTGCATTGGCAGTTTGCGAGAAACCTAGTTTTTCATGCTCGCACAAAGCACATTGAGGTGCATTATCACTATGTCAGGGAGAGACTCTCAGCAGGAGAGATCAGCTTGGCCTATGTGCCAACAGGACAACCTCGCCGATCTTTTTACAAAGGCGCTTCCTCGTGAGAGTTCCAAACTTTTCGCAAAGCTTTGGGCTTGCTCCCCTTTGTGGATTGATCTACTTTGGGCATGGCACTCCCCTATACATGAGTGCTAGCTCTCGTTCACACCATCACTCCCAGGGGGGATTTGTTGCCATATATATAGGCAGTGATGTGTGTGAACACACTTAGGACCGCTGCGGCACTTTTTCCCTCTTTAGGAGGTTTTTTCCCCCGGCTTGTATATATGCCCATCATTCTAGGGCTAACTTATCTTTTGTACATTGACATAATCTAATACTTTGTGTTGTGTGCATTCTTGCTTCTTCTTCTCCAAGCTTTGTGTGCTTTCCTGCAACCCTAATTCCAACAATCAGTTCTCAACTAGAATTTAAAATCAAATCAACCACATTCAAATTGATCATCTCGATAGTATTAATGCTTATAATTTCAAGTCTTAGATTTACTCGTATATACTACCAGTAAAAGAGCTGCAGTTATACCCTCGGTATATAAGGTTAGTCATGGTCCTTGGAACTATAAGGTAAATACCATCATGTCTAGGCCTCAAGAAAGTCAGGGAGGATTCCATACGATTGCGGTACTTCCATCTGAAGACCCAATTACCAATTTACAAATTTCAGTTTGAATATCAAATTGTACGAATTTTATCACACAATTACAACCTTTTACTGCTTCTTTATAAATTTTTGACATTTTTGGCTTCTCGGTTGATCCTCATTAGCCAATTTGTTCTGATACCAGCTCTGAGGTCCCTATCCCCACCGTGCAACGAATTCAGGGATGCTAGCAGCGGAAGTAGCACTTCTTGCGTGGGGCATGGTCCGAACAAGAGACTAATCCATCGGTTCTTCCAAAACCAAACCCAAAAAAACATCCCTTGCCCGGAAAGCACAGGCGATTCGTCTAGGATAACTTTTCTCTAGCGTAGTCAAAAGCCTTAACTAACTGAACTGATCTGACCAAACTCGTAAGTCCCATAGTCAGATCAGGGAAAAGATTGTACTTGGATCATAGAGACCAATTCTTTTTTCCTCATTGAGAGGCACAGTCGATTCTTTTCTATAGAATAATTTTTGTCCGGGATTTACTCCATCTATGGAACCAGAATAGAATTGAGTCTCAATTTAGGGATCCATCTATTGAGAGATGTAATCGTGGTGTTGTGTGTATGTGGGAAAGCACCCTAGAGGTGCAAGATATTGTGGTGAGATGGAATGCCACATGTAATATTGTATGGTGTGTGAGTGTTGACTAAAAGAGTGGAAAAGGAGTTGCCACATGGATGATGATGTGTAAAGTGGGATAAGGCTAGAAAGCCTATATCATTGTATGGTTCATGGAGAATGCAATACAAGGGAATAGTGTTGAGTGTGCAATCTCTCTCTCTCTCATGGAGTTTTTAGTGTGGTTTAATCCACCTTAATTCTTATGCTTAATCTATGTCCTTCACCACCATGATCAATCCCATTTCTAGAATTTTAACACCAGCAATGCAAGCCTACCCCATCCAGTCCCATGGATTAGCCAACTGCCTAACCACTGTAGTGATGGGATCCAATTAAGAATTTGGTTAGGTTGTCTCGGGTACCAACGAAAAGAGTTCCCAGGCCCCTAGCCAGATATTCATGCAAACTTAAAACTAGTCACACCATTTACACACCCAATATGAAATTGCCTTTTTCACAGCTTCAACAATCTTTACCACGTGCTTTACAAAGTTTGGTCACAATCGGAGTATGTTTGGATTGGTAATTAGCGCCCAGTTTGGATTTTTCAAGTCTCACTGATCATAATCCTCTAATTATCTAGTTGAATCCTTATTTCCGGCCCCCTAGCCGGATATTCATGCAAACTTAAAACTAGTCACACCATTTACACAACCAATATGAAATTGCCTTTTTCACAGCTTCAACAGTCTTTAAAACAATCATTTAATGAAACCATAGTGTCACTGATCATAATCCTTTTATTATCTATTTGAATCCTTATTTCCAACATTCCTTCATTGGTGTACCTATGGCATTTTTGGCAACTAGAACGCTCACCCCCTGTCCAGTAAGGGCCTTTTCGATAGTTCCTACCTCATAGTAACCGACAAGTATTCACTTTAATAAAAATGGAGTCTCCGTTGAAGATCAGCAAGATCAACCACAACAGATCCATATAAAAGAGCCATGGACTCATCCGTTGACAAGGTGAATCAACCAAATCCATGCTCGAATTCAAAAAACAACTCCACGTGTATCATTATACTACCTTTGCCAATTTCCACGACCTCTTTGACTCCCCCTACCTCTGAATTGGCCTTTTCCACCTGCGTGTTGTTGTTATTGTGAATTCTTGGACTGTTGTTGTTTTGCTCTGCTGTTGGCCATAATTCTGATTACCTGTTCGGCCACCTCCTTGATCGCGTCCACGACCTCCTCTACCTCGTCCTCTTCCTGAACTCGTGTAGAAGGCTTGTTGCTCTGAACTGTTTTTGTTTTGTGAAGACTATTGGTCTTCACCCAAGCTCTTCTCTTCTATAATCAACATAGACACCAAGTCTATAAAATTGAGAATGTTTTCTCGAGTCTGAATGGATGTCTTGAACGCCTTGTATTGTGGCCTGAGACCACGTAGACAGACTTCCACCTTATCATCATCATCTACTAAAACACCAATAGATGCAAGGGATTCCACAATACCCTTTATCTTCAATGCATAGTCATTCACAGACATACTCTTTTTCTCCACAGTATGAAGTTCATTCTTCAACTGTATCTTTCATGCCTTGGTATTTGTTTCATAGAGTTTTACCAAGGTGTCCCATGCCTCCTTGGGGGACTTGGCATCCTATATATGTGCCCATGGTGTCCTGTATACTGATAGTAGAGAGCGAATACTTAACTTTTCTGGCTCCTTGGTTCCAATCCTTAAACTCTTTCACATCTGCAGTAGTCGGATTGATGTCTGGTATCTCCCATGGCTCTTCATGCTTGTAAGATTCCTCCCCCAACCCCTTTTTGATGTCTAGTATCTTCCCCTGTAATCAATCCCTCTTCAAAAATATAAAGACCTTGCTTCTAACTGTTTTAGCCTAGAGAGAAAATTATTCTAGAGAGAGAATATTCAGATTATGAATATTTTTGGATAGAAAAATAACTCATCTTATTAAAATAAGTTCCCCTGAAACAGAAACTCAAAAAGAATTTTCCAATGTGCAATTGGAATTAATTGGAAATAGGTATAAAGAACCTTAGTCTAAGGGTCTAGATTTTCAGAATTTTTTTTTGGATTATGGTCCAATTAAGGTTCCTATGGGCCAATAGCATCAATCCATGTGTAGGGAGGAGATAAATCCAAATTGTAAAAGAAAATACCCAAAAATGAGTGAATGCTCACATAAGATGAAGAGTTGAAAATGTACAAGGTTTATTAGTAAAAAACTATGAGCAATATTAAAAATATGAGTTATTTTGGGTATCCAAAAATGAGTAAATGCTCACATAAGATGAAGAGTTGAAAATGTACAAGGTTTATTAGTAAAAAACTAAGAGCAATAAAATTTTGACACATATGTAAGGAAGGAGAGTTCTTTAAAGAAGGTGCATATTTCACATAAGATGAAGAGTTGAAAATGTACAAGGTTTATTAGTAAAAAAACTATGAGCAATAGAATTTTGACACATATGTAAGGAAGGGGAGTTCTTTAAAGGAGGTGCATATTTCACATGCTTGAATGAGTTTTAAACTCAAAAATAATGTGATATTTTTATCTCTCATATCTCTTGAACCAAACCAAATCAAAATGGAACCAAATCGAATCAAAAAGTAACCAAACTAGGTCCAAATCTAGTCCAAATTCAACCAAACTGACTTGGAAAATTCTAGAATCAGTTTGTTTGGTTAGGAGCTCAATTTTTCCTGTAAATAGAAGCCTTCCCTTGTTGAAAAAAATATAGTGTCTTATGCATTGTTACTCTACTCCACCTAATCCAAGAACTGTGAATTCTTTAATAATTCACTAGTTTTTGACACTTCTCTCTTTCTTCAATCTCCATTGGTGGCTCCATCAACATACTAAACCAATTGATTGGTTGGGGGCCTCTACCGTGATCAAAGAATCAAGCAAAGTATAAGATAAGTATAGTGAATTTTGATCTTTTCTATAATTTCTCAATGATTCTCTCTTCTCAACCCCTCTCAAGCTTGAGAAGCTTAATTGATATGGTTTTTGAAATGCTATTGAAGTTAATTAATTAATGTTAGTAAAGAATTACATAAAAATCTATTTATATTTAATTCTAATGGTCTTTCTCTCTCTCACATAAGAAATGGTCATACTCATGACCCTTTTCAATCCAAATGAAGCTTTTCATAAGGCTTTTCCTTAATCCAAGATTAAGCTATGCTTGAGGCCAAATTAATGGCTTTTTTCTATGCTTTTAGTTTATGTATATCGATGATTCAATCCATTATGGATTGATGATCCAATTAGAGACCATTCTAATTATTTCCTTAATGATAAGCCTTATCCCTTAGAAAAAATTGAGATTTATCAGTCATAGTAGCGGAGCTATGGCAAAATTTTTATAGAAATTACGCATAAAATAATTTCATTCAAAGCATAAAAAGAGGACTTCCTACCATATTCTAGGAATTATCATCCTAGATTAATTAAGAGAATATTATTATGCATGGAGATATGGATGTTTGCATGTAGATGTAGAGGTATGGATGTGAGTGTGAATGTGGAGGTGGATGTATGCATGGAGATGTAGATGTATGCATGTAGAAGTAAATGTATAGATGAGGATGTAAATGGAGATGTGGATGGATGCATGTAGATGTAGATGTGGATGTGGAGGTGGATGGATGCATGTAGATGTAGATGTGAATGGAGATGTGGATGTATGCAAGTAGATCTAGATGTATAGATGTAGATGTGGATGTGGAGGTGGATGTATACATGTAGATGTAGATGTGGAGGTGGATGTATGCATGTAGATGTAGATGTATAGATGTGGATGTGAATGGAGATGTGGATGTATGCATGTAGATGTAGATGTATAGATGTAGATGTGGATGTGGAGGTGGATGTATGCATGTAGATGTAGATGTGGATGTGGAGGTGGATGGATGCATGTAGATGTAGATGTATAGATGTAGATGTGAATGGAAATATGGATGTATACATGTGGATGTAGATGTATAGATGTATATGTGGATGTGGAGGTGGATGGATGCATGTAGATGTAGATGTGAATGGAGATATGGATGTATGCATGTGGATGTAGATGTATAGATGTAGATGTGGATGTGGAGGTGGATGGATGCATGTAGATGTAGATGTATAGATGTAGATGTGGATGGAGATGTGGATGTATGCATGTAGATGTAGATGTATAGAAGTAGATGTGGATGTGGAGGTGGATGTATGCATGTAGATGTAGATGTATAGATGTACAGATGAAGATGTATGCATGTAGATGTGGATGTAGATGTGGAGTTGGATGTATGCATGTAGATGTAGATGTATAGATGTATAGATGTAGATGTATAGATGTGGATGTGAATGTGGAGGTGGATGTATGCATGTAGATATAAATGTATGGATGTGAATGTGAATGTGGATGTGGATGTATGCATGGAGTTGTGGATGTATGCATGGAGTTGTGGATGTATGCATGTAGATATGAATGTATGTAGATGGGGATGTTTAGATGTGAATGTGGATATGGAATGTGGAATAAGTAAGGTGGGTTGATGAGGGATAATGTGGAAAAATGAGAGTTAATATAGAAATTGTATTTGTAAACTGTTTGTAAATGCTGTTTGTAAATGATTGTTTTATGTCAAGAATGCTAGGGGGAGCATTTTGACCGTCTTGTGATTAAGGTCGTGATGATAAAGTTGCAACTGCTGACGGAGAGTCAATGAAGGACGTCTCGCGTAGCAAGGTCGGCCGAGGTCTTGACCAGCCTCGGTGCGATTAAAATGGTGAGCTTCCGGTACGGTGGATGAGGGGCCAAGGAAGCGGCCTATGAGTGAAGCGCTAGGTCACCTGCGAAGGATCCTAGAGGGTGCTTACCATACGGTGCTCGGGCTCTAGGTCGCCTAGGATACCCACGCGTGCGTCGAGGAAGATATTGGAACAAGAGTAGGAGTTGTTTTCTGAAATCGGGCATGGATCTGGTTGATTGACCTTGCTGGTCTTCAATGGATGAGTCCATGGCTCTTTATATGGATTTGTTGGTTGATCTTGCTGATCTTCAACGAGAGTCCATCTTGATAAGTGATTATATTTCCGAGTATTATGGGCTAGGAACTATCGAAACGGCTCCTGAGCGTTCTAGTTGCAATGATGCCATAGATACTCTGATGAAGGAATGATGAGAAATTAAGAATCAATTGGATAAATTGGAAGATGGTGATCAATGATACTATGGTTTTATTAAAGGATTGTTTTAAACTGGTTGAATCTGTGAAAAGGCAATTTCATATTGGGTGTGTGAGTGGTGTGACTAGTTTTATTTTTGCATGAACATCCGGCTAGGGGGCCTTGGAACTCTTTTCCTTGGTACCCGAGACAAAACCTAACCAAATTCTTAATTGGATCCCATCACTACAGTGGTTGGGCGGTTGGCTAACCCATGGGACTGGATGGGGTTAGGCTGGACTGATGGATTCGTAAATCGAGACTCAAACTTTTGTTTTTACGATAGATAAAATAGATCCCGGACAGTAACTGTTCTATGGATAGGAATCAACGGCTGTGCCTCTTGAATGGGGAAAAAAGCATTGATCCCAATGATCCAAGTGCAAGTTTCTCCCTTGATCTGACCAAGTATCTTATAGATGTAATTGGATCAGCTCGATCAGAAATGATCTTGACTACGTTAGAGTAAAAAGTTATCCTGGTGGAATCGCCCGTGCTTTCCGAACAAGGGAAGTTTTTCCGGGTTCGGTTTTGGAACAACCGACGGATTAGTCTCTTATCCGGATATCCGTGGGTGAGGCCCGAATGAGGGACCCCTATCCCGCGCGAGAAGTGCTACTTCCGCTGCTAGTATCCCGAATCTGTTGCTCGGTGGGAACAGGGATCTCACAGTTGGTATCAGAGCATTTGGTTAATAAAGATCAACTGAGAAGACAAATATGTCAAAAATTTATCAAGAAACACAAAAAGGTTATAATTGTGTGAGATAATTCATACAATTTGATATTCAAACTGAAATTCGTAATTTGGTAATTGGGTCTTCAGATGGAAGTACCGCAACTATATAGAATCCCTGACTTGCTTGAGGCCTAGACATGATAGTATTTACCTTATAATTCCAAGGGCCGTGACTACCCGTATATACCGAGAGTATACTGAAGCTCTTTACTGACAGTATATACGAGTAAATCTAAGACTTGAAATTATAAGCATTAATGCTATCCAGATGATGATTTTGAATGTGATTGATATGATTTTTAATTCTGTTTGAGAATTGATGAATTAATTTGGATTCTGATTGAAAATGCTGATTGAAAAATGTTGATTTAAAAAATTAGTTGAAATATAATGAAACCACAATGAGGGGGAATGGGACGAGTCCCTGTGATGAATACTTGACTGGTAGATCAAGTTAAGAGATGTCAAATTGAGAACTTGCCTGACTGAAATTTCCGGGGAGGAATGTTCCGAAGGAAACTTTTCGGTCTAATGGACCATTAGCATGTTAAAGATATGAATGACATGATCTGAATGAATTGTTATTTAATGATGAGTTCTATATAAGGGATATTTATCCCAGTGTTCTGTTGGGTTGACCAAAATATAAGGAACCCCAAAATAAAATTGGATCTTAAGAAAAAGAGCTGTCCTCTACCTTGCGAGATGAGGACATCTCGCACTTTTTAAGTGGGGTAGAATGTAAGATTCCTCCCCAACCTTCGAGGTATACTGGAGTAAGAATCTTCCTTTCTGATCTTATAATTATTCCCTCTCTAAAATAAAAGAAAGTTTCTGTTTAAAAAAGGAAGACCCTTTTCCTAGAATACTTCTCAGGAGTCCCACCTGTTTTAAGGATTCAGAACAATGAGTTCAGAAGTGAAAATCGGTGTTTTGGATACCAAGGTTTTGGTTTTCATTCGAGTACGGCCCAAAAGAAGTTCTTTATCTCTTGGGGAGTATAAGAAGTTATCCCCCAGATATTGTGACCCTTATATCTAAATTCAATGAAAGTAGGTGACTTAGCCTACAAGCTTCTTTTATTTCCTCATCTCAAAATTCTTAATGCCTTCTACAGAAAAATGTGTCAAACACAAATCATGGAAAGATGGTAAAACTTCAGTGGCAAGTTACCATTGGCTTCTAGGTTACGCTAGCTCCTTCCTTTATATAAGTTGTAACTTTTACTTGTCACTCACAGTAATCTTACTCCCATCAATCTCCTTTTCTTCTTAATCTCCTTCATGGCTTGGCAACAGAAATTAGTTTTATCCTTGATGATTTCTCACCTTCAAGACGCAAGAGAGTCTGTGAAGAAAGACTTTATAGAACAGTATGAGCGCTCACTTTTTCCTCACCTAGGAACTTCTGTAGCTCAGACCAAATGGCGGACCTATCAAAACATAACTAGGGTAACACCCTGGGGTCAGCAGCACTTTCGTAACATGTCCGCTTGGCCATGGTTATTGAAGCTTTGGGTTTGGGTCCCCGATACTACTGCGTCATGAGATCAAGGCATCTTGGGTTTTCTGAGTGGGTCTTCTTACTGGCGTGTTTTCTTCCTCATGAGAAGATATACCTTTATCCCGTTTTTGGCTTACCTCTCAGAGGTCCTTTTGTTAGATCACCTCATACCATTGAGATAGGTGCGGCAATAACCAGCAGAATCATTCCCATAGATGAGTTACCCTATACTTGTGCAGCTTGTGAGTGCTGCTTTTGTGACCATATGACGGACGGGCTTATGGAAGTGTGAAGAGTTCTTCTATCTTTACTGTATAAGTTCCAAGAATGAATAAATTTTAAATCTTGTTCTTATCTTGCTTTCTTTAAGACTTTTCTTGGTGGTTAATCTTGATTAAAATTTTTCTGTAAGTCTCATATTCGTGCATCTTGCGAAATTATCCCAGTTTGCGAGATGAGGACATCTCGCATTTTTTAAGTGGGGTAGAATGTAAGATTCCTCCCCCAACCCCTTTTTGATGTCTAGTATCTTCCCTTGTAATCAATCCCTCTTCAAAAATATTAAGACCTTGCTTCTAACTGTTTTAGCCTAGAGAGAGAAAATTATTCTAGAGAGAGAATATTCAGATTATGAATATTTTTGGATAGAAAAATAACTCATCTTATTAAAATAAGTTCCCCTGAAACAGAAACTCAAAAAGAATTTTCCAATGTGCAATTGGAATTAATTGGAAATAGGTATAAAGAACCTTAGTCTAAGGGTCTAGATTTTCAGAATTTTTTTTTGGATTATGGTCCAATTAAGGTTCCTATGGGCCAATAGCATCAATCCATGTGTAGGGAGGAGATAAATCCAAATTGTAAAAGAAGATACCCAAAAATGAGTAAATGCTCACATAAGATGAAGAGTTGAAAATGTACAAGGTTTATTAGTAAAAAACTATGAGCAATATTAAAAATATGAGTTATTTTGGGTATCCAAAAATGAGTAAATGCTCACATAAGATGAAGAGTTGAAAATGTACAAGGTTTATTAGTAAAAAACTAAGAGCAATAAAAATTCGACACATATGTAAGGAAGGAGAGTTCTTTAAAGAAGGTGCATATTTCACATAAGATGAAGAGTTGAAAATGTACAAGGTTTATTAGTAAAAAAACTATGAGCAATAGAATTTTGACACATATGTAAGGAAGGGGAGTTCTTTAAAGGAGGTGCATATTTCACATGCTTGAATGAGTTTTAAACTCAAAAATAATGTGATATTTTTATCTCTCATATCTCTTGAACCAAACCAAGTCAAAATGGAACCAAATCGAATCAAAAAGTAACCAAACTAGGTCCAAATCTAGTCCAAATTCAACCAAACTGACTTGAAAAATTCTAGAATCAGTTTGTTTGGTTAGGAGCTCAATTTTTCCTGTAAATAGAAGCCTTCCCTTGTTGAAAAAAATATAGTGTCTTATGCATTGTTACTCTACTCCACCTAAGCCAAGAACTGTGAATTCTTTAATAATTCACTAGTTTTTGACACTTCTCTCTTTCTTCAATCTCCATTGGTGGCTCCATCAACATACTAAACCAATTGATTGGTTGGGGGCCTCTACCGTGATCAAAGAATCAAGCAAATTATAAGATAAGTATAGTGAATTTTGATCTTTTCTATAATTTCTCAATGATTCTCTCTTCTCAACCCCTCTCAAGCTTGAGAAGCTTAATTGATATGGTTTTTGAAATGCTATTGAAGTTAATTAATTAATGTTAGTAAAGAATTACATAAAATTCTATTTATATTTAATTCTAATGGTCTTTCTCTCTCTCACATAAGAAATGGTCATACTCATGACCATTTTCAATCCAAATGAAGCTTTTCATAAGGCTTTTCCTTAATCCAAGATTAAGCTATGCTTGAGGCCAAATTAATGACTTTTTTCTATGCTTTTAGTTTATGTATATCGATGATTCAATCCATTATGGATTGATGATACAATTAGAGACCATTCTAATTATTTCCTTAATGATAAGCCTTATCCCTTAGAAAAAATTGAGATTTATCAGTCATAGTAGCGGAGCTATGGCAAAATTTTTATAGAAATTACGCATAAAATAATTTCATTCAAAGTATAAAAAGAGGACTTCCTACCATATTCTAGGAATTATCATCCTAGATTAATTAAGAGAATATCATTATGCATGGAGATATGGATGTTTGCATGTAGATGTAGAGGTATGGTTGTGAGTGTGAATGTGGAGGTGGATGTATGCATGGAGATGTGGATGTATGCATGTAGAAGTAAATGTATAGATGAGGATGTAAATGGAGATGTGGATGGATGCATGTAGATGTAGATATATAGATGTAGATGTGAATGGAGATGTGGATGTATACATGTAGATGTAGATGTATAGATGTAGATCATGTGAATGGAGATGTGGATGTATGCATGTAGATGTAGATGTATAGATGTAGATATGGATGTGGAGGTGGATGGATGCATGTAGATGTAGATGTATAGATGTAGATGTGAATGGAGATGTGGATGTATGCAAGTAGATGTAGATGTATAGATGTAGATGTGGATGTGGAGGTGGATGTATACATGTAGATGTAGATGTGGATGTAGATGTGGAGGTGGATGTATGCATGTAGATGTAGATGTATAGATGTGGATGTGAATGGAGATGTGGATGTATGCATGTAGATGTAGATGTATAGATGTAGATTTGGATGTGGAGGTTGATGTATGCATGTAGATGTAGATGTGGATGTGGAGGTGGATGGATGCATGTAGATGTAGATGTATAGATGTAGATGTGAATGGAAATATGGATGTATGCATGTGGATGTAGATGTATAGATGTAGATGTGGATGTGGAGGTGGATGGATGCATGTAGATGTAGATGTATAGATGTAGATGTGAATGGAGATATGGATGTATGCATGTGGATGTAGATGTATAGATGTAGATGTGGATGTGGAGGTGGATGGATGCATGTAGATGTAGATGTATAGATGTAGATGTGGATGGAGATGTGGATGTATGCATGTAGATGTAGATGTATAGAAGTAGATGTGGATGTGGAGGTGGATGTATGCATGTAGATGTAGATGTGGATGTAGATGTGGAGGTGGATGTATGTATGTAGATGTGGATGTAGATGTGGAGTTGGATGTATGCATGTAGATGTAGATGTATAGATGTATAGATGTATAGATGTAGATGTATGTATGTAGATGTGGATGTAGATGTGGAGTTGGATGTATGCATGTAGATGTAGATGTATAGATGTATAGATGTAGATGTATAGATGTGGATGTGAATGTGGAGGTGGATGTATGCATGTAGATATAAATGTATGGATGTGAATGTGAATGTGGATGTGGATGTATGCATGGAGTTGTGGATGTATGCGTGTAGATATGAATGTATGTAGATGGGGATGTTTAGATGTGAATGTGGATATGAAATGTGGAATAAGTAAGGTGGGTTGATGAGGGATAATGTGGAAAAATGAGAGTTAATATAGAAATTGTATTTGTAAACTGTTTGTAAATGCTGTTTGTAAATGATTGTTTTATGTCAAGAATGCTGGGGGGAGCATTTTGACCGTCTTGTGATTAAGGTCGTGATGATAAAGTTGCAACTGCTGACGGACAGTCAATGAAGGACGTCTCGCGTAGCAAGGTCGGCCGAGGTCTTGACCAGCCTCGGTGCGATTAAAATGGTGAGCTTCCGGTACGGTGGATGAGGGGCCAAGGAAGCGGCCTATGAGTGAAGCGCTAGGTCACCTGCGAAGGATCCTAGAGGGTGCTGACCATATGGTGCTCGGGCTCTGGGTCGCCTAGGATACCCACGCGTGCGTCGAGGAAGATATTGGAACAAGAGTAGGAGTTGTTTTCTGAAATCGGGCATGGATCTGGTTGATTGACCTTGCTGGTCTTCAATGGATGAGTCCATGGCTCTTTATATGGATTTGTTGGTTGATCTTGCTGATCTTCAACGAGAGTCCATCTTGATAAGTGATTATATTGCCGAGTATTATGGGCTAGGAACTATCGAAACGGCCCTTGAGCGTTCTAGTTGCAATGATGCCATAGATACTCTAATGAAGGAATGATGAGAAATTAAGAATCAATTGGATAAATTGGAAGATGGTGATCAATGATACTATGGTTTTATTAAAGGATTGTTTTAAACTGGTTGAATCTGTGAAAAGGCAATTTCATATTGGGTGTGTGAGTGGTGTGACTAGTTTTATTTTTGCATGAACATCCGGCTAGGGGGCCTTGGAACTCTTTTCCTTGGTACCCGGGACAAAACCTAACCAAATTCTTAATTGGATCCCATCACTACAGTGGTTGGGCGGTTGGCTAACCCATGGGACTGGATGGGGTTAGGCTGGACTGATGGATCCGTAAATCGAGACTCAAACTTTTGTTTTTACGATAGATAAAATAGATCCCGGACAGTAACTGTTCTATGGATAGGAATCAATGGCTGTGCCTCTTGAATGGGGAAAAAAGTGTTGATCCCAATGATCCAAGTGCAAGTTTCTCCCTTGATCTGACCAAGTATCTTATAGATGTAATTGGATCAGCTCGATCAGAAATGATCTTGACTACGTTAGAGTAAAAAGTTATCCTGGTGGAATCGCCCGTGCTTTCCAGACAAGGGAAGTTTTTTCGGGTTCGGTTTTGGAACAACCGACGGATTAGTCTCTTATCCGGATATCCATGGGTGAGGCCCGAATGTGGGACCCCTGTCCCACGCGAGAAGTGCTACTTTCGCTGCTAGTATCCCGAATCTGTTGCTCGGTGGGAACAGGGATCTCACAATGCTCACCTTCTATATAGTCCCAGTAGCCCTTTCCCATTAGGAAATTTGTCAGCCTGAACCTTCAAGCATGGAAGTTGTCCTTATCAAGCTTCTCAACAACAATTTGGTTTATGCCATCATTTGACATCTTGCTAGATGTCACGCATTTTTCTGAGAGGTATTTTGGGCTTGTGTACATATGGATGCATGGCCTGTGTGAGAGTTTTGCTCGGGAACGCCTTGGTAGTTGTACAAAGAGAATGGTTTCGCTGTAGGCTTGTTATTACAGGTTTGTTCGAAGTGTGCTTTGTTGCAGGTGATATCAGTCGTTCGATGGCTCAGGGTGTATGCGCGACCAAGAGATGGAAAGTTATGTTGGAAGATGTGGAAGCATGAGAACCATAAAATATTGGTGTGGCTAATATAGCCTTGAGCATAGTGTGAAATGAAGAGTGATGTAGCCATCGTTGAGGCTTTAGGAAAATAAGAATAATAATAATACACGTGGCCAATTAAGGAATTACCACATGGAGGTTTCATTTGTTTGCCAGCGTGCCACCATCTAGAAAGTTGGCGAGCGCTGCCTGGAAAAAGGTGACCGCCTTGCTGAGGAGAAGGACGCCTAGCGGGGGTTGTTGCTGCAGAGGGCCGCAAAGCATACAAGTGAAGAGGGTAGCCTACGGGTGCTGGGGGCTCTCGAGCATAGCCGTGGATACACAGAGCTGTGGGGAGGTCGCCCAGGAGAGAAGCACCAGCGTAAGTGAAGACTGCGGCGTGGACGAGGTCGAATCCCAGAGTGGTGTTGGCGATGGTTGGAGCCCCCAGCGAGGAAGTGGGTTCGTGTGAGGCTGGCGCTAAGGCTAGAAGGCTGGCGTTACAGTGTGTGAAGAGCAGCGCAGCTGCGGTCAAAGAGAGCCGAAGGGAAGGCTTTGAGGTGAGTAGCGCAGAAGGCGCCAAAGAACGAGTAAGAGCTGGCTGGCGTCAAGGGTTCTCGGGCGCAGCTGTTGCAGGTCTGCAAACAAACGGGTGCTGGCGTTAAAGGTCGACGTGGAAGCCTTAGCCAACAGGCTCGCGATGACAGAGAAGCTGAAGAAGACAGGGCTGCTGGTGTAGCGACGAGGGCCTCCCTTGTGAAGTGTAAGGGTTTGAAGTGGCTGGCGTGGCTGAAGCGCAAGGTGTGAGCTGAAGGAGGGAAGCGTGGACGAGAACGTCCTTGGTGACTGAGTGGCGGCTGCAGAGGTGATGTGGCCTTGGTGAGGACAGCCGACGGGTTGGTGAGCATGGAGGGCACGCGTAAGAAGAGAGCAGAGGGCGTAGTTGTGACGGGCCTCAAAGGTAGCTGCTGGCGAAAGAAGAAGACGAGTGTTGGTGTCAAGGTGATGGGCTGGCGTAGGTGAAGCTAACAGTGGCTGGGCGTGGCCGGAAGTGCAACTGAGGCAGACAAGGGCCGTTGTGTAAAGCTGGGGGCCTCCCGTGTGAAGAGTAGTGGAGCCTGGAGGAGCGGACAGAGTCGACGGGCTGGCGTAGGTGAAGCTAACAGTGGCTGGGCGTGGCCGGAAGTGGTGTCAAGGTGATGGGCTGGCGTAGGTGAAGCTAACAGTGGCTGGGCGTGGCCGGAAGTGCAACTCAGGCAGACAAGGGCCGTTGTGTAAAGCTGGGGGCCTCTCGTGTGAAGAGTAGTGGAGCCTGGAGGAGCGGACAGAGTCGACGCCTTTTGTGAGGAGGCTACCTTGTGATGACTGGGTGATGTGGGGTTGGTGCAGAGCAGCTGACAAGGAGCTGTGAAAGTGGATGCGTAGGCTGGTGTGGGCTGTGTAAGTGAAGCCGACAGAAGACAGAGTAGGCTGGTGTGGGCTGCGTAAGTGAAGCCGACAGAAGATAGAGTAGGGTGCCGAGTGAAGCAGAGAGAGATGAGGTGTTGCTGCTGAGCTGGTGGGGCCGGTAGCATTGCAGATAAGCTACAGGTGACAGAGGATCAGCACAGAAAGAGAGAGAGAAGTGTTGGTGTAGCTGCTACTAGCGACACACACAGAAGTGATGGGCTGTAGAGTTTAGGGTTAGCTGGTGGGGTGCCCTCTGAAGAGAGTGAGTGGTCGGGTTCATTCTGGTGTGATTGGCACAGCAGGCAGGCGAGAGGTTCGCGGTGATTGGGGATGTGGTGTATCCTCGGCAGTAAATCCAAGCCTGAGTGTTTTTATGGTTGTGTGAGTAAAGCTTCTATGTCGGGTAGAAGCTTGTATGAAATGTTTTGACTGGGAATATGTTGCTGGGTGTTTATCTTGGTCTATGGTGCCCTTGTTTTGTGATGTCTGTCTGGCGTGGGTTGGGTGGTGAAGTGTGGAAAGTGTTCCAGCCGGTGGCTGGTGGTGCCTCTGTTCGTGTTGTTGTTTCCAAGTTTGGGGGGTGAAGGGCTATAGAGGCAGTGGTCTTTTCTTCTTTTTTTCACCTCACATTCTTCTGGTGCCCTCACAGAGGATAACTCTGGCGTTGTTCTTTGCCTAGAAGGGCGTGTGTTCCACTGAGGAGAGCTCAGGGATTGTTATAGGTTTTCATGATGTGGTCTTATCCAGAATTTCATGGCAGAAAGGATGAAGATGTGTGTGACTTTTTGGAGCAAATGGAGTTGGCATGCATTAGCAATCATGTGACAGATGAAGAGTAGGTTTTGAGACTGATAAAGATTTTCTTGAAGGGAGATACCCGAAGCTGGTTTAAGGATTTTGAAGCACAGGATGCGACAGGTGAGCTACATGGTGTTTTGAGCTTAGACAGGTTGAAAGAAGGCCTTTTGGAGCGTTTTTAGCAAGTGGAGGAGCCTAGTGTGCTTTGGCAGGAGTTGAGCATCTTGAAGCAGGTCCATGGGCAATCACTGGGGATGACTTGTGAAGGTATTTACATGTTTGTGGAGTAAGTGGTGTATGACATTGAAGCAGGAAGTACCTCCTATGTTTGTGAAGAAGAGCTTGTTTATTGATGGTTTGCTACCCCATTTGAGGGTCAGGGTTGAGTTGAAGAATCCCAAGTCATTTGATGATGCAATTAGGGTTGCTAGGGAAAAGGAAGGCAAGATTTTGAAGCAGATGGAGATTGGTATTTATCCATATGAAGGTGTTGTGTCTGCAAGGGATATGCATGTGAATTTGGTTGAGGTGGATAAGAGTCCTATGCAAAGTTTGATTAGACAGGAACCTCAAAGGCCGATACAGGTACAAAGAAGGATGTTTTATGTGCCTTTTGATTTTTTTCCAAAGTCGTTAAAGCATGTGCAGGTGGATGAAAAGAGGGTGGATGAGAAGCAGGTGAAGGAGCAAAGTGAAGATGAGAAGTTGCCAGTGGATTCTTCTTTGGATTTGGACGTCGTGGCTGTACATGACAGTGATTTGGATGATATGCATGCACATGGAAGCAAAGAGGATGATGCCTTGGGATTGGCTGATGATAAGAAGGAAGAGCAGCTGGATATAGGATGCTTTAAGGATGATTTTTTGCCAGATTCTACAAGGGAGGAGGATGGGGTAGAGACTTGTGATGAAGTGAAGATGGTTTGTGATGCGGATGTGGAGAGCATGGAGGAAGATCCTATTATTATGGATTTTCTTGGACAGCTTGATGGTGATATGATACCTGCAATGGATGATGTGAATGTTTGTCCATTTGATGCATTATGTGCTGGGGAGTCTTTGGACGATGATACCAGGGGGGTTGGCAACACTCAAGAAGGTATGCAAGTAGATTTGGCTGATGAAGAGCGTTGTGATGTGAGTATTGTGCTTGAGGATGATGTGTGGGAAGTTGCTAGCCTTAATGAACATGAGCCAAAGATAGAGATGGATGCTGATATGGTCGAGAGTGTAACAAAGGCTTCTTTGCGTATTGCTGAAATGCTGAAGGCAAAGTCCAAGGATGACAAGGATTCTGAACCAGCTGAGCTATATGGTTGTGAGGAGATGCCTGAATTGCAAGAACTGGAAGTGCTTGTGGACACTACCGTTGGAAAGGATGTGGATTTTTGTGTGGAGAAAGGTCAAAATGTGGGAACCTGGCCTTCACTGGTAATGACAGATTGGATGCTAAATGCTGCAATGTCACAGGTTTTGAAGATGAGGAGGGTTGTTGTGACTGAAGAGCAGAGGCTTGAGGATGATGTTGTGGGTGGAGTGGACAGAAAAGATTTTGTGGCCATGGTTGATGTTTGGCGTGTGTGAAGAGTTTTGTTTGGAATGCGTTGCCAGGTGTACAGGGTGGACGGATTTGTTTTGGGTTTGTGCAGGCCTGTCTGGAAGTGGTCTATTGGAGGTCCGCTGGAGATGATATCAACTACTCGGTCGTCTTAATGTGTGTACGCGTCCCTTTAAATGAACGGGCACTCGAAGCTGTAATTGAAATGTGTGTGGAAAGCATGGGCAATAAAAGATAAAAGGAAAAAGGTCGCTTGGAGCATTGGTGTGAAAGCTATTTGGGGTGGCCATCTCTTAGGCCTTAAAAAAAATAAAAAAAATGATATAATAACGTGGCCAATTTATTGGAGGCCACATGGCTGCTTATTTGGTGGCCAGCGCTGCTGCCAGCGTAGGACCTCTAGAAAGTTGACAAGGCTGGGTGCGCCGAGTACAAGAGGGAGAGCAACGTGTGTAGGAAGGGCCGCCTTGCGGAGAGTAGTTCTGGGCAAGAGGGCCGCGTGTGGGAGCTAGTCGAGGACTTGGCTTGAAGGCGTAGCCACACGCAAAAAAAGAAGGCCGCCTTTGAAATGGTAACGCAGCGCAGACACCGTGGAGAGAGAGCTCACATCAGGGTGGCGGCCGTGTGATGTAAAAAGGCTGGGGATTTGGCAGTCCAAGCAGGTGCTGGAGGTCGCTGGCTGGTGAACTGCGTAGAGTGACTAGAGTTGCCACCTTGTTGAGGGTCGCCCTGGGTGATTCTGCAGAGGAGCTGAAGCAACGTGTGAAGGGTGATGTGGCGTGGTAAGAGACCACAAGGGAGCCGCCCTTGAAGAGGGGTGAGTACTAGTGAAGATAAGCTGCTGGTTGATGGGCTGACAGCGCAAGGAGAGAAGGCTGGAGCCGATAGCGAAGAGAAGCTGGGCTGGTGTAGCGACGTCAGCAAGGTGAGGCCCCTGATGGTAGTGTGGTGGGCTACTGAGAGAAGCCGGATTGGTGAAGAGCGCCGATTGGCTGGCGACAGAGGAGTTGGGGAGCAAAAGAGCAAGTGATGTACTTGCCTGCAGAGGCGAAGACCAGGTTGATTTGAAGGCGTGGAGGCTGCTAACGAACGAGATGTCTAGCGAGAAGGCAGTGATTGGAGAAGAAGAGCTGCTTTGGGTGCAGTTGCAGAGGGTTGTGGACAAGCGGACAGAGGTGACTGGTTGGCACAAAAAGGGTGGCTGGTGTGGGCCGTGTAGGTGAAGCTGGATGTGGAAGCCAAGGAGATGCTGGCGACCGGATGCTGAAGACAGGGTGGTGAAGAGGGCACGCATGGCCGTATAGAGTGTTGCTGCTTGGTGGTGGGCCAGTAGCATTGCAGAGGAAGTGGTTGGCAGAGGATCAACACAGAGAGAGAGAGAGAGAGAGGTGTTTGGGTAGCTGCTGCTGCTGGTGACACATACAGAAGTGATGGGCTGCAGAGAGTTGAGGGTTAGCTGGTGGGGCGCCCTCTGAAGAGTGAGTGGCCGGGTTCTTTCTGGTGTGATTGGCAGAGCAGGCAGGCGAGAGGTTCGCGGTGATTGGGGATGTGGTGTATCCTCGGCAGTGACAGGTCTGAGTGTTTTTATGGTTGTGTGAGTAAGGCTTCTGTGTCGGGAGAAGCTTGTATATGATGTGTTGACTGGGAATATAAATGCTGGGTGTTTACTTGGTCTATGGTGTCCCTGTTTTATGCTGTCTTTCTGGCGTGGGTTGGGTGGTGAGTGTGAGAAGGTTCCAGCCGGTGGCTGGTGGTGCCTCCGTTCGTGTGTTGTATTCCAAGTTTGGGAGGTGAAGGGCTATAGAGGCAGTGGTTCTTTCTTCTTTTTTTCACCTCACATTCTTTCTGGTGCCCCCACTGAGGATAACTCTGGCGTTGTTCTTTGCCTAGAAGGGCGTGTGTTCCACTGAGAAGAAGAGCTCAGGGATTGTTATAGGTTTTCATGATGTGGTCTTATCCAGAATTTCATGGCGGAAAGGATGAAGATGTGTGTGACTTTTTGGAGCAAATGGAGTTGGCATGCATTAGCAACCATGTGACAGATGAAGAGCAGGTTTTGAGGTTGATAAAGATTTTTTTGAAGGGAGATGCCTGAAGTTGGCTTAAGAATTTTGAAGCGCAGGATGCGGCATGTGAGGTACATGGTGTTTTGACCTTAGACAGGTTAAAAGAAGGCCTATTGGAGCGTTTTCAGCAAGTGGAGGATTCTAGTGTGCTTTGGCAGGAGCTGAGCATCTTGAAACAGGTCCATGGGCAATCACTGGATGATTTTGTGCAGGTATTTACATGTTTGTGGAGTAAGTGGTGTATGACATTGAAGCAGAAAGTTCCTCCTATGTTTTTGAAGAAGAGCTTGTTTATTGATGGCCTATTACCCCATTTGAAGGTTAGGATTGAGTTGAAGAATCCCAAGTCATTTGATGATGTAGTTAGGGTTGCTAGGGAAAAGGAAGGCAAGATTTTGAAGCAGATGGAGATGGGTATTTATCCGTATGACGGTGTTGTGTCTGCAAGGGGTATGCAAGTAAATTTGGTTGAGGTGGATAAGAGTTCTATGCAAAGTTTGACTAAATGGGAGCCTCAAAGGCCTATACAGGTGCAAAGTGGAATGTTCTATATGCCTTCTGATTTTTTTCCAAAGTCTTTAAAGCATGTGAAGGTGGATGAAAAGCAGGTGAAGGAGCAAAGTAAAGATAAGGAGTTGCGAGTGGATTCTTCTTTGGATTTGGATATCGTGGCTGTACATGACAGTGGTTTGAAAGGTTCTATTGAAGATCAATTGCATTTGGATCTGGATGACATGCATGCACATGGAAGCAAAGAGGATGATGCCTTGGGATTGACTGATGATAAGAAGGAAGAGGAGTTGGATACAGGATGCTTTGAGGATGATTCTTTGCCGGATTTACCAAGGGAGGAGGATGGGGTAGAGACTTCTAATGAAGTGAAGATGGCTTGTGATGCGGATGTGGAGAGTATGGAGGAAGATTCCATTATTATGGATTTTCTTGAACAGCTAGATGGTGGTATGGTACCTGTGATGAATACTATGGATGTTCTTCCATTTGATGCATTATGTGCTGGGGAGTCTTTGGACGATGATATCAAGGGGGTTGGCAGCACTCAAGAAGGTATGCATGAAGATTGGGTTGATGAAGAGCGTTGTGAGGAGAGTATTGTGCTTGAGGATGATATATGGGAAGTTGCTAGCCTTGATGAGCAGGAGCCAGAGATGGAGATGGATGCTGATATGGTCGAGAGTGTAACAAAGGCTTCTATGCATGTTGCTGAAATGCTAAAGGCAAAGTCCATGGAGGACAAGGATTTTGAACCAGCTGATCTGTATGGTTGTGAAGAGATGCCTGTATTACAAGAGCTGGAAGTGTTTGTGGACACTGCTGTTGGAAAGGATGTGGATTCTTGTGTGGAGAAAGGTCAAGATGCTGGAACCTGGCCTTCACTGGTGTTGATGAATTGGATGCTAGATGCTGCAATGCCACAGATTTTGAAAACGAGAAGGTTTGCTGTGGGTGAAGTGAAGGTGGATGATTTTCTGGATGTGGTTGATGTCTGGTATGTAGTGATGCACCCATGGTGTTTCATGGATGTCGGGGAATGGGATGGTGAGTTGCTGTTTCCTTTTGATCCTGGTGGTTAGCTATTGGATTATGCTTTTGCTGCTGAGCATAAATGCTCTAGCAGACGGGGGGGGGTTGGCAAAGTATGTCAGGCATTTTTCTGAGAGGTATTTTGGGCTTGTGTACATACGGATGCATGGCCTGTGTGAGAGTTTTGCTCGGGAACGCCTTGGCAGTTGTACAAAGAGAATGGTTTCGCTGTAGGCTTGTTACAGGTTTGTTCGAAGTGTGCTTTGCTGTAGGTGATATCAGCCGTTCGATGGCTTAGGGTGTATGCGCGACCAAGAGCACTGGAAAGTTATGTTGGAAGATGTGGAAGCATGAGAACCATAAAATATTGGTGTGGCTAATGTAGCCTTGAGCATAGTGTGAAATGAAGAGTGATGTAGCCATCGTTGAGGCTTTAGGAAAATAAGAATAATAATAATACACGTGGCCAATTAAGGAATAACCACATGGAGGTTTCGTTTGTTTGCCAACGTGCCACCATCTAGAAAGTTGGCGAGCGCTGCCTGGAAAAAGGTGACCGCCTTGCTGAGGAGAAGGACGCCTGGTGGGGGTTGTTGCTGTAGAGGGGCCGCAAAGCGTACAAGTGAAGAGGGTAGCCTACGGGTGCTCGGGGCTCTCGAGCGTAGCCGACGCGGATACACAGAGCTGTGGGGAGGTTGCCCAGGAGAGAAGCACCAGCGTAAGTGAAGACTGCGGTGTGGACGAGGTCGAATCCCAGAGTGGTGTTGGCGGTGGTTGGAGCCCCCAGCGAGGAAGTGGGTTCGTGTGAGGCTGGCGCTAAGGCTTTACGGTTGGCGTTACAGTGTGTGAAGAGCAGCACAGCTACGGACAGAGAGAGCCGAAGGGAAGGCTTTGAGGTGAGTAGCGCAGAAGGCCTCAAAGAACGAGTAAGAGCTGGCTGGTGTCAAGGGTTCTCGGGCGCAGCTGTAGGTCTACAAACAGACGGGTGCTGGCGTTAAAGGTCGACGTGGAAGCCTTAGCCAAACGGGCTGGCGACAGAGAATCTCAAGAAGACAGGGCTGCTGGTGTAGTGACGGGGGCCTCCCTTGTGAAGTGTAAGGGTTTGAAGTGGCTGGCGTGGCTGAAGCGCAAGGTGTGAGCTGAAGGAGGGAAGCGTGGACGAGAACGTCCTTGGTGACTGAGTGGCGGCTGCTCTGCAGAGGTGATGTGGCCTTGGTGAGGAGAGCTGTAAGATTCCTCCCCAGCCTCTCAAAATGTTTAGCATCTTCCCCTGTAATCAATCCCTCTTCAGAAATATAAAAGACTTGTTTCGAACTGTTTTAACCTAGAGAGAGAAAATATTCTAGAGACAGAATATTCAGATTTTTAATATTTTTGGATAGAAAATTATCTCATCTTATTAAAATAAGTTTCCCTGAAACAGAAATTCAAAAAGAACTTTCCAATGTGCAATTGGAATTAATTGGAAATGGGTATAAAGGATCTTAGCCTAAGGGTCTAGATTTTCAGAAATTTTTGGATTATGGTCCAATTAAGGTTCCTGTGGGCCAATAGCATCAATCCATGTGTAGGGAGGAGATAAATCCAATTTGTAAAAGAAGATACCCAAAAATGAGTAAATGCTCACATAAGATGAAGAGTTGAAAATGTACAAGGTTTATTAGTAAAAAACTATGAGCAATATTAAAAATATGAGATATTTTGGGTATAATGATTCCATTTTGACACATATGTAAGGAAGGGGAGTTCTTTAAAGGAGGTGCATATTTCACATAAGATGAAGAGTTGAAAATGTACAAGGTTTATTAGTAAAAAACTATAATCAATATTAAAAATATGAGATATTTTGGGTATAATGATTCCATTTTGACACATATGTAAGGAAGGGGAGTTCTTTAAAGGAGGTGCATATTTCACATGCTTGAATGAGTTTTAAACTCATAAAAATTGAGATATTTCATCTCTCCTCTCTCCTCATTCAAGTCTAGTTCCAAAAAGTTAGCTTAACTGACCTAAAAATGGTCAAATATTGACCAAACTGATTTAGAAAATTCTAGAATCAGTTTGTTTGGTTAGGAGCTCAATTTTTTCTATAAATAGAAGCCTCCCCCTTGTTGAAAAAATATAGTGTTTATGCATCGTTACTCTACTCCACCTAAGCCAAGAACTGTGAATTCATTAATAATTCACTAGTTTTTGGAGCTTTCCTCTTTCTTCAATCCCCATTGGTGGCTCCATCAACATACTTAACCAATTGATTGGTTGAGGGTCTCTACCGTGAACAAAGAATCAAGAAATTTGTAAGGTAATTAGTGAATTTTGATCATTTTCTATAATTTCTCAATGTTTCTCTCTTCTCAACCCCTCTCAAGCTTGAGAAGCTTAATTGGAATGGTTTTTGAATGCTATTGAAGTTAATTGATGAATGGTAGTGAAGAGTTACATAATTTGATGAATGCTATTGAAGTTAATTGATTAATGATAGTTAAGAATGGTAAGAAGTGTATGTGATAGGATAAGATGTATATGGGTTGTGATAGGACGAGAATGGATGTGATGTAAAAGATTAGATGTGAAGGCATATGGGGCTATATGAATGGGAATGTGGAAATGGATGTATGTATGTGGATGTGTGGATGTGGAGATCGGAGTGTGGATATATGAATGTGAAAATGGATGTATGCATGAAGCTGTATATGCATAGATGTGAATGTGGATGTATAGATGTGAATGTGGAATGTGGATGTGGATGTATGTATGTATGTGGATGTATAGATGTGAATGGGAATGTGGATATGGATGTATGTATATATGTGGATGTGGATGTATGAATGAGGACGTGATAGTGGATGTATGCATGTGGATGTGGATATGGATGTGTATGTATGAATGTGGATATGGGATGTGGATGTATAAATGAGGATGTGAAAATGGAGGTAAGCATGTAAATGTGGATGTATGGATGTGAATGTGGATGTGGATGTGGATGTATGGATGTGGTTATGGATGTGTATGTATGAATGTGGACATGGGATGTGGATGTATAAATGAGGATGTGAAAATGGAGGTAAGCATGTAAATGTGGATGTATGGATGTGATTGTGGATGTGGATGTGGATGTGGATGTATGGATGTGGATATGGATGTGTATGTATGAATGTGGATATGGGATGTGGATGTATAAATGAGGATGTAAAAATGGATGTATGCATGTAGATGTGGATGTATGAATGTGAATGTGAATGTGTATATGAATTAATGTGTCGTCGATATGAGGAAATGGATGAGAATGAGTACACATTGAATGGAATGTGGAATAAGTAATGTGGACTAAGGAGAGATAATGTGGAAAGACGAGAGTTCGATTTAGAAACTGTATTTTGTGACTGTTTGTAAATGACTGTTTTATGTCAAGAATGCTGGGGAAGCATTTTGACCATCTTGTGGATTAAGGTCATGAAGACCTAACTGTTAAAGTTGGAACTGCTGACGGAGAGTCAATGGAGGACGTCTCGCGTAGCAAGGTCGACCGAGGTCTTGACCAGCCTCGGTTCGATTTAAATGGTGAGCTTCTGGTACGGTGGATGAGGGACCAAGGAAGCGGCCTATGAGAGAAGCGCTAGGTCACCTGCGACGACGAAGGATCCTAGAGGGTGCTGACCATACGGTGCTCGGGCTCCGGGTCGCCGAAGATACCCACACGTGCGTCGTGGAAGATATTGGAATAAAGAATAAGAATTGTTTTCTAAAACCGGGCATGGATCTGGTTGATTGACCTTGCTGGTTCTCAACGGATGAGTCCATGGCTCTTTTATATGGATCTGTGGGTTGATCTTGCTGATCTTCCACGGAGATTCCATTCTGTTATATGAATATATTGCCGGTTACTATGAGCTAGAAACTATGGAAAAGGCCCCTGAGTGAACAGGTCGTGAGCGTTCTGGTTGCCAATGATGCCATAAGTATACTGATGAATGAATGACTGGAAATAAGGATTCAACCAGAGACTATGAGGATTGTCATCAGTGACATAATGGTTTCATTAAAGGATTGTTTTAAAGTTAGCTGATGCTAAGAAATAGGCAATTTCATATTGGGTGTGTAAGTGGTGTGACTAGTTTTATGTTTGCATAAACTTCCGGCTAGGGGACCTTGGAACTCTTTTCCTTATCCCCCAGATATTGTGGACCAAAGAAAGTAGGTGAACTTCTTTTATCTCTTCATCTCAAAGTTCTTAATGCCTTCTATAGAAAAATGTGCCAAACCCAAATCATGGAAAGACGGTAAAACTTCAGTGGCAAGATACCGTTGGCTTCTAAGTTACGCTAGCTCTTTCCTTTATATAAGTCGTAACTTTTACTTGTTGCTCACAGTAATCTTACTTCCATCGATCTCCCTTCTTCTTTATCTCCTTCATAGCTTGGCAACATGAATTAGTTTTATCCATGATGATTTCTCACCTTCAAGACGCAAGTGAGTCTGTGAAGAAATATTTTATAGAACAGTATGAGCGCTCACTTTTTCCTCACTTGGGAACGTCTGTAGCTCAGACCAAATGGCGGACCTATCAAGACATAACTAGGGTAACACCCTGGGGTCAGCAGCACTTTCGTAACAATGTCCGCTTGGCCATGGTTATTGAAGCCTTGAATTTGGGTCCCCGATACTATTGCATCATGAGATCAAGACATCTTGGGTTTTCTGAGCGGGTCTTCTTACTGGCGTGTTTTCTTCCTCATCAGAAGATATGTCTTTACCCCGTTTTGGGCTTGCCTCTCAGAGGTCCTTTTGTTAGATCACCTCAATAACTGAGATAGGTGCAACAATAACCAACAGAATTATTCCCATAGATGAGTTACCTTATACGTGCGCAGCTTGTGAGTGCTGCTTTTGTGATCATATGATGGACGGGCTTATGGAAGTGTAAAGAGTTCTTCTATCTTTACTGTATATGTTCCAAGAATGAATAAAGTTTAAATCTTGTTCTTGTCTTGACCCTTACTCTCTTTGAGACTTTTTTAATTGGTGATTAATCTTAATTAAAAATTTTCTCTCAGTCTCATACTTGTGCATCATGCGAAATTACCCCCAATTTGGGAGATGAGGGCATCTCGCGTTTTTCAAGTGGGAGAGAATGTAAGATTCCTCCCCAGCCTCTCAAAATGTTCAGCATCTTCCCCTGTAATCAATCCCTCTTCAGAAATATAAAAGACTTGTTTCTAACCGTTTTAACCTAGAGAGAGAAAATATTCTAGAGAGATAATATTCAGATTTTTAATATTTTTGGATAGAAAATTATCTCATCTTATTAAAATAAGTTTCCCTGAAACAGAAATTCAAAAAGAACTTTCCAATGTGCAATTGGAATTAATTGGAAATGGGTATAAAGGACCTTAGCCTAAGGGTCTAGATTTTCAAAAAAATTTGGATTATGGTCCAATTAAGGTTCCTATGGGCCAATAGCATCAATCCGTGTGTAGGGAGGAGATAAATCCAATTTGTAAAAGAAGATACCCAAAAATGAGTAAATGCTCACATAAGATGAAGAGTTGAAAATGTACAAGGTTTATTAGTAAAAAACTATGAGCAATATTAAAAATATGAGATATTTTGGGTATAATGATTCCATTTTGACACATATGTAAGGAAGGGGAATTCTTTAAAGGAGGTGCATATTTCACATAAGATGAAGAGTTGAAAATGTACAAGGTTTATTAGTAAAAAACTATGAGCAATATTAAAAATATGAGATATTTTGGGTATAATGATTCCATTTTGACACATATGTAAGGAAGGGGAGTTCTTTAAAGGAGGTGCATATTTCACATGCTTGAATGAGTTTTAAACGCATAAAAATTGAGATATTTCGTCTCTCCTCTCTCCTCATTCAAGTCTAGTTCCAAAAAGTTAGCTTAAATGACCTAAAAATGGTCAAATATTGACCAAACTGATTTAGAAAATTCTAGAATCAGTTTGTTTGGTTAGGAGCTCAATTTTTCCTATAAAGAGAAGCCTCCCCCTTGTTGAAAAATATATAGTGTTTATGCATCGTTACTCTACTCCACCTAAGCCAAGAACTGTGAATTCATTAATAATTCACTAGTTTTTGGAGCTTTCCTCTTTCTTCAATCCCCATTGGTGGCTCCATCAACATACTTAACCAATTGATTGGTTGGGGGCCTCTACCGTGAACAAAGAATCAAGAAATTTATAAGGTAATTAGTGAATTTTGATAATTTTCTATAATTTCTCAATGTTTCTCTCTTCTCAACCCCTCTCAAGCTTGAGAAGCTTAATTGGAATGGTTTTTGAATGCTATTGAAGTTAATTGATGAATGGTAGTGAAGAGTTACATAATTTGATGAATGCTATTGAAGTTAATTGATTAATGATAGTTAAGAATTACATAAATTTTCATTCATGCCTAATTCTAATGGTTTTTATGTAATTTCTCTCTCTCACTCAAGAAATGGTCATACTCATGACCCATTCTCAATCCAAATGAAGCTTTTCATAAAGCTTTTCCTTAATCTAAGATTAAGCTATGCTTGAGGCCAAATTAATGGCTTTTTTCTATGCTTTTAGTTTATGTATATTGATGATTCAATCCATTATGGATTGATGATCCAATTAGAGACCATTCTAATTATTTCCTTAATGATAAGCTTTATCCCTTAGAAAATTGAGATTTATCAGTCATAGTAGCGGAGCTATGGCAAATTTTTTATAAAAATTATGCATAAAATAATTTCATTCAAAGCATAAAAAGAGGACTTCCTACCATATTCTAGGAGTTATCATCCTAGATTAATTGAAGATATTCATTGTAATCATAGAGAAATTGATTTTTATATTATGCATAATTGATTTTCATGCATAGAGGTATGCATAATAGATTATTATTTTAACATAAAAGTGTTACTTTTATCATAATTAGATTTCATGCATAGAGGTATGCATAAAAGATTATTATTTTAATATAAAAGTGTTACTTTTAGCATAATTGAATTTCATGCATAGATGTATGCATAAAAGATGATTATTTTATTATAAAAGTGTTATTTTTATCATATTTGGATTTCATGCATAGAGGTATGCATAAAAGTTGATTATTTTATTATAAAAGTGTTACTTTTGTCACAATTGAATTTCATGCATAGAAGTATGCATAAGAGTTTATTATTTTATTATAAAAGTGTTACTTTTATCATATTTGGATTTCATGCATAGAGGTATACATAAAAGTTGATTATTTTATTATAAAAGTGTTACTTTTATCACAATTGAATTTCATGCATAGAGGTATGCATAAAAGATTATTATTTTATTATAAAAAGTGTTACTTTTATCACAATTGAATTTCATGCATAGAAGTATGCATAAGAGTTGATTATTTTATTATAAAAGTGTTACTTTTATCACAATTGAATTTCATGCATAGAAGTATGCATAAGAGTTGATTATTTTATTATAAAAGTGTTACTTTTATCATAATTGGATTTCATGCATAGAAGTATGCAAAAAAAAAAGATATTCTTTTTATACTAAAAGTGTGATTTTCATCATAAATGGATTTTATGCGCATAACTTAGATGCATAAGAGAAATTCTTTTATTCTAAAAGTGTAATTCCTACCAAATTGAATTTATGCATAAGAAGATGCATAAAAGATTGATTTTAAACTTAAAAGTGTCATTCTCATCTAAATTGAATTTATGCATAGGAAAATGCATAAAAGATTGAAATTTAATTCAAAAGTGTCATTTTCATTTAAAATGAATTTATGCATAGGAAGATGCATAAAAGATTGATTTTTACTTCGAAAGTATTAATCTCCTTAAATAGAATTTATGCATAAATAAATGTGTAAAGAAATCTTATATCAAATATAAGAATTCTCTTGTATTCTATAAATAGATATGAGATGTAATAGGATGTGATAAGAGGTGTATAAGATGTGATAAGAGGTGATAAGATGCTTATGAAATAAGTTAGGAGGTGATAAGATGAATTAAGATGTGATAAGATGAGTATGCGATGAGGTAAGAAGTGTATGTGATAGGATAAGATGTATATGGGTTGTGATAGGGCGAGAATGGATGTGATGTAAAAGATTAGATGTGAAGGCATATGGGGCTATATGAATGGGAATGTGGAAATGGATGTATGTATGTGGATGTGTGGATGTGGAGATCGGAGTGTGGGTGTGTATGAATGTGAAAATGGATGTATGCATGAAGATGTATATGCATAGATGTGAATGTGGATGTATAGATGTGAATGTGGAATGTGGATGTGGATGTATGTATGTATGTGGATGTAGATGTGGATGTATAGATGTGAATGGGAATGTGGATATGGATGTATGTATGCATGTGGATGTGGATGTATGAATGAGGACGTGATAGTGGATGTATGCATGTGGATGTGGATGTATGGATGTGGATATGGATGTGTATGTATGAATGTGGATATGGGATGTGGATGTATAAATGAGGATGTGAAAATGGAGGTAAGCATGTAAATGTGGATGTATGGATGTGAATGTGGATGTGGATGTGGATGTATGGATGTGGTTATAGATATGTATGTATGAATGTGGATGTATAAATGAGGATGTGAAAATGGAGGTAAGCATGTAAATGTGGATGTATGGATGTGATTGTGGATGTGGATGTGGATGTATGGATGTGGATATGGATGTGTATGTATGAATGTGGATATGGGATGTGGATGTATAAATGAGGATGTAAAAATGGATGTATGCATGTAGATGTGGATGTATGGATGTGAATGTGAATGTGTATATGAATTAATGTGTCGTCGATATGAGGAAATGGATGAGAATGAGTACACATTGAATGGAATGTGGAATAAGTAATGTGGACTAACGAGGGATAATGTGGAAAGACGAGAGTTCGATTTAGAAACTGTATTTTGTGACTGTTTGTAAATGACTGTTTTATGTCAAGAATGCTGGGGAAGCATTTTGACCATCTTGTGGATTAAGGTCATGAAGACCTAACTGTTAAAGTTGCAACTGCTGACGGAGAGTCGATGGAGGACGTCTCGCGTGTAGCAAGGTTGACCGAGGTCTTGACCAGCCTCGGTTCGATTTAAATGGTGAGCTTCTGGTACGGTGGATGAGGGACCAAGGAAGCAGCCTATGAGTGAAGCGCTAGGTCACCTGCGACGAAGGATCCTAGAGGGTGCTGACCATACGGTGCTCGGGCTCTAGGTCGCCGAAGATACCCACACGTGCGTCGTGGAAGATATTGGAATAAAGAATAAGAATTGTTTTCTGAAACCGGGCATGGATCTGGTTGATTGACCTTGCTGGTTCTCAAAACAGATGAGTCCATGGCTCTTTTATATGGATCTGTGGGTTGATCTTGCTGATCTTCCACGGAGATTCCATTCTGTTATATGAATATATTGCCGGTTACTATGAGCTAGGAACTATGGAAAAGGCCCCTGAGTGAACAGGTGGTGAGCGTTCTGGTTGCCAATGATGCCATAAGTATACCGATGAATGAATGACTGGAAATAAGGATTCAACTAGAGACTATGAGGATTGTCATCAGTGACATAATGGTTTCATTAAAGGATTGTTTTAAAGTTAGCTGATGCTAAGAAATAGGCAATTTCATATTGGGTGTGTAAGTGGTGTGACTAGTTTTATGTTTGCATGAACTTCCGGCTAGGGGGCCTTGGAACTCTTTTCCTTGGTACCCGAGACAAAACCTAACCAAATTCTTAATTGGATCCCATCACTACAGTTGGTTGGGTGGTTGGCTAACCCATGGGACTCGATGGGGTTAGGCTGGACTGATGGATCCGTAAATCGAGACTCAATTTCTGTTTACGATAGATAAAGTAAATCCCGAATAGTAATTGTTCTATGGATAGGAATCAACGGTTGTGCCTCTTAATGGGGAAAAAAGCGTTGATCCCAATGATCCAAGTGCAAGTTTCTTCCCTGATCTGACCGAGTATCTTTATAGGTGCAGTCGGCGGATCAGCTTGTTCAGTAATGGTCTTGACTACGTTAGAGTAAAGAGTTATCCTGGTGGAATTGCCCATACTTTCCGGGTGAAGGAAGTTTTTCTGGGTTTGGTTTTGGAAAAACCAACGGATTAGTCTCTTGTCTGGATATCCGTGGGTGAGGCCCCGAGTGTGGGACCCCTGTCCCGCGCGAGAAGTGCTACTTCCGCTGCTAGTACCCCGAATCCGTTGCTCGATGGGAACAGGGATCTCACAAGAGCCGACGGGCTGGTTGAGCGTGGAGGGCACACGTAAGAAGAGAGCAGAGGGCACAGCTGTGAGACGGGCGTCAAAGGTAGCTACTGGCGAAAGAAGAAGACGGGTGCTGGCGTCAAGGTGATGGGCTGGTGTAGGTGAAGCTAACAGTGGCTCGGCGTGGCCGGAAGTGCAGCTGAGGTAGACAAGGGCCGTTGTGTAAAGCTGGGGGCCTCCCGTGTGAAGAGTAGCAGAGCCTGGAGCGGACAGAGTCGACGCCTTCTGTGAGGAGGCTGCCTTGTGATGACTGGGTGATGTGGGGTTGGTGCAGAGTAGCTGACAGGAGCTGTGAAAGTGGATGTGTAGGCTGGTGTGGGCTGCGTAAGTGCAGCCGACAGAAGATAGAGTAGGGTGCCGAGTGAAGCAGAGAGAGATGAGGTGTTGCTGCTGAGCTGGTGGGGCCGGAAGCACTGCAGATAAGCTACAGGTGATAGAGGATCAGCACAGAAAGAGAGAGAGAAGTGTTGGTGTAGCTGCTGCTGGCGACACACACAGAAGTGATGGGTTGCAGAGAGTTGAGGGTTAGCTGGTGGGGCGCCCTCTGAAGAGAGTGAGTGGCCGGGTTCATTCTGGTGTGACTGGCACAGTAGGCAGGCGAGAGGTTTGCGGTGATTGGGGATGTGGTGTATCCTCGGCAGTAAATCCAGGCCTGAGTGTTTTTATGGTTGTGTGAGTAAGGCTTCTGTGTCAGGTAGAAGCTTGTATGAAATGTTTTGACTCTGGGAATATATTGCTGGGTGTTTATCTTGGTCTATGGTGCCCTTGTTTTGTGATGTCTGTCTCTGGCGTGGGTTGGGTGGTGAAGTGTGGAAAGTGTTCCAGCCGATGGCTGGTGGTGCCTTCGTTCGTGTTGTTGTTTCCAAGTTTGGGGGGTGAAGGGCTATAGAGGCAGTGGTCTTTTCTTCTTTTTTTCACCTCACACCAGACACACAAATTTACCAGAAACAGCACTCTGGTTTGTCCTGCACAAACTGCTATATTTTCTGCAGCGGTACTGTAGTACACTCAAATGTTGTGCAACCAGTGACCTAAATGTGCATACATACACCCAATGGCAACTGTTGACCTCCTTGTAGCATACACAGTGTCTGCACAGCCAATTTATCTTCTTGCAGTTCTTAAAACAGAGTTCTGCAAAGAATCGATGACTTACCCGCAGTGCTCGAAATCGCCTACTTTCTGAAAAACGGAGGTTTTGACACACCCGAAACGCGTTTTTTACCCAAAAAATGCTATCTGCCGTCGAAACAACAATATAGTTGCCCTATAGCTTCACTCTTGCGCGAAGAAATCTCCTCAATCAGAGATCGTTTGCTGGTGCCTCCCCCGTAGAGCTCCCGACAAGGATGTAGTCGCCAACACAAATAGGGAAGAGTAGTTGAACCTCTTACCCTTGTATTGCTTCCTGTGCTTCTCTTGCTTGCAGCTTAGCCCTTAGCAAGATCTGATACCATGAAAAGATGTAGGGGAGATGAGAGCTTGAACTCTTGTAAGCACACACACACTCACAAAATCCTAATAGAGAACACACAAGGTGAGAGGCTAAAAATCTTCTTCTTCTTCACTCAACACTCAACAGACCATATACAAAGATAAGACTAACCATATACAAAGATAAGAGTACACACATATGAAAAGATACTCAACCAAATACATACTAGGGTTCTCTATAGTGTGAACCCAACTAAATGAGCTGGCGCTATAACTATGCCAGTCTCTAGAATGGCTGTCACACAGCCTTTCATCCCACTGGCTGCATATCACCCATGATCTCACCAACCATGCTAGTGGTGTAAGTGTGGGGCCTATCTCCCAGGCGGGTCATCAGTGTCCACCGCCTCACTAGATGAGCTTGATATCTCAATATGAATACCACACTATGATGTGTCCATCAAATAACATGCTCCTTGATGCACAAGAACAAGCAGAGCGGTAGCTTCAAGATAAACTTAGCATCACTAGAGAAGCTCTAGAAAAAGTAAAGGTATGTATATTTATTTTCTGTATATGAAGAAAGTCCATGCTATGTTCATTGCCTATTTGTCTGTGTTTATAGGCCAATTAACACCACAAGAATAAGGCTATGTGGAGAAAGCAGGTGCTAGTACAACTTTCATAATGGGTGTGAAGTTAGAGAACTCTAGCACAATGATCATTCCACAATCGCCAAAGATTCTTTTGCATGAGGATAGTATGCTAATTGTGACAGAAAGTAACCCAAGGTGTGGCCTCAGGTTTAAAGCAAACCAGTCTATTGTTGGTCTGTTTATATTACCTTGCAAGCATGTGTACCATGCATTTTTTTACTCTTATGTATGTGTCAAAGGCAAGTGCATTGCAGTTGGTTGTATAGCAAGGGCATACCCAAAGAAGCCAAAAAAATGGTGGTAAGGAAACCACTTGGTCATGCCATGCTTGAAAACAAAGGTAGCAACCTATACTCTTTAACTGGTTTTATTTGATTAGCATTGCTGGGAATTTGTTAATACCACCTTTAAGCACTTGCTATATGCCAACCTATTTGAAACCGATTGAAACCGATTGAAACCCACTTGTAGCGCTTCCAAGCTTACAGTGGGTGTCAATCTAGTGATTAAAAACCTATTATTATGCTCCAAACATATAAACTGTTGTCAACGGACTCAAACCAATAGTACAAAACCCGTTTAAGTGCCCCTTCTCTATAAATGTGTCTTCAACCAGTTGCCATTTGTCATACTCTCAATCTATAAAAACTGATTGTCAACAAGTTGGTAGCCAGTTGCCATTTGTCATGCTCTCGATTTATGAACTAGTTGCCATCCCGAGTGGTGGTTATAAACCCTTCCAACCCATAAACTGGTTTAAAAGGGGTTGGAAAACAAGGGTTTAAAACCATTAAAGTGGCCCAATTTATAATCTCATTTTAAACCAGTTTTTAAGTTAACTACCGATGTTTATATTATTTGTTGTTAATAACTTATAAACTAGTTTTAACCATTGGGTTGTACACCCTCACAACCTATTATGTGTTTATAACTGGTTGGAAACCTATGGTAAAAAACCTATGTTTATCAATTGGTTGGAAACCTATGGTAAAAAACCTATGTTTATCAACTGGTTGGAAACCTATGGTAAAAAACCCTTTAGGGGTGCCCCAACTTATAAACTCAAAATCCACCAATTGGATAAACCATCAACTGGTGTTGCAAAACTGTGTTGCAAATCACATGCTTTGCTCCCAACCTTAAAATTCATAGATGAATTACCATGTGTTAAAGCAATTTGTGCATGTCTTCTTCTAATCATTTGAAATGTGTGTTGCAACCAATGAATTTCAAAATCTGCAGGCTACACTTAGCACCATCTTTTAGGAGGCAAGGAGGGGCATAAGTAAGAGCTCTTTACTGGTAGCAGATACAAGTAAATCTAAGACTTGAAATTATAAGCATTAATACTATCCAGACGATCAATTCGAATGTGGTTGATATGATTTTAAATTCTGGTTGAGAACTGATGAGTTGAATTGGATTCTAATTGAAAATTGAAGATTCTTGAAATTTGGTTGAAATGTAATGAACTAAGCAAAACCACAACGAGGATGAATGGGACGAGTCCCTGTGTGATGATGTTCGTAGCTAGAATGACGTTAAAGACTTCAGCAAATCACTATGAGATTAGTGGATTGTGTTGGTAGAATGCTACTATTAACACTTGACCCAATGGATCAAGTTAAGGGATGTCAAATTAAGAATCTGTATAATTGAAAATTTCCATGAAGGACTGTTTAGATATAAATTTTTGTCTAGTAGACCATTATTGTGATAAGGATTTAATGTTACGATGATGAGTTTTATTATAAGGGATCTTTATCCCAGGATTCTGTTGGGTTCACCAGACTATAAGGAACCCCAGAATCAGTTTGATCTTAAGAAAAAGAGTTCTCCTCTAATTTTGCGAGATGAGGACATCTCAAATTTTTTCAGTGGGGTAGGATGTAAGATTCCTCCCTCCGGCTTTTGAGGTGTGTAAGTGTAAGAACTTCCCCTTCTGATCTTATAATTATTCCCCTCTCTGAAATAAAAGAAAGATCCTGTTTTGGCCTAGAGAGAGAAAATGTCTAGAGGGAGGTAATTCAAAATTGAGATATTTATGGATATAAAAATCCTCCTAGTGTCTAAAATGGTTTCCCCTGAAACAGATATTCAAAAAGAAATTTCCCCAATGTGCAATTAGAATAAATTGAAATCAGGTAAAAAGGACCTTAGCCTAAGGGTCCAGATTTTCTGAAATTTTTTAATTAAGGTTCCTATGGACCAATTAGATTAATCCAAATGTAGGGGAGGAGATAAATGGAAGAATAAAAGAAAATCTCCCAAAAATGAATAAATGCTCACATAAGATGAAGAGTTGACTAAGGACAAGGTTATTAGTTAAAAAAGAAGAGATATTTAGAAGAAATGATGCATTTTTGACACCTCAGTGTGGAAAATTTCCCTCATGAAGGAGGCACCTAATTCACATGTGTGGTTGAGTTTTAAACTCACAAATAATGAGATATTTTCATCTCTCCTCTCTCCTGCTTCAACTAGATCCAAAAAGTAAGCTAAACTGAACTAAAAATGGTCAAAAATTGACCAAACTGATTTGGAAAATTCTAGAACTAGTTTGCTTGGCTAGAGGCTCACTTTTTCCTATAGATGAAGCCTCCCCCTTTGTAAATGGTTAATAGTGTTTTATGCACTGTTACTCTACTCCTCCCCATAGCCAAAACAATGAATTCATTTGTTTTTTACCATTTCCTCTTCAAAAGAATTGGTGGCCACTCTTGTTGCAAACAAGAGTAGATCCCTCAAACCATCAAGCCAAAGGAAAGCTCACAGAACTCCTAGTAGGTTAGAAATTCTACTTTTTCTTATTCTATTTTATGGTTTTTTGATTTTTGTTTTTTTTTATGAAAATGGATGTTATGCCTTGCTGGAAAGGCTTTCCCCCTTCTCTTCATCATTGAATTCTTTATTCTAGATGTGTAATCAAATTGATGGAATTAAACTTTTTATATTATTTACTCTTAATAAAGTGGAAATTGATTAGATTAGAATGATTTAAATCATCTTGGATAATTTCTAGTAAATCTTAGAGTGAAATTTTTAAAAAATGGTCAGTGTTGCCATATATATATAGGCAGTGATGTGTGTGAACACACTTAGGACCGCCGGGGCACTTTTTCCCTCTTTAGGAGGTTTTTTCCCTCGGCTTGTATATACGCCCATCCTTCTAGGGCTAACCTATCTTTGTACATTGACATAATCTAATACTTTGTGTTGTGTGCATTCTTGCTCCTTCTTCTCCAAGCTTTGTGTTCTTTCCTGCAACCCTAATTCCAACAATTGGTATCAGAGCCAGGTTTCGACTCCCAGGGCTACGCCGCCAGCACCCTCCGACTCACGTTCTCCGATTGAGGTGAGCTTTCACGAGCGCTTGCAGGTCCCTATACTCTACAAATAAGCCCGTTGGGCGTTGCGTTCTCAGAATTCGCATTTGAGGTCGTTTCGGGCTCCGTTTTTGCATTTCAAGTTCTGCATAGGTGTTTTCGTCATTTTCTGCAAAAATTTCGACAGTGTAGTTTTCTGCAAAACAGGCATACGTGTTCTATTGTGGACCGTGCTACATAGCACAAGTTGTCTTTTGTTCAGTCTTTGCTTCATTACAGGTAGCTTTTGCATCAGTTTCAGTCAGTGGCCATGGCTGATAACAACAATGATGTATTTCGCATGTTATCTACTGATGACAAATTGGATGGAGACAGCAACTACCCACTTTGGGCATACATGATGCAGCATGTTTTGGTTGCAAAAGGAGTGTGGAACATTGTGAAGGGTATGGATGTACGTCCAGGTTCTGTGGATGTAGGATTTGTTGAGGATGTTGCAGGTTCTAGCAGCTCTACTGTTGCTGCTGTTTTACCCACTGCTGAACAAGCTCGTTGGGATGGTAAAGATGCGCACGCTCATGCCTTGATTGCACTTTCTGTCAAACGTAACATCACCCCACATATTTGTTCAGCTAAAACAGCAAAACAGGCTTGGGATATTCTAGCTGGTTTGTATGCAGGTCGTAACGAGGTAAAAATCGCTTACCTGCGCGTAAAGAGCTAGAATTGAAGATTATGCAAGAAGATGATGACATGAATGTTTTTCTTGCTGAGATTAAAGATCTCAAAGAATAGTTGATTTCTGCAGGTGAGATTATTCCTGATCATTCTCTTGTGCAGACTGTTCTTGATGCTTTACCTGAGACATATCAGACTTTTGCTTCCACGTGGAGACTTCTTAATGAGGACAGACCTGATGCTGTCAAGTATGATACTTTAGTCAACAAGCTCTTGCAAGAAGCGCAGTCCAGGCAAAACAGGACCAGGCAGCTTGCAGTTGATCAAGCATTTATTGCTGCCCAGCAGCAGAGAAGAAGTGGTAAGGCAGCCCCTTCCACTATTTCTTCTCCTATTAGTAGGTCTGCAACTTCTTCTCCTTCCAGAGGTAGCAACAATAAGTCTGAGAAGGCTCTTGATAAAGGAAAGAAAAAGACCAGGTGCAACTATTGTAAGGTAAATGATCATGTCATTAAGAATTGCCCTAAGCTAAAGGCTAAAGAGGCAAAGAAGAAAGAGTCAAATGCAGCCACAATAGCGCATGCTTCTACAAATGCAGATTCTGCAAATGTTGTGTAGGATACACAATGGACGTTTAACGTGTATTGCCAGTATGACCCATCTGTACATGATGCATGTTTGGCGGTTTCTGTTGAGATAGCTCAACCATTGTATAAGCTTCTCATCGAGTTTATTTGGACCGAAGAATGTGACCGTGCCTATGACTTTCATTGATGATTACTCAAGGCATGCATGGGTATATCCACTAAAGGCAAAGTCCGAAGTGTTTCTGTGCTTCAAAAAGTTTTTTCTTATGGTTGAAAATGTATCCAATTGTACTGTGGGCACCCTCCGTTCTGATCGAGGGGGGGAGTACTTGTCTAAAGAGTTTGATGCATTTCTGGCTAGTCGTGGGATAAAACACCAATGTACAGTGCCGTATACCCCTCAGCAAAATGGTGTTGCTGAGAGAAAAAACATGTCACTTATGGAGATGGCACGATGTATGGTTAAGATCCAAGCTTTGCCACATGCGTTTTGGCTTGAGGCTGTCATGTGTGCTGCATATGTACTCAACAGGTGTCCCACACTAAGGCCTTGCAGTCTATTACTCCATACGAAGCTTGGCATGGCAGGAAGCCTTCTATTGGTCACTTGCGTGTCTTTGGTTGCTTGGCCTATGCTTTAGTGCCTGTGCAACAACGCAAAAAATTGGATGATAAGGTTGTCAAATGCATTTTTGTTGGTTACAGTGCTAAAAGCAAGGGTTACAGACTGTATCATCCGCAGTCAAAGCGTATCTTGATTAGTCGAGATGTTGTTTTTGTGGAAGATGCTGTGCAGCCCTTGTTATCATGTACCAAAGAGATAGGTGTGAGCTCACGGGATGTATTTGATACGTTGTTACCTCTCTTTACAGGTGGGAATTCAAATGTAAGTCCTAATGAGGCAAATATTCAGCCTATGCAGATTTCAAACGACATCATAGATCAGCCTATTTCTGATGCAGATTTACAGGATGTAATTCATGAGGATAGGGCTGAAAATGAGCAAGCTAGAGGTATGCCTAAATGGCTGGTGCAAACCTTGCGTGATAGTAAGATTGATGCACCTATGACTAGTCGTACTCATTCAGGTTTTCAGCATGTCTCTTATACATCAGATTGTTATGCTTTGGCTGTGTCTAGTATGTGTGAAGAGGAAGAACCTCTTTCATTTGATGAGGCACAAAATTCAGAAAATTGGTTGGCTACAATGCAAAGTGAATATGATGCTATAATCAAGAATGGTACATGGTCTTTGTGTGATTTGCCTATTGGTAAAAAGGCCATTGGATGTAAGTGGGTTTTTAAGTTGAAACGAAAGCCAGATGGCAGTGTTGATCGCTATAAGGCTAGGCTTGTTGCAAAGGGTTATGCTCAAGAAAAGGGCATTGATTTTGATAAGACCTTTGCTCCCACTTGTCGTATGACTACTATTCGTAGCATTTGTGCATTGGCAGCTCATAATGGTTGGAATGTACATTAACTGGACATAAAGACTGCGTTCTTGAATGGAGATTTGCATGAGGAGGTGTATGTATCGCAGCCTCGTGGTTTTGTTCAAAGAGGGCAGGAAAACAAAGTGTGCAGGTTGAAAAAGGCTTTATATGGTTTAAAGCAAGCTCCACGAGCTTGGTATGAAAAGATACATGCATATTTGACTGCACATGGGTTTCAGAATAGTCCAACAGAAAGCACTTTGTATGTTAAACATGTGGATGGTGTACATCTAATCATTGCTCTCTATGTCGATGACATGCTGCTCACAGGACCAAATGAGAGTCATATTGCTGATTTTAAGGCTGATTTGAATGCCTCTTTTGAGATGTCAAATTTGGGGCATTTGCATCATTACTTGGGGATACAATTTAAGCAGTGTGATGGAGGTATTGCTTTGTGTCAGACAAAGTATATTGAGACATTGTTGCGGAGATTTGGCCTTGAAGACTGCAAGCCTATTGCTACTCCAATGGACACAGGTTTGAAGTTGAGTCTTCATGATGCTGGAGATCACTTTGATGTCACACTCTATCAGACAGCTGTTGGTTGCCTCATTTATGTATGCATTACGAGGCCGGACATTCAGTTTGCAGTCTCAAAGGTGAGCAGGTTTATGCATAGCCCAGGATCTCAGCATTGGAAGGCAGTTAAATGCATCTTTCGCTACTTGAGTGGCACCATACATCTTGGGTTGTTTTATCCCAAGGGGGGATCGTTGCCGCCAGATTTGCATGCTTTTTCGGACTCAGATTGGGCTAGTTGCTATGACACAAGAGTGTCCACAAGTGGTTTTTGTTTCATGCGCTCGGTAGCTCATGCATATCTTGGTTGAGCAAGAAGCAACCTACTGTGGCCACTTCTAGTTGTGAAGCTGAGTACAGGGCAGCTTTCACAGCTACGGTTGAGTGTGTGTGGCTCAGACGGCTTATGGCTGACTTGGGTGTTGGACAGGAGTCTGCCACCTCTATCTTCACACTGACAGTCAGAGCGCATTGGCAGTTGCGAGAAACCCAGTTTTTCATGCTCGCACAAAGCACATTGAGGTGCATTATCACTATGTCAGGGAGAGACTCTCAGACACAGCAGGAGAGATCAGCTTGGCCTATGTGCCAACACAGGACAACCTCGTCGATCTTTTCACAAAGGCGCTTCCTCGTGAGAAGTTCGAAGCTTTCCACAAAGCTTTGGGCTTGCTTCCCTTTGTGGACTGATCTACTTCGGGCATGGCACTCCCCTATACATGAGTGCCAGCTCTCGTTCACACCATCACTCCCAGGGGGATTTGTTGCCATATATATATAGGCAGTGATGTGTGTGAACACACTTAGGACCGCCGGGGTACTTTTTCCCTCTTTAGGAGGTTTTTTCCCCCGGCTTGTATATACGCCCATCCTTCTAGGGCTAACCTATCTTTTGTACATTGTTGACACAATCTAATACTTTGTGTTGTGTGCATTCTTGCTCCTTCTTCTCCAAGCTTTGTGTGCTTTCCTGCAACCCTAATTCCAACAGTCAGCCACACAAAGAGGGTTATGGCAAAATTTTCTTAAATTTGGTGAAGTAAGTTTTATCTTTTTATTATTCAAAAAGAGTAATCCCCACCGCTTGTGTATTCTAAAAGTGTTATTTTTATTCTATGCATAGAAAAATGCATATTAGAAATATTTTTATTATAAAAGTGTTATTTTCATTAGAATTAGTTTCTATGCATAGAAAGATGCATATTGGGAATATTTTGAAGATAAAAGTGTTACTTTCATCAAAATTGATTTTTATGCATAAATAGATGCATAAAAGATTTTTTTAATTATAAAAGTGTTACTTTCATTAAAGATGATTTATGCATAAATAGATGCATAAAAGAATTTTTTTATTATAAAAGTGTTACTTTCATCAAATTTTGATTTTATGCATAGAAAGATCAATAAAGAAATTTATTTTTATTTCAAAAGGGTTACTCTCATTACTTTTGATTTTATTCATAGAAAGATGCATAAAGAAATTTATTTTTATTTCAAAAGAGTTATTCTCATTAGTTTTGATTTTATGCATAGAAAGATGCATAAAGAAATTTATTTTTATTTCAAAAGAGTTACTCATTAATTTTGATTTTATGTATAGAAAGATGCATAAAGAAATGTTTTTTTATTTCAAAAGAGATTCTCTCATCAATTATGATTTTATGCATAGAAATATGCATAAAGAAATTAATTTTTATTTCAAAAGAGTTATTCTCATCAATTTTGATTTTATGCATAGAAAGATGCATAAAGAAATTTATTTTTATTTCAAAAGAGTTATTCTCATTAAATTAAATTTATGCATAGAAAGATGCATAAAGGATTTATTTTTATTTCGAAAGTATTATTCTCCTTAAAATTGAATCTATGCATAAACGGATTTTTATAAAAGTGTTATTTCCCACTGAAGTTGTTCTTATGCATAAATAGATACGTAAAGAATCTTTATATCAAAAATAAAAATTCTATTACATTCTATAAATAGATGTGATAAGATGTGATATGAATCAGATAGATGAGATGAATAGAGAATGGATGTGATGAGAATAGAAGTGATGAGAATGAGAAGTAAATAGATGTGATGTGAATCACATAAATGTGAATGAATAGATGAGATCTAATGTAATGTGAGTCAGGATGTAAATGAATGATATAGGATGTGAATGAATGTGTTAGCATGTGAATCGGGATGTCAATGAATGATATAGGATGTGAATCGGGATGTGAATGAATGAATAAGAGATGTGAACGGATGTGAATGATAAGGGATGTGAACAGATGTGAACGGATGTGAATGAATAATAAGGGATGTGAACGGATGTGATGTGTTAGCATGTGAATCGGGATGTGAATGAATGATATAGGATGTGAATCGGGATGTGAATGAATGAATAAGGGATGTGAACGGATGTGAATGGATGTGAATGAATGATAAGGGATGTGAACGGATGTGATGTGATGTGAAACAGATAAATGTGAATGAATAGATGAGATGTCATGTCATGTCATGTGAATCAGGATGTAAATGAATGATATAGGATGTGAATCGGGATGTAAATGAATGATAAGGGATGTGAATGGATGTGATGTGATGTGAATCAGATAAATGTGAATGAATAGATGAGATGTGATGTCATGTGAATCAGGATGTAAATGAATGATATAGGATGTGAATTGGGATGTGAGTTAATGATATAGGATGTGAATGAATGTATTAGCATGTGAATCACAATGTGAATGAATGTGTTAGCATGTGAATCAAGATGTGAATGAATGTTATAGGATCTGAATGAATTTGATATCATGTGAATCGGGATATGAATGAATGATAAGGGATGTGAATGGATGTGATGTGATGTGAATCAGGATGTGAATGAACGATAAGGGACATCAATGAATGTATTAGCATGTGAATCAGGATGAGAATGAATGAGATGTGATGTGAAATGGATGTGATAAGATGCGATGTAAACTTAATAGATTTTAATGTATGTGAAGTGATTAGATGTATGGGTAGATGCAAGTGGATGAGATCTGATGATGATAAATGAGGAAATAAGTGATGAGATAGAAAAAGATGTGATTAGATGAGAATGGAAATACTTATGAAATGAATGTGGATTGATGTGGATTGATGTGTGGATAATGTGGATTGATGTTGATGGATGTATGGATGATGTGGATTGATGTGTGGGTAATGTGGATTGATGTGAAGGGATGTATGGAAGATGTGGATGGATGTGTGGATAATGTGGATTGATGTGGATGGATGTATGGACGATGTGGATTGATGTGGATGGATGTATGGATGATGTGGATTGATGTGTGGATGATGCGATTGGATGTGATTTGATGTGGAAATGATGTGATGTGATAGGGATTGATGAAGAAAAAAAATTGTGGAAAGATGAGAAAAGATGGGGACTAATGTGAAAGGATGTGGAGTGATGAGAGAAGATGGAAATATTGTTGGAACTGTATTGTATATGAAATCTGTTTTCAAATGACTGTTTTATGTCATGAATGCTGGGGAAGCATTTTGAGCGTCTTGTGAATGAGGTCGTGGAGACCTATCTGTTAAAGTTGCAACGACTACGACGGAGAGTCAATAAAGGACGTCTCGTGTAGCAAGGTCAGCCGAGGTCTTGACCAGCCTCGGTTTGATTTAAATGGTGAGCTTCCGGTACAGTAGATGAGGGACCAAGTAAGCGGCTTATGAGTGAAGCGCTAGGTGACCTACGAAGGATCCTAGAGGGTGCTGACCATACAGTGCTCAAGCTGCTAAGATACCCACACATACGTCGCAAAAGATATTGGAAGAAGGAGTAAGAGTTGTTTTCTGAATTCGGGCACCGATCTGGTTGATTGACCTTGTTGCAGGTCCTCAACGGATGAGTCCATGGCTCTTTTATATGGATCTGTTGGTTGATCTTGCTGATCTTCAACGGAGACTCCATTTTTATTAAAGTGAATACTTGTTGGTTACTATGAGCTAGGAACTATCGAAAAGGCCCCTTAGTGGACAGGGGGTGAGCGTTCTGGTTGCTAAAAATGCCATAGGTACACCAATGAAGGAATGTTTGGAAATAAGGATTCCACTAGATAATTAGAGGATTATGATCAGTGACACTATGGTTTCATTAAATGATTGTTTCAAAGACTGTTGAAGCTGTGAAAAAGGCAATTTCATATTGGTTGTGTAAATGGTGTGACTAGTTTTAAGTTTGCATGAATATCCGGCTAGGGGGCCTGGTGGGAACTCTTTTCGTTGGTACCTGGGACAACCTAACCAAATTCTTAATTGGATCCCTTCACTACAGTGGTTAGGCGGTTGGCTAACCCATGGGACTGGATGGGGTAGGCTTGGACTGATGGATCCCTAAATTGAGACTCAATTCTATTCTGGTTCCATAGATGGAGTAAATCCCGAACAAAAATTGTTCTATGGAAAAGAATCCACGACTGTGCCTCTCAATGAGGAAAAAAGCATTGGTCTCTATGATCCAAGTACATTCTTTTCCCTGATCTCACTATGGGACTTACGAGTTCGATCAGATCAGTTCAGTTAGTTAAGGCTTTTGTGACTACGTTAGAGAAAAGTTATCCTAGAGGAATCGCCCATGCTTTCCGGGCAAGGGAAGTTTTTCCGGGTTCGATTTTGGAAGAACCGATGGATTAGTCTCTTGTTCGGATATCCGTGGGCGAGGCCCCAAGTGTGGGACCATGCCCCATGCAAGAAGTACTACTTCCGCTACTAGCACCCCTGAATTCGTTGCGCGGAGGGGATAGGGACCTCACAGCTGGTATCAGAGCGAATTGGCTAATGAGGATCAACCGAGAAGCCAAAAATGTCAAAAATTTATAAAGAAGCAGTAAAAGGTTGTAATTGTGTGATAAAATTCGTACAATTTGATATTCAAACTGAAACTCGTAAATTGATAATTGGGTCTTCAGATGGAAGTACCGCAATTGTATGGAATCCTCCCTGACTTTCTTGAGGCCTAGACATGATGGTATTTACCTTATAGTTCCAAGGATCGTGACTACCCTTATATACCGAGGGTATAACTGCAACTCTTTACTGGTAGTATATACGAGTAAATCTAAGACTTGAAATTATAAGCATTAATACTATCCAGACGATCAATTCGAATGTGGTTGATATGATTTTAAATTATGGTTGAGAATTGATGAGTTGAATTGGATTCCGATTGAAAAATGAAGATTCCTGAATTTTGGTTGAAATGTAATGAACTAAGCAAAACCACAACGACGATGAATGGGATAAGTCCCTCTGATGATGTTCGTTAGCTGGAATGACGTTAATGACTTCAGCAAATCACTATGAGATTAGTGGATTGTGTTGGTAGATTGCTGCTATTAACACTTGACCCAGTGGATCAGGTTAAGGGATGTCAAATTAAAAATCTGTATAATTGAAAATTTCCATGAAGGACAATTTAGATAGAAATTTTGATCTAATGGACCATTATTGTGATAAGGATTTCATGTTACAATGATGAGTTTTATTATAAGGGATCTTTCTCCCAGGATTCTGTTGGGTTCACCAGACTATAAGGAACCCCAGAATCAGTTGGATCTTAAGAAAAAGAGTTCTCCTCTAACTTTGCGAGATGAGGACATCTCGCATTTTTTAAGTGGGGTAGGATGTAAGATTCCTCCCTCCGGCTTTTGAGGTGTATAAGTGTAAGAATATCCCCTTCTGATCTTATAATTATTCCCCTCTCTGAAATAAAAGAACGATCCTATTTTGGCCTAGAAAGAGAAAATGTCTAAAGGGAGGTAATTCAAAATTCAGATATTTATGGATATAAAAATCCTCCTAGTGTCTAAAATGGTTTCCCCTGAAACAGATATTCAAAAAGAAATTTCCAATGTGCAATTGGAATAAATTGAAATCAGGTAAAAAGGACCTTAGCCTAAGGGTCCAGATTTTCTGAAATTTTTCAATTAAGGTTCCTATGGACCAATTAGATCAATCCAAATGTAGGAGAGGAGATAAATGGAAGAATAAAAGAAAATCTCCCAAAAATGAATAAATGCTCACATAAGATGAAGAGTTGACTAAGGACAAGGTTATTAGTTAAAAAAGAAGAGATATTTAGAAGAAATGATGCATTTTTGACACCTCAGTGTGGGGGATTCCCCTCATGAAGGAGGCACCTAATTCACATGTGTGGTTGAGTTTTAAACTCACAAATAATGAGATATTTTCATCTCTCCTCTCTCCTGCTTCAACTAGATCCAAAAAGTAAGCTAAACTGACCTAAAAATGGTCAAAAATTAACCAAATTGGTTTGGAAAATTCTAGAACTAGTTGGCTTGGTTAGAGGCTCACTTTTTCCTATAAATGAAGCCTCCCCCTTTGTAAATGGTTAATAGTGTTTTATGCACTGTTACTCTACTCCTCCCTAGAGCCAAAACAATGAATTCATTTATTTTTGACCATTTCCTCTTCAAAAGAATTGGTGGCCACTCTTGTTGCAAACAAGAGTAGATCCCTCAAACCATCAAGCCAAAGGAAAGCTCACAGAGTTCCTAGTAAGTTAGAAATTCTACATTTTCTTATTCTATTTTATGGTTTTCTGATTTTTGCTTTTCTTAAAATGAAAATGGATGTTATGCCTTGCTGGAAAGGCTTTCCCCCTTCTCTTCATTATTGAATTCAGCCTTTCTTTATCCTAGATGTGTAATCAAATTGATGGAATTAAACTTTTCATATTGGTTACTCTTAATAAAGTGAAAACTGATTAGATTAGAATGATTTAAATCATCTTGGATAATTTCTAGTAAATTTTAGAGTGAAAATTTTAAAAAATGGTCAGCCATACAAAGAGGGTTATGGCAAAGTTTTCTTAAATTTGGAGAAGTAAGTTTTATCTTTTTATTATTGAAAAAGAGTAATCCCCACCGCTTGTGTATTCTAAAAGTGTTATTTTTATTCTATGCATAGAAAAATGCATATTAGAAATATTTTTATTATAAAAGTGTTATTTTCATTAGAATTAGTTTCTATGCATAGAAAGATGCATATTGGGAATATTTTGATTATAAAAGTGTTACTTTCATCAAAATTGATTTTTATGCATAAATAGATGCATAAAAGAATTCTTTTATTATAAAAGTGTTACTTTCATTAAAATTGAATCTATGCATAAATAGATGCATAAAAGAATTTTTTTTTATATAAAAGCGTTACTTTCATCAAATTTTGATTTTATGCATAGAAAGATGAATAAAGAAATTTATTTTTATTTCAAAAGAGTTATTCTCATTACTTTTGATTTTATTCATAGTAGAAAGATGCATAAAGAAATTTGTTTTTATTTCAAAAGAGTTATTCTCATTAGTTTTGATTTTATGCATAGAAAGATGCATAAAGAAATTTATTTTTATTTCAAAAGAGTTACTCTCATTAATTTTGATTTTATGCATAGAAAGATACATAAAGAAATGCTTTTTTATTTCAAAAGAGTTATTCTCTCATCAATTTTGATTTTATACATAGAAATATTCATAAAGAAATTAGTTTTTATTTCAAAACAGTTATTCTCATCAGTTTTGATTTTATGCATAGAAAGATGCATAAAGAAATTTATTTTTATTTCAAAAGAGTTATTCTCATCAATTTTGATTTTATGCATAGAAAGATGCATAAAGAAATTTATTTTTATTTCAAAAGAGTTATTGTCATTAAAATTAAATTTATGCATAGAAAGATGCATAAAATATTTTTTTTTATTTCGAAAGTGTTATTCTCCTTAAAATTGAATCTATGCATAAACGGATTTTTATAAGTGTTATTTTCCACTGAAGTTGTTCTTATACATAAATAGATACGTAAAGAATCTCTATATCAAAAATAAGAATTCTATTACATTCTATAAATAGATGTGATAAGATGTGATATGAATCAGAAAGATGAGAATGAATAGAGAATGGATGTGATGAGAATAGAAGTGATGAGAATGAGAAGTAAATAGATGTGAAGAGATGTGATGTGAATCACATAAATGTGTATGAATAGATGAGATGTGATGTAATGTGAATCAGAATGTAAATGAATGATATAGGATGTGAATGAATGATATAGGATATGAATGAATGTGTTAGCATGTGAATCGGGATGTGAATGAATGATATAGGATGTGAATGAATGTGTTAGCATGCGAATCAAGATGTGAATGAATGATATAGGATGTGAATGAATGTGATAGCGTGTGAATCGGGATGTGAATGAACGATAAGGCACATGAATGAATGTGTTAGCATGTGAATCACGATGAGAATGAATGAGATGTGAAGTAAAATGGATGTGATAAGATGCGATGTAAACTTGATAGATGTTAATGTATGTGAAGTGATAAGATGTATGGGTAGATGCAAGTGGATGAGATCTGATGATGATAAATGAGGAAATAAGTGATGAGATAGAAAAAGATGTGATTAGATGAGAATGGGAATACTTATGAAATGAATGTGGATTGATGTGGATTGATGTGTGGATAATGTGGATTGATGTTGATGGATGTATGGATGATGTGGATTGATGTGTGGGTAATGTGGATTGATGTGAAGGGATGTATGGAAGATGTGGATGGATGTGTGGATTGATGTGGATGGATGTATGGACGATGTGGATTGATGTGGATGGATAACATTCTATCTTCAAATATAATGGTTTTACTTGATTTAGGGTACACACATTGTAAATGCCACAAGTATGCTTGATAAATACTTTGGTATAGTAGATAGGCTAGTGATGTGGAAAATAAAAGTGGGCCTTCATGCTCACATGGATTTTAATTGTATTATTAATATGGTATTCACTATAAGGCAACAAGTTGGGGAGTGTGGAAGGCATGTGGAGGAGTGTGTGTAGGTGCATAATTGGGAAAGATTCTTCTAGAATGCCTACATGGAAGAGGAGAATTCCGCCATGTGTAAGTGGGATCTCCACCTACACGCCACTTAGGCTTGGCTATTATCTCATCACACTCTCAAAGTCAAAAAGTCTTCAATTTAATAATCAATAGAAGACTTAGCCTAAGAGGACAATTGATTGTGACATCTACCCTTATGTCACTGAAGGGTTGAAGATTTTTATGTTGTAATTTGTAACAATGGAAGAGAGGGTGATTCTCCACCTATAAAAGGAGCCCTCCTCTCCCTTTCAAATCAAAGGAATGAGCCTCCTCAATTGAGCATTTTGTGTCATTGCCATTCTCTTATCTTTCAAACCCCTATTCAAACACTCTCTTTACATGTGAAGGTCTCATTTAGCATTAGCTCCTCATGCTTAACCTAATTTTGGACCTCTTTGATGATTCATGATAAGTGGGATAAGGAGTTATTATCTTGGCGGGCCTATGACTTCTCAAGGTAGCCCTTGCCTTATTGCCGCCCTCCTTTGGAGGTACCAAGGGTTTTAGCAGTAATGAGTGTGTGGAAAGACTTTGGGGACCATAGGTAAATCTTTATGATTGTCTGCTGAGCAATGTTAACCCTTACCCTCTAGCTTGAATCATGAAGGAGATGAGAGGCAAGAGGCTATGTGAAAATTGAGGTTTCATGCAAAGAGAGGGATGCAAAGAGAGGGAAGTGCAGTTTTTGTGGTCCAATATCCAAATTTCAATCGGTAATTACTCATCACTCGGGTATTGGTTTCTAAAATTGATCATATGTTTAGGAAGCTCTTTATATGCTCTTTCCAATCATGTAACTAATTTCTTAATCCTTTACTTCATTGATGATCAGAATTTCTCCCAAAGTTGCTAACTTTAAGGCGAATTTTGGCAGTTTTATAGTCTTGTAGTAAAATGCTCATAACTTTTCGCTCGGTTGTCCGTTTTTGAAAGTTTTTATATGGACGCAAAGCTCTCTTCAAGCTCTACGCATCTATCCTATCCTCTCTTACACAGCCTATATGGATTTAAAACTGCAATTCTCTGTGTATCTCTATTTTTATAGAATTTTGGCAGTTTTATAGTCTTGTAGTAAAATGCTTATAACTTTTTGCTCGGTTGCCCGTTTTTGAAAGTTTTTATATAGACACGAAGCTCTCTTCAAGCTCTACGCATCTATATAATCCTCTCTTGCACAGTCTATATGAATTTAAAACTGTAATTCCCTGTGTATCTCTGTTTTTATAGACTTTTGGCCATTATTTCTTCTTAATCATGATTAATTCCTCCTAATCTCTTATCAAAAGGCAAACCCCATGTGTCTTATCCTCTTTTAAGTGATTGCTATATTCATTTGCTTTAATATGTTCCATCCAAATCGCCCAATTCGAACGGATGAACCTTACCAATATTCCCCGTATGTTTCCGTTCACATAATCCTGGGTCGGAAGATTTTCTTCCAACAAAGAATCACCCTCTTGTTTGGAGCTGCAAGACTGGCTGAAATTTGGGACAGTGGAGTCGCCAAATGCCTTACTATTACAATTGGATCAAATTTTTCAAAAGGAAGGAGAGTCAGTTTCTTCCTTTTCAGTGAGGTATGAAGCCTTATTCATCAAATATCAACAAGCTGCTTTACATGTTGTTGCTTCTTCTTCTTCACCTTCTATGGAAGATTCAAAGAGTTATTTAGCAACGGAGCACCTTAAGATGAGCAAGTTTATTAGGGCTTTGGATCCCCGCTTGCATGGAAAAGTTCTTAGCAAAGATCCCACTAATTTTAAAGAGGCTCTTCGTATTGCTTTGAAGAAGGAGGCCACTCTTCATATTGAGTCCACATTCCAATCTTCTCCGAGTGTGCCAACCCCACCACGAGTAGAGATAGCCTCAACATATCAGGTACAAGCTCCATCCTTGGATCATAACATTGCACAACTTATGGCAGAATTTACTGATTTGAAGTTACACTTAGGCCACCTAGGGTTCCATGAGCTGAGGATAAACCTAGGGATAGAAGTAGTGTCACATGCTATGAATGTCAAGAGAAGGGGCACTATCGTACTAAGTGTCCAAAGTTGAGGAAAAGTGAGAATAAAAGTTTAGCACTTTTAGAGGAAACATGCTCAGAAGAAGAAGAGGAAACATTGATGCCATTAATGGCAAAAAGGGGTCGTAAAACTAGGAGTCAAGAAGAAGAACAAGAAGATAAATCTGAAGAAGAGGAGAAAAATAAGAAGAAGAAGAAGTCATCTAGGAGAAAAATTGGACAATCGGACTTTCCTCTTGGACAAGGATCTCTTAGTTATGACCTCTTAACGGATCTTAGGGAGAAAACAGCACAAATCACCTTTAGGCAGCTTTTGGCACTCTCTCCAAAGCTCAGAACGGAATGGGGTAAGCTGGCTAGCACAAGGGAATCTAAGAAAAAGAAGAAGAGGGATAATGGGACTCCTATAGTTCAGAAGGTGGATATTGATGTAGGAGATGATGTGCCTGTGATTGATGTCATCATTGAGGGGCAAACAATTTCTAATGCATACAATCAATGTCATGAGTGAAAAAACAATGAAAGATGTTGATTTAAAGTTGTCTTCTACTAACTCTCCCTATTGCATCAAACTTGCTGATAATACTAGGGTGAAAACCTAGTATTATCAAACTTGCTGATAATACTAGGGTGAAAACCTTAGGAATTGTCAAGAATTTGGGAGTGGATGTATGTGGTCTTTATGTGCCTACAACTTTTCATTCCTACAAAGCCTGATGCTAGGGCTAACCCATTGATATTGGGTAGGCCATGGCTTCGCCAAGTGAAGGCAATTCAAAAGTGGGAGACAGGTGATCTTATTCTACAAGGTGAGAATAAGAAGGTCCACTACAACATCAAGAGTCGTCGCAAGAAAGTGTAAGAGGTGAACCTTCAACTTCCGAAAGTTCAGTCAGAGTCATCTGATGAAGAAGAGACAAGTGGTAGCTCCGAGGATTCCATCTCAGAAGGAGAGGTGGAGGGAGTTGAATTTGGTCTTTCCCTGCGAGGGGATGCTGAAGACAATGGAGCCTTGGAAGGGGAAGCTTCTTCAACCATGTGCAAGAAAGGAGATGTGGACCTCACTAGTCTTCACCCCCAATAGAATGAACTTCTTCCTGATGAGTCCATAGCAGGTACTGAAAGGGAGAATTACTTAAAAATGTTAGATGGATTTCCTAACCTTTTTGCAAACAGCTACTCACAAGTACGCCAAGTTACCCTAGTAGAGCACAAGATTGATCTCAAGCCCAAAAGTAAGCCAGTGGTACAGCGGCTAAGGCGTTTGGGAGTAGTGCAAGCAGAGGTGCTTAAGAAGGAGGTAACTAATTTGCTTGAAGCTGGATTTGTTTTTCTAGTAGAGAATTCAGAGTGGATTTCCCCAGTTGGTCACTCCCAAAAAGGGTAGAAAGTGGCGTGTGTGTGTACTTTCGCCCTCTGAATGCATGCACAAAGAGGGATTATTATCCTCTACCCTTTCAGGATGAGATTTTGGATCAAGTTGCAGGTCATGAGTTGTATTCAGTGTGTGATGGATACTTTGGATACTTTCAAATCCGGATTTGTGAAGAAGATCAAAGGAAAACCTCATTTATCACCCCTTGGGGAGTGTATGCCTATAGGGTGATGCCATTTGGCTTGACCAATGTACCAGCAACTTTTCAACGCTTCATGAGTCAGGTATTTGCACCTTACTTGGGGAAGTTTATAGGGGTCTTTCTAGATGATTTTTGCATTTATTCAAGCCGCATGGATCACTTGGAAAAGTTGAGGTTGGCCTTGCAAAGTATTGATGATGCAAAAGGGTGTCTTAATCCTGGAAAATGCCGCTTGGCACGAAGGAAGGTGGTTCTCTTGGGACATGTTATCTCAGAAGAAGGTATAGAGATGGATCCTGAGAAGGTGCAGGCAATTGTGGCCCTCCCACCACCTACCAATGTACGAGAGGTAAGGAGGATTTTGGGTAAAACAAAGTACTACCAACGCTTTGTTAACATGTTTTCTGAGAAGATGTATCCTATAAATCTGTTGACAAAGAAGAATGTTTCTTTCCAATGGGGGCCCGATCAAATTCAATCTTTTTGTTTGCTCAAGGAATGCATGAGTCAAAGTCCAATTGTGCAGCCTCCTAGGTGGGGGGAGAACTTTTATGTGAACCCAAGTGTCTCATCACATTCAGTGGGTGCTATACTCTTGCAAAAGGGAGAGCAAGGGCGTATGCAACCAGTGTATTATGCAAGCCGACAACTCACTGATGCCGAGGAGAGGTATGGTGAAATGGAGAAAGGTGGTTTGTCTCTTGTTTTTGCAATAAAGAAGTTCCGGTCATACTTATTACCTCGCCCTTTTTTCTTCCTCACATCTCAACCTTCTTTACAATTCTTGGTCCGCAAACCCAATCCTGCAGGAGGGAAGTTTGCAAAGTGGATTTGCGAGCTTTAAGAATTCTCTTTCACTTTTATTACAGAAAACACCACTAGGGCCTCTCTTGTAGATTTGCTTACAAGGAAGGAAGAGGAAGAAGGAACAGGAGCAAAGGAAGAGGTATACGAAGATTTGGAAACGCCACCAACTGCTTTCACTATGCATTTTGATGGAGCCTTTAGCCCTTCCAGGCAATGTGGGGCTGGGGGGATAGTTTTATTTGATCCCCAGAAGGAAAAGAGGTATGGGCCAAGGGTAGGGAATTTCCAAAGGCTATATCAAATAATGTGGCTGAGTACAATGCATTAATTTGGGGATTAGAAGATTGCATAAAAGATGGAATTGAAGAGGTAGAGGTTAAAGGGGATTCACAATTGGTCATCCGACAAATGAAAGGAGAATATAAGGCGAGGAGTCCTAATCTCCAAGAATTGTATAAAAGGGCAATGGAGTTGAAAGAAGCTTTTGAGTTTTGTAAATTTGTGCATGTTAACAGGAAGGAAGAGGAAGAAGGAACAAGAGCAAAGGAAGAAGTATATGAAGATTTGGAGACACCACCATCTGCTTTCACTATGCATTTTGATGGAGCCTTTAGCCCTTCCAGGCAATGTGGGGCTGGGGGGATAGTTTTATTTGATCCAGGAGGAAAAGAGGTATGATGGTCGTGTGGAGAAACGGCTAGATAAGAAGCCTCTTCGACGCTGGGAAGGCCCCTTCTTCAGGATAAAGCAAAAGTTCAAAAATAACACATCTTCTAGACGATGATGCAAGTGGCCAGGAGGTTTTCGGACGTGCCAATGAGTACCGATGGCGGTTAAAGATATTTTACCCTCGAGCACCATGGCTAGCAAATCCCCCAGACAAGCATGGAGGATCTGCTGGGGGGGGAAGTTGTGACGTGAAAAATTGATATCTTTTATTGTCAATTTTGTGCATATTTTGATGGTTTCTCAATGGTAATAAGGTGGAAGCTTGTCCAAGAAGATTGTGGCGCCCATAATGGAATAACGGCATGGTGACGCGACAGCTTGGCGGCTACCCCGATAACAGCATTCTATCTTCAAATATAATGGTTTTACTTGATTTAGGGTGCACACATTGTAAATGCCACAAGTATGCTTGATAAATACTTTGGTATAGTAGATAGGCTAGTGATGTGGAAAATAAAAGTGGGCCTTCATTTAAAACTGTAATTCCCTGTGTATCTCTATTTTTATAGACTTTTGGTCATTATTTCTTCTTAATCATGATTAATTTCTCCTAATCTCTTATCAAAAGGCAAACCCCATGTGTCTTATCCTCTTTTAAGTGATTGCTATATTCATTTGCTTTAATATGTTCTGTCCAAATCGCCCAATTCGAACGGATGAACCTTACCAATATTACCCGTATGTTTCCGTTCACATAATCCTGGGTCGGAAGATTTTCTTCCAACAAAGAATCGCCCTATTGTTTGGAGCTGCAAGACTGGCTGAAATTCTTGCTTCTTCGGAGCCTTTCATCTTTCCTTCCATGAATTATGATCTCACCTTTGATGTGTATATCTTTATCTTAACCTACGGAGAGAAAGGGAGGTGAGGAGGCTGTGAGGTTGCATACAAGTGTGTTTTGATTCTGAGAAGTGACCGAAGTCCAAACCCCAACTTCGTGTCACAGAGTAGGAATATCTGGCTAGGGGTCCTGGGAACTCTTTTCGTTGGTACTCGGGACAACCTAACCAAATTCTTAATTGGATCCCATCAATTCAGTGGTTAGGCGGTTGGCTAACCCATGGGACTGGATGGGGTAGGCTTGGACTGATGGATCCCTAAATTGAGACTCAATTCTATTCTGGTTCCATAGATGGAGTAAATCCCGAACAAAAATTGTTTTATGGAAAAGAATCCACGACTGTGCCTCTCAATGAGGAAAAAAGCATTGGTCTCTATGATCCAAGTACATTCTTTTCCCTGATCTCACTATGGGACTTACGAGTTCGATCAGATCAGTTCAGTTAGTTAAGGCTTTTGTGACTACGTTAGAGAAAAGTTATCCTAGAGGAATCGCCCATGCTTTTCGGGCAAGGGAAGTTTTTCCGGGTTCGATTTTGGAAGAACCGATGGATTAGTCTCTTGTTCGGATATCCGTGGGCGAGGCCCCAAGTGTGGGACCATGCCCCATGCAAGAAGTACTACTTCCGCTACTAGCACCCCTGAATTCGTTGCGCGGAGGGGATAGGGACCTCACAGCTGGTATCAGAGCGAATTGGCTAATGAGGATCAACCGAGAAGCCAAAAATGTCAAAAATTTATAAAGAAGTAGTAAAAGGTTGTAATTGTGTGATAAAATTCGTACCATTTGATATTCAAAGTGAAACTCGTAAATTGGTAATTGGGTCTTCAAATGGAAGTACCGCAATCGTATGGAATCCTCCCTGACTTTCTTGAGGCCTAGACATGATGGTATTTTCCTTATAGTTCCAAGGACCGTGACTACTCTTATATAGCGAGGGTATAATTGCAGCTCTTTACTGGTAGTATATACGAGTAAATCTAAGACTTGAAATTATAAGCATTAATACTATCCATACGATCAATTCGAATGTGGTTGATATGATTTTAAATTCTGGTTGAGAACTGATGAGTTGAATTGGATTCTAATTGAAAAATGAAGATTCCTAAATTTTGGTTGAAATGTAATGAACTAAGCAAAACCACAACGAGGATGAATGGGACGAGTCCCTGTGATCATGTTCGTAGCAGGAATGATGTTGAAGACTTCAGCAAATCACTATGAGATTAGTGGATTATGTTGGTGGAATTGGTGGCCACTCTTGTTGCAAACAAGAGTAGATCCCTCAAACCATCAAGCCAAAGGAAAGCTCACAAAACTCCTAGTAAGTTAGAAATTCTACTTTTTCTTATTCTATTTTATGGTTTTTTTATTTTTATTTTTATTTAAATAAAAATGGATGTTATGCCTTGCTGGAAAGGCTTTCCCCCTTCTCTTCATTATTGAATTCAGCCTTTCTTTATCCTAGATGTGTAATCAAATTGATGGAATTAAACTTTTCATATTGTTTACTCTTAATAAAGTGAAAACTGATTAGATTAGAATGATTTAAATCATCTTGGATAATTTCTAGTAAATTTTAGAGTGAAAATTTTAAAAAATAGTCAGCCATACAAAGAGGGTTATGGCAAAATTTTCTTAAATTTGGTGAAGTAAGTTTTATCTTTTTATTATTCAAAAAGAGTAATCCCCACCGCTTGTGTATTCTAAAAGTGTTATTTTTATTCTATGCATAGAAAAATGCAAATTAAAAATATTTTTATTATAAAAGTGTTATTTTCATTAGAATTAGTTTCTATGCATAGAAAGATGCATATTGGGAATATTTTGATTATAAAAGTATTACTTTCATCAAAATTGATTTTTATGCATAAATAGATGCATAAAAGAAAATTTTTATTATAAAAGTGTTACTTTCATTAAAATTGAATTGATGCATGCATAGATGCATAAAATTTTTTATTATTATAAAAGCGTTACTTTCATCAAATTTTGATTTTATGCATAGAAAGATGAATAAAGAAATTTTTTTTAATTTCAAAAGAGTTATTCTCATTACTTTTGATTTTATTCATAGTAGAAAGATGCATAAAGAAAATTGTTTTTATTTTAAAAGAGTTATTCTCATTAGTTTTGATTTTATGCATAGAAAGATGCATAAAGAAATTTATTTTTATTTCAAAAGAGTTACTCTCATTAATTTTTATTTTATGTATAGAAAGATGCATAAAGAAATGTTTTTTTATTTCAAAAGAGTTATTCTCTCATCAATTTTGATTTTATGCATAGAAATATGCATAAAGAAATTAATTTTTATTTCAAAAGAGTTATTCTCATCAGTTTTGATTTTATGCATAGAAAGATGCATAAAGAAATTTATTTTTATTTCAAAAGAGTTATTCTCATCAATTTTGATTTTATGCATACAAAGATGCATAAAGAAATTTATTTTTATTTCAAAAGAGTTATTCTCATTAAAATTAAATTTATGCATAGAAAGATGCATAAAAGATTTATTTTTATTTTGAAAGTGTTATTCTCCTTAAAATTGAATCTATGCATAAACGGATTTTTATAAAAGTGTTATATCCCACTGAAGTTGTTCTTATGCATAAATAGATATATAAAGAATCTTTATATCAAAAGTAAGAATTCTATTACATTCTATAAATAGATGTGATAAGATGTGATATGAATCAGATAGATGAGAATAAATAGAGAATGGATGTGATGAGAATAGAAGTGATGAGAATGAGAAGTAAATAGATGTGAAGAGATGTGATGTGAATCACATAAATGTGAATGAATAGATGAGATGTGATGTAATAAGAATCAGGATGTAAATGAATGATATAGGATGTGAATGAATGTGTTAGCATGTGAATCGGGATGTGAATAAATGATACAAGATGTGAATTGGGATGTGAATGAATGAATAAGGGATGTGAACGGATGTGAATGAATGATAAGGGATGTGAACGGATGTGATGTGATGTGAAATAGATAAATGTGAATGAATAGATGAGATGTCATGTCATGTCATGTGAATCAGGATGTAAATGAATGATATAGGATGTGAATCGGGATGTAAATGAATGACAAGGGATGTGAATGGATGTGATGTGATATGAATCAGATAAATGTGAATGAATAGATGAGATGTGATGTCATGTGAATCAGGATGTAAATGAATGATATAGGATGTGAATTGGGATGTGAATAAATGATATAGGATGTGAATGAATGTGTTAGCATGTGAATCAGGATGTGAATGAATGATATAGGATAAGAATGAATGTGTTAGCATGCGAATCAAGATGTGAATGAATGATATAGGATGTGAATGAATGTGATAGCGTGTGAATCGGGATGTGAATGAATGATAAGGGATGTGAATGGATGTGATGTGATGTGAATCGGGATGTGAATGAATGATAAGGGACATGAATGAATGTGTTAGTATGTGAATCAGGATGAGAATGAATGAGATGTGATGCAAAATGGTGGATGTGATAAGATGCGATATAAACTTGATAGATGTGAATGTATGTGAAGTGATGAGATGTATGGGTAGATGCAAGTGGATGAGATCTGATGATGATAAATGAGAAAATAAGTGATGAGATAGAAAAAGATGTGATTAGATGAGAATGGGAATACTTATGAAAGGAATGTGGATTGATGGAATTGATGTGTGGATAATGTGGATTGATGTTGATGGGTGTATGGATGATGTGGATTGATGTGTGGGTAATGTGAATTGATGTGAAGGGATGTATGGAAGATGTGGATGGATGTGTGGATAATGTGGATTTATGTGGATGGATGTATGGACAATGTGGATTGATGTGGATTGATGTGTGGATGATGCGATTGGATGTGATTTGATGTGGGAATGATGTGATGTGATAGGGATTGATGAAGAAAAAAAATTGATGGGAAGATGAGAAAAGATGGGGACTAATGTGAAAGGATGTGGAGTGATGAGAGAAGATGGAAATATTGTTGGAACTGTATTGTATGTGAAATCTGTTTTCAAATGATTGTTTTATGTCATGAATGCTGGGGAAGCATTTTGAGCGTCTTGTGAATGAGGTCATGGTGGAGACCTATCTGTTAAAGTTGCAACTGCTGTGTGACAGAGAGTCAACGGAGGACGTCTCGCGTAGCAAGGTCAGCCGAGGTCTTGACCAGCCTCGGTTTGATTTAAATGGTGAGCTTCCGGTACAGTGGATGAGGGACCAAGGAAGACTTGCATAGTTATAGCGCCAGCTCATTTAGTTGGGTTCACACTATAGAGAACCCTAGTATGTATTTGGTTGAGTACCTTTTCATATATGTGCTCTTATCTTTGTATATGGTGTGTTGAGTGTTGAGTGAAGAAGAAGAAGATTTTCAGCCTCTCACCTTGTGTGTTCTCTATTAGGGTTTTGTGAGTGTGTGTGTGCTTGCAAGAGCTCAAGCTCTCTTCTCCCCTGCATCTTTTCAATTCAATTGCACCTCAATGCGATGCAAGCTGCACTTTGCCTCCTCTACCCTCGTTGTTGCTGTATGAAGAGCCAGCAATGCAGTTTCTTTTCTACATTTGGTATTTAGTAAAATGTCATCCACCAATGTCTGCACCAAACTTGAGACCTCCAACCTTGCCTCATATAGGCTACCCTATGCCAATGGTGTGCATGCGTCTTGAGATAGTGTTACACCACAACTCATAGATGACATCGATTATACACCTGCCTCGCACATCCACTAAGTTCTTCTTTTTTGCAATTACCATCAACACTTGTCTTCTTAACAACCTACTCAGCAAATACGGCCCACTTCTCTGAGGTCCCTGCCCCCTCTGCGGTGCCTTGCCGCGTCGGCCGGCGGCAGAAGAAGCAGCATCGGGGCCTCCCACACGGGGCGGGGATCCACACTTGGGGCCTCGCCCGCGGATGTCCGGGACGAGAGGCTAGCCCTGGTGGTCCCTCCGAGACCGGGCCCGGAAGACTCCCCTCGCCCGGAAGGCACGGGCGATTCTGCCGCCATGGGAAAAATCTTCTAACGGGGGAATTACTCTAACGAGTCAACGTCTTAACTAGTTAAACTGATCTGACCGAACTTGAAGTTCCATAGTCAGATCAAGAAGAGACTTGCACTTGGTCCATGGAATCATCGCTTTTTTCCTCATTTACGAGCCATAACCGCCCGCTGATCCCCTCCCACAGAACAAGGTCTTCTTAGGATTTAAACTAATTAATGTATCTAGTTGTTTCTCGGGAATCCTCCGATCTGGCCCATGGGTTAGCCAACCACCCGCCGACCACTGTATTGGTGGGATTCCTTTATAAAGATTTTGATGTGTTTTTGCTTGGGTGCTGAGGAAAAGAGTTCCCAGGCCCCCTAGCCGGCGATTCATGCAAAAGTTAAGGTAGGCATACCACGTACACACCCAATATGAAATTACCATTTATAACAGATCCGATTGGCTTTAAAACAATCCTTCAATATGAAATTACCATTTATAACAGATTCGATTGGCTTTAAAACAATCATTCAATAGAAATCATAATATTTCTGATTATCTTTTTTCAAAATTCTGAGTTCATTGTATTACAATAATATCCTCTAGACTCTCCGTTGAAGACTAGCTGGCCAACCAACGAGATCTAGTATCAAAATTTTGTTCCCAAAAATCTTTCCTTTTAGTCCATCTAAAATCTTCCTCAATGTATGCATGGGTGTCCTAGCAACCGCCCGTGAGCCCATGCATCACGCGGTCAGAACCCTCTAGGATCCTCCTTAGGTGTATGCATGGGTGTCCTAGCAACTGCCCGCGAGCCCGTGCATCGCCTGGTCAGAACCCTCTAGGATCCTTCTTAGGCATCCTAGCACTTCACTCAGGGACCGCTTTGTCGGCCCTCGCCTATCATACCAGAAGCACACCATTTTAAATGTACCGAGGCTGGTCAAGACCTCGGCAGGCTTTGCCGTGGACGAGGGATGTCCCTTGACAACTCCCCGCCAGCTGTTCCAACTATAAGATTCCTCCTCAGCCTGAAGAACAATTAAGCCTCTACTTCAATCCATTGTAATCATTCTATGTTTCTAAAATACAAGAAAATATTATTTCCCCTTGTTTGGCCTAGTGAGATAAAAATTTCTAGAGAGTGGTAAATCAATATTGGGATATTTTTGGATAAATAAATTCTACAGATATCAAAAAAATGTTTCCCTAAAACAGAAAATCAGAATAGATTTTCCAAGGTGCAATTGGAATTAATAAAAATTGATTTAGAAGACCTTAGCCTAAGGGTCAAGATTTTTAATTTTTTTTTATTATGGTCCAATTAAGGTTCCTATGGACCAATAAGATTAATCCAAAATTTGGCACAAGATAGATTCAAATAATAAAAGAAAATACCCAAAAATAAGTAAATGCCCACATAAGATGAAGAGTTGACTAAGTACTAGGTTTATTAGTTAATGAAGTATTAATATAAAAACGAGATATTTTGGAGTAATCATTCATTTTTGACACATGGGTAAGGAAACGGGGGCCCTTCAAGGAGGCACCTATTTCACATGTGTGGATGAGTTTTAAACTCAGAAATAATAGGATATTTTTATCTCTCCTAGATCAAACCAAATAAAAAAGGGAGCCAAACTAGTCCCAAACTTGTCCAAATTCAGCCACAAACTAAAGCTGGAAAATTCTAGAACTTAGTTGGACTCAGTTAGTGGACTCCCTCACCTATAAATAGACCCTCATTCCTTTGTATTCTCATATGTGAACTAGAATATGCTGGTATTACTCTAAGTTAAGCTTATTTTCTATTATCCTCTAAAAACCCTCTACAAAATTGAAGAGATTGGAGCTTCTCTCTCTCTTCAATCTTCCTTGGAGACTCCAATAACATACCAAACCAATTGATTGTTTGGGGGCCTCTATTGTGATCAAAGAATCAAGTAATTTAGGAGATAAAGTGTGGATTATTGTCTTCTTTTTCTTAAATCTCCAAATGTTTCTCTTTTCAACCCCTCTCAAGCTTGAGAAGCATTAAACTAAATGGCTTTTGAATACTATTGAAGTTATTTAATGTATTGTAATGAAGAAACACATAAATTTTCATTTATGCTTAATTTATAATGGTTTCTAAGCATTTCTCTCTCTCCCTTAAAGAATGCTCATTCCTATGACCTATTCTCAATTTGAATGAAGCTTCTCATGAAGCATTTCTCTAATCTAAAAGTAATTTCTATGCTTGTCTAATTGGAGGCCAAAATAATGGCTTTTTAATACTTTATGCTATTCAACTTATGGTAAAATTAAGAATCAATCTATAATTGGATAATGATCCAATTAGTGGTTATTCTAATCACATGAATAATACTACTAAATTTTATTCTTTCAAATTTATTGAGAATTATCAGTAATAGCAACAGAGTTATGGTAAAATTTTTGAAAAATAAACACATAAATCATTTTTTATTTATATTATGAAAAGAGGACTTTCTACCATATTCTAGGATTAATCATCCTAGATTAATTGAATGATTCTCATTATAATCATGGAAAAATTAATTTCTATGTTTATACATAAATAGTTAATTAGAAAAACGAGTAATTTCTAGTAATCCATTTTTATATTAAAAGAGTAATTCCCATGAAAATGGAAATCCATGTATTCAAATGAAGTAAGAGAAAAATTGTGATGCTAAAATAATGTATATTTTATTTAAAAATAAAAGAAGGATTTTAGTTAAATTTATCTTTTTGCATAGATAAATTTTAAATGATGAAAGAGGAATTCCCACCATATTGGAATCCAAATATTTAAATGAGGAAAGTGTAATTCCTAGTGTAAAGGAATTAATGAAGATTTTTATTTTAATTTTAAGAGAAAATTTAGTTAAATTTATCTTTTTATATAGATAAGTTTAAATGATGAAAGAGGAATTCCCAGCATATTGGAATTCAAATGTTTAAATGAGAATAGTGGATTTTTTAGCTTAATGTAGTTAATGGATATTTTATGTAATTTTTTAGAAGAATTTTAAGTAGATTTAATGTATGGTAAAAGAGGAATTCCCACAATAATTGGATTGCACTCATTGAAATGAGAAAAAGAAGGATTTCAAGTTTATTCAAAAAAATTGGTATTGATATTTTAGTTAAAAGAAGAATTTTTATGATATTTAAGAAAAGATGGATTTGAATTAAATTTTAGTGTCAAAAGATAAATTTCCACCATAATTCTACCTAATGAATTAAGGCTAAGAAATTACGTGGCATAAAGAATATCTTTGGATATTTTAATTGGTAAAATCACTAAATGTATATTCACCCAAAACTAGATGTTTATCTAAAGGGAATCCTTGTAGAACTAAACCAAATGAATGTGGTTAGACTACGAGAGGGACGGACTGTTAACCTACTTGTCCATCTCTCAATCTGAATCAAGTAAAGACTTTGCGGCCAATTCGAGTTCTATTAATCACAAAGAATAGACTAACGAAACTAAACTAGCTTCTCCTCAATCACCGAATTCACCAAGAATCTAGTTGGACAATAAAACTGAATGATGGGTAGATTACCCTGATGAGAGATCAAGGATCCTCATTATTGAAACTGGGAATTATGGAAAAAGGGTTTTCGGAACCGATCTCAAACTTGAATTTTACTTGCATTGGAACCTCTATTTTTTCCATTCAAAGGACTGTTTTAAGCTAGAATGCTGGAGGAAGCATTTGGCTTATGTTTTTTTGAGAGGAGGTTCGTTGTTGGAACAGCTAGCGGGGAGTCGTCAAGGGACGTTGCTCAGGGCAAAGCATGCCGAGGTCTTGACCAGCCTCGGTACGGTTAAAATGGTGCGCTTCCGGTACGATGGGCAAGGACTGACGAAGCGGTCCCTGACTGAAGTGCTAGGACACCTAAGGAGGATCCTAGAGGGTTCTCACCAGGCGATGCACGGGCTTGCGGTTTCTAGGACACCCATGCGTACATCCAGGAAGATTTTGGATGGACAAAATGGAAAGATTTTTGAGAATCAAATTTTGATATTGGATCTTGTTGGTTGGCCAGCTGGTCTTCAAACGGAGAGTTCAGAGGAGGATACATTTTTGTAATACAATGGACTCAAAATTTTAAAAAATTGATGATCAGAAATATTATGATTTCTATTGAAGGATTGTTTTTAAAGCTAGTTGAATCTATTATAAATGGCAATTTCATATTGGGTGTGTACATGGTATGCCTACCTTGATTTTTGCATGAATCACCGGCTAGGGGATCTGGGACCTCTTTTCCTCAGTACCCGGGCAAAAACCCAACCAAATCTTTATAAAATAATCCCACCAATTCAATGGTCAGGTGGTTAGCTAACCCATGGGCCGGATGGGATAGGCTGTATCGGAGGATTCCTCAGAAACAACTAGATACGATTAGTTACGTTATTTAGTTTTAAATCCTGAGAAGACCTTATTCTCTATGGGAGGGGATCATTGGCTGTGCCTCGTAAATGAGAAAAAAAGCGGTGATTCCATTAACCAAGTGCAAGTCTCTTCTTGATCTGACCATGTGACTTCAGGTTTGGTCAGATCAGTTTATCTAGTTAGGACTTGACTATTAGAGTAATTTCCCCTCTAGAAGATTTTTCCCAATTGCAGAATCGCCCATGCCTTGCAGGCGAGGGGAGTCTTCCGGCCGCCCAGCCTAGCCTCTCGTCTCGGACATCCACGGGCAAGGCCCCAAGTGTGTGGACCCCACCTCGCGCAGGAGGCCGACATCGCTTTCGCCACCAGCAAGAACCTCGGAGTGGGTGGGTGACCTCATAACTAGTATTAAAGCTTTGTTGAAAGCTAATAAACAAATTCCTATCAGAAATTGATAATAAAAACTAAAAAAAAAGCATTTTCATAACGTATTTTCATTCCGTAAGCTTCTTTTACGAAGTATTTTTAATCAAAGAAATTATTTTTATAGATGGAAGTTCCGTACTTATCTAGTATTCTCGACCTCGCCCAGTCGCAAGACATGACTGCGTTCACCTTTGAGCATCTCATCTCTTCCAAAGTGTAACTTGAACAAGCCGAGTCAGACTCGCATGCCATTTCGAGGATTTATATTTTCCTGACCCCGCGGAGAGATGACAGCATAAGTGGTTTGCAGGGCAGTATGTCCACGCCTCTTGCAAGACCGGCATGTAATGCTGAAAGCATAAGTGGTTTGCAGGGTAGTATGTCCCCACGCCTCTTGCAAGACTTGCATGCAATGCTGAGGCAAAACATCTATTAGCTATTATTCTGATAAAGTTGAAAGTGGTACATGGTGTCATTCTATATCATTCAACGCCTCGGAAATCTAGACTCTCATGCCAAATCTATAGACTCCTTAGTCGCTTTATTACTAAGGAGAAGATAATAGCTCCCTTGGCAATAAGTGAACGTTTGTATCAGGGCCTGGCTATGGCCCTAGTACCGCCGTCTTCTGCGTCTCTCGAGGAGATTTTGATTTCTCAAGCCGAGTTGCTCTATGTACATATTGAAACTTTTATATAAATAAAGAAATGTTTTCTGGAGAAAATTCCTTGCTGTATAAGTGATTGTTTGTGGACGAACTAATAAAGAAAAATCTATGATCGGACATATGTCATAGATCTCAAATAAGATCATTTGTCTTGTTTAAGAAATTATTTTTTGAACCTCTTAAGTCTTAGGATCTCGTGGACGGTTTCAAAAATAAAAATTTAATAATATATCATTTTTGGCAAAATCATGAGATGAGGAAACTGTGGCTGTCAACCAAACCCTCTCTCTGAAGATGATGAGCTTGATCTTGACGTTTGTAAGGCTCTTCATAGAACTTAGCCACAGAGAAGGGGAGAACCTGGGCGAGGCTGTGGAGAAATGGGTGGAAGCCATGGAAGAATATTTTGACATCATCGTCTACAATGAGTGAAGCCGCCAGAATCATTCCCCCACGCCGCCAGAATCAGGGTAACCCAAGAAGAGTGCGAGCTCAGCTTGCAGCCTCCATGCAAAGCAATTTCCAAACTCCCTCCCAGAATTGGAATAACCAAAGAGAGAGTGTTCCACCTCCTTAGATTGCAGCACCCAGAGCAGTCACCATAGCTGAGGAAGTGGAGGAAGAGAGAGGATAGATCTATGCAGCAATTGAGCATCAGGGGAATAACCCTGTCAATTCTCAGTCCTCTAGACTCCAACAGAGTAACAAGGTAAGCAATTCAAGCTTTTGATTGATTCAGGCAGTACTCATTCTTTTATTTCCCCAGGATGTCTGCGTAAATTAGTCCTAAATAAAAAATCAGGGAAACCTATGCAAGTGGAATTAGCCACCACCAGTGGGAAGATTCTTTTCACTCACCTTGAGACTAACCTTATTCAATTTAGCCTAGATGGGAACGTAACATAGTTCCAGTTCAAAGTCCTACCCCTGGGAATATATGATGAAATCCTTGGAATGGATCAGGCTGACATTCATTGTCACAAAGGAACCATCTCTTTCCTTGACCTTCTTGGCAATAAAGTTCAAGGAATTGGAATTTTCGGATCCTCAGTGCTACAATCAGTCAAGGTTTCCAAATTATTAAAAGGGCTTAGAAAGAGGCAAGCTGTGTATGTCGTTAAAATGAATCCGGTAGACATAAAATGCAAGGCTAAAGAACCAGAGTTGTTAAGTGAGTATACACATGTATTTCCTGAAGAGCTGACTGAGATGCCTCGGTCTCATGAAGTAGATCATGAGATCGAATCAATCCCCCCCCCCCCCGGAGCTCAGCCAGTAGCCTAGCATGCATACAAAATGCCAGTCCCTGAAGCCATAGAACTTAAGGAACAATTTAGACAACTATTAGAGCAGGGATTCGTCAAACCGAGTGTCTCACCTTGCGCCTGTTCTCTTTCAAAAGAAGAAAGATGGAACGTTAAGACTCTGTGTATTGACTAAAGAGGATTGAATCAATTAACAATTAAGAATAAGTATCCTATTCCTAGGCTTGATGAACTTCTAGATTGGTTAAGTGGGATACAAATGTTCACAAAGATAGATCTCAAATCCGGTTACTACGAGATCAGAATCAAGGAGCAAGACATCCCAAAGACAACATTCAATACTCGCTATGGGAATTATGAGTTCACAGTCATGCCGTTTGGATTGATTAATGCCCCGGCAACATTCAATCGTCTTATGCAAGATATTTTCAGAGAATACTTGGATGATTTTGTTCGTCTTCTTTGATGATATCTTGGTATACTCAAAGAATGCTGCAGACCATGAAGATCATGTGCGCAAGGTCCTAGAAATCCTAAGGAAACACCAACTCTTTGCAAAAAAGAGCAAATGTTCTTTCTCTGTTGACTAGGTGGAGTACTTGGGATTCATAGTGTCAAAGGAGGATGGGATTTCTCTTGACCTCGCAAAGATCCAAGTAGTCGTAGAATGGCCCGAACCCAAGTTAGTAAAGGAAGTTAGAGATTCATAGGATCTTTATACCTAGGTACGCGCTGATAGCATCCCCCTTAACTAACCTTCTCAAGAAAAGTACACTTTTTTACTTGACTACAATGTGTCAGAGTGCCTTTGACAAGCTAAAAACAGCCTTAGTAACCAATCTTGTGTCAGAGTGCCTTTGACAAGCTAAAGACAGCCTTAGTAACCAATCTTGTTCCTAAATTGCCAAATATTACCAAACCCTTTGAGGTAGTTATACTGATGCTAGTGGATTTGCCTTAGGCGGTGCTCTAATGCAGGAAGGTCATGCAGTGGCCTATGAATCCCAAAAACTCAGAACACATGAGAGAAATTATGCCATCCATGACTTGGAGTTATTCTCAGTAGTGTATGCTCTGAAGTTGTGGAGACATTATCTTTTGGGACAAAGGTTCACCTTGATGACAGATCATCAAAGTCTGAAGTGGATCTTCATCCAAAGGGATCTCAACATATGCATGAAAGGAGATGGATGCATACCCTGCAAGAATTTGATTTTGAAAGAAAGTATCGGTCGGGGAAAGAAAATGTGGTTGCAGATGTGCTCAGTAGAAAAGCCTCCTTGCTTGCAATTACAGTGGTGTCAAATCCATTGATCAATGAAGCAAAGGAGAAAATCATGCAAGACAAATTCTTTGCCCCTATCGCTACCCTTCTGATGCAGGAAAGCAAGACTCCTCGGGAAATGAGTTGAGTTCTGGATGAAGGATGCATGTATTATAATAATTGGCTATGTATCCCCAATGATGAGGGAATAAAGGGAAGAATTCTGAGAGAAGCCCGTGATAGCATGATAGCTGGACATCTAGGGTTTATAAAAACCTATATGTCTATGAAGAAAAGCTTCTTCTAGCCAAGGACTCAAAAAGGATGTTCTTAATCATGTGCGAAAATGCTTGATGTGCCAAAGAGTCAAGGCAGAGAGAGTCAAGATGCTAGGGAAACTAGAGCCTCTAGACATTCCACAGATGAAGTGGAAATGCATCAGTATGGACTTTGTCACTAGATTACCTTCAGTGCAATCAGGATACAACTCCATTTTTGTGGTAGTTACAGGCTGATCAAAGTTGCCCATCTAATTCCAGTGAAACATACTCTACAGTGGATGTTGCCAGAGTTTTCCTTAAGGAGATCTTCAGATTGCATGATTTACCCATCGGAGGATAGTAAGTGACAGAGATCCCAAATTCACATCGAAATTCTAGACTGCGCTCTTTGAAGCAGTAGGAACTTTCTTGGATCTCAACATAGCCTATCACCCCAAAAACTGATGGCCACACAGAAAGGGTGAATCAGGTGTAATAGAAGATATCCTACAGTCACGGTAGGGAACCCAAGAAGTGGTTAAGTCATGTGCATTTGTTCGAATTCGCTTACAATGCTTCTTATCATTGGAGCATTGGGATTAGTCCTTTCAAAGCTTTGTATAGACAAGATTACCTCACACCCTTGACTTGGTCTGACCTCTTGATCAGAGTCGAAATGTCTAGACAAATGCTTGATGACATGGAACAGCAGATGCAATCAATCCGTAAAGATTTAAAGGTAGCCCAAGACAGACAAATGCATTATGTAGATAAAAAGAGATCTGAGAGAGAGTTCGAAGTGATTAAAAAGGTCTAGGCTCCACATGCATCAAAATATGTAATTGATCATATCTTATATAAGTACACATACTTTTATAGATGTGGTCACTGGTGACATCTTGAGTTTTATTTAAAAAGAAAGAGAGATTGAGTCGGAAGTGGGAAATTTTTTCATGAGGTAAAAAGTAAGTAAATTATAAGAAAAGGTATTTATGGCTTTGATGGAACAACAAATGTTTAGACACTATACGTCCACCAACAAAGATGCCTTACAAATGAGGTTGGTGGTGGGGGAAACAAAACAATCGTCAGGCAACAAAGATGCCTTACAAATGAGGTTGGTGTTGGGGCAACAATCGTCACGCGGGAAACCTCCACGGAGCAAGAAGGAGAAGGAAACTTCTTTCTTCTTATTCAATCTAGTAGAGGAATAATATTAGTTCTCCTTTCTAAGGAGGGGCCATAGAGAATTTACAAGCTACTATCAGATATAGTCTTCATTCGAGTACGACTAAAAAGAAGTTCCTTATCCTTAGGGAAGTACAAGAAGCTCTCTCCCAGATACTGTGGGCTGTGTGCTGTCATAATAAAGAAAGGGGGCAATTTAGCCTACAAACTTCTTCTACCTCCCCATCTCAAGGTACATGATGTATTCCATGTTAGTTTGCTTAACAAATATATACCTAGCCTGAGTCACGTGCTGGAAGATGAACAATTGATCTCTTCGACTCAAGGCCAGATGGTACTCCAACCTTAGGAAATCCTTGATGTTCGGGAGAAGATTCTCAAGAGCAGAGTCCTCAGAGAATTCTTAGTAAAGTGGAAGTTCTTCCCTCTAAAAGACGCCACTTGGGAGAAAGAAGAAGAGTTGGTAAAGGATTACCCCCACTTTGCGAGATGAGGACATCTCGCGTTTTTCAAGTGGGAGTGGAAGAGGATGTAAGATTCCTCCTCAGCCTAAAGAACAATTAAGCCTCTACTTCAATCCCTTGTAATCATTCTATGTTTCTGAATACAAGAAAATATTATTTTCCCTTGTTTGGCCTAGTGAGATAAAAATTTCTAGAGAGTGGTAAATCAATATTGGGATATTTTTGGATAAATAAATTCTACAGGTATCAAGAAAATGTTTCCCTGAAACAGAAAATCAAAATAGATTTTCTAAGGTGCAATTGGAATTAATAAAAATTGATTTAGAAAACCTTAGCCTAAGGGTCAAGATTTTCAAATTTTTTTTGATTATGATCCAATTAAGGTTCCTATGGACCAATAAGATTAATCCAAGTATTGGGACAAGATAAATCCAAAGAATAAAAGAAAATACCCAAAAATGAGTAAATGCCCACATAAGATGAAGAGTTGACTAAGTACTAGGTTTATTAGTTAAAAATTATGAAGTATCAATAAAAAAATGAGATATTTTGGAGTAATCATTTATTTTTGACACATGGGTAAGGAAACGGGGGCCCTTCAAGGAGGCACCTATTTCACATGTGTGGATGAGTTTTAAACTAAAAAATAATAGGATTTTTTTCTCTCCTCTCTCCTAGATTAAACCAAATAAAAAAGGGAGCCAAACTGGTCCAAAACTTGTCCAAATTCAGCCAAACTGAAGTTGGAAAATTCTAGAACTCAGTTGGACTTAGTTAGTGGCCTCCCTCACCTATAAATAGACCCTCATTCCTTTGTATTCTCATTTGTGAACTAAAATATGCCAGTATTACTCTAAGTTAAGCTTTTTTCTATTATCCTCTAAAAACCCTCTACAAAATTGAAGAGATTGGAGCTTCTCTCTCTCTTCAATCTTCCTTGGAGACTCCAACAACATACCAAACCACTTGATTGGTTGGGGGCCTCTATTGTGATCAAAGAATCAAGTAATTTAGGAGGTAAAGTGTGGATTATTGTCTTCTTTTTCTTAAATCTCCAAATGATTCTCTTCTCAACCCCTCTCAAGCTTGAGAAGCATTAAATTGAATGGCTTTTGAATACTATTGAAGTTCTTTAATGTAATGTAATGAAGAAACACATAAATTTTCATTTATGCTTAATTTATAATGATTTTTAAGCATTTCTCTCTCTCCCCCAAAGAATGTTCATTCCTATGACCTATTCTCAATTCGAATGAAGCTTCTCATGAAGCATTTCTCTAATCTAAAAGTAATTTCTATGCTTGTCTGGAGGCCAAAATAATGGCTTTTTAATACTTTTATGCTATTTAACTTATGGTAATTAGATTGCACTCATGGAAATGAGAAAAAGAAGGATTTCAAGTTTATTCAAAAAAATAGGTATTGATATTTTAGTTAAAAGAAGAACTTTTATGATATTTAAGAAAAGATGGATTTGAATTAAATTTTAGTGTCAAAAGATGAATTTCCACCATAATTCTACCTAAAGAATTAAGGCTAAGAAATTATGTGGCATAAAGATATCTTTGGATATTTTAATTGGTAAAATCACTAAATGTATATTTACCCAAAACTAGATGTTTATCTGAAGGGAATCCTTGTAGAACTAAATCGAATGAATTTGGTTAGACTACGAGAGGGACGGACAGTAAACCTACTTGTCCATCTCTCGATCTGAATCAAGTAAATACTCTGCAACCAATTCCAGTTTTAATCACAAAGAATAGACTACCGAAACTAAACTAGTTTCTCGTGACCGAGATCACCAAGAATCTAGTTGGACAATCAAACTGAATGATGGGTAGATTACCTTGATGAGAGATCAAGGATCCTCATTATTGAAATTGGGAATTATGGAAAAAGGGTTTTCGAAACCGATCTCAAACTCAAATTTGCAATGGAAAAAGGACTGTTTTACGCTAGAATGCTTGAGGAAGCATTTGGCTTATGGTTTTTTAAGAGGCAGTTCATTGGAACAGCTGGCGGGGAGTCGTCAAGGGACGTTGCTCATGGCAAAGCCTGCCGAGGTCTTGACCATCCTCCTCGATACAGTTAAAATGGTGCACTTCCGGTACGATGGGCAAGGACCGACGAAGAAGCGGTCCCTGAGTGAAGTGCTAGGACACCTAAGGAGGATCCTAGAGGGTTTTGACCGGGTGATGCACGGGCTCACCGTTGCTAGGACACCCATGCGTACATCGAGGAAGATTTCGGATGGACAAAAAGGAAAGATTTTTAAGAACCAAATTTTGATACTAGATCTCGTTGGTTGGCCAGCTGGTCTTCAACGGAGAGTTCATAGGATACATTTTTGTAATACAATGGACTTGGAATTTTGGAAAAATGATGATAAGAAATATAATGATTTCTATTGAAGGATTGTTTTTAAAGCCAGTTGAATCTGTTATAAATGGCAATTTCATATTATGATTTCTATTGAAGGATTGTTTTTAAAGCCAGTTGAATCTGTTATAAATGGCAATTTCATATTGGGTGTGTACGTGGTATGCCTACCTTGATTTTTGCATGAATCGTCGGCTAGGGAGCCTAGGAACTCTTTTCCTCGCTACCTGGGCAAAAACCCAACCAAATCTTTATAAAGGAATCCCACCAATTGAGTGGTCGGATGATTGGTGGATCCCCCGCCCACTCCGAGGCTCCTGCCGGCGGCGGCGGAAGCGGCATCGACCTCCTGTGCAAGGAGGGGTCCACACACTCGGGGCCTCACCCGCAGATGTCCGAGATGAGAGACTAGCCCAAGCGGCCCCTCTCCGAGACCGAGCCCGGAAGACTCCCCTCGCCCGGAAGGCACAGGCGATTCCTTCAATTGGGAAAAATCTTCTAATGGGAAAATTACACTAACGAGTCAAGTCTTAACTAGATAAATTGAACTAACCAAACCTGAAGTCACATGGTAAGATCAAGAAGAGACTTGCACTTGGTCCATGGAATCACCGCTTTTTTCCTCATTTATGAGGCACAACGGATGATCCCCTCCCATAGAATAAGGTCTTCTCAGAATTTAAAACTAAATAACATAACTAATCGTATCTAGTTGTTTCTGAAGAACCCTCCGATCCAGCCTATGGGTTAGCCAACCACCCGACCACCACTGAATTGGTGGGATTCCTTTATAAAGATTTGGTTGGGGGTTAGCCAACCACCCGATCACTGAATTGGTGGGATTCCTTTATAAAGATTTGGTTGGGGGTTAGCCAACCACCCGACAACTAAATTGGTAGGATTCCTTTGTAAAGATTTGGTTGGGTTTTTGCCCGGGTATCGAGAGGAAAAGAGTTCCCAGGACCCCTAGCCGGGCGATTCATGCAAAAATCAAGGTAGGCATACCACGTACACACTTAATATGAACTTGCCAGATTCGACTGGCTTTAAAAACAATCCTTCAATAGAAATCATAATATTTTCCAAAAATTTCGAGTCCATTGTATTACAAAAATGTATCCTTTGAACACTCCGTTGAAGATAAGCTGGCCAACCAACGAGATCCAGTATCAAAATTTCGTTCCCAAAAATCTTTCCTTGTGGTCCATCCGAAAATCTTCCTCGACGTACACATGGGTGTCCTAGCAACCGCGAGCCTGTGCATCGCCTAGTTAGAACCTTCTAGGATCCTCCTTAGGTGTCCTAGCACTTCACTCACGGACCACTTCGTCGGTCCTCTCCCATCGTATCGGAAGTGCACCATTTTAACCGTACTGGAGAGACGGAAAAACTCTCTCACTTGTAGCAAGAGTAGTATGATCCACACTTAGCTCAATCCAATGGGATTTGCATCCCTTTCGGAGCTAGGGATTCAACCCGTACCGGTGCACAAAAGCTTATCCATTTGATGGAGAGAATGCTAAGAAAACTACTACTATTGACATGGACTCAACACACACTCAAGCTCAATCTTGCTATTGCTCACTCAACTCCACATTCCACTCATCCATACATCCAAACAAGAAGAAAGCTTAGCTATTGCTTACACAAGATCAAAGCATTCTTCATTCTCAAATACTCATTTCCCTAGCATGCACACAACTCTTGAAGCTATCAATAAGAAACATGCACACTAGAGAATTGACATGAGAAGAGAGACAATTATCAACTCATTGCATTGAATTAACAAAAGAATAGAACTTACAACAATGTAGATGGGGAGAGAGAAGAGCTTGCACCTCTATGGAAGAAGAGGGAGAGCTAGTCTCAAGAGAGCTCAAACATGAGTTTGCCCAATGTGTCCATGCTCTCAAATGAGCCACCTTTTATACAAAAATTCTAGAACTCCCAAAAGTTCCCATGTGGGATTATTGTCAAGCCCTCTCCCACATTCATCTACAAAGTGGAACTCTTTACAAGAGCCCTAAGTATCTTTTTTGTTGCATCCTTGTATTGATCTTCATTTGTCATGCAACACGTACCCCTTCCTATTTTGCGCACGTGCTCGAGCGCGGTAGTAGCAAGAGCTGCAACAAAAAAAACAATGGATACAAGTAAAGTCTTTTATTGAAAAAAAGAAAAACCAGCAATGATAATTTCACACGTGAGCATACAAGTGCAAAGCTGATTAAAGTTTTAATGAGTACTAAAATAGGTGAGTAAAGACTAGTCAAAGTGAGACTTAAGTGGTAGATAATGCTATGCAAAGGCAAGTGTGCTTTGTACACCGCCGGTTATGACCGCAGTCTCAATGTCCTACAAGTATGTAAGATATTCCTAAGTGGCAAACCTACTCCTAAATATGAGCAAAGGTGATTGGAACTCCTTTTTTTTCTTCTTCTTCTTCTTCTTCTTCTTTTTTTTTCTTTGATGTGTGTGTAGAAGGTGATAAAGATTAAGGTTCCATCCCAAAGAGACCCAAGCAATGGCTAAGAGACCTCCGCCAAGAGAATCTAAAGACCGCTAAGTATCTCAAGGGCGACAGACCCTTTTTCTTTCTTTTATGACCTAAGGAGTACCCCATGAAGATGAGGGCATCGGTCTCGAGGGCCCATAGTGTACCCCAGAGTCCTACCAACATCTATCAAGGCAATAGATTCCTCAAAGGTCTTTTTCTGAAGCTTTTAGACACCAGTGTTCACCCCATGGAAACCAAGGCATCGGCCCCAAGGTGCTAAGACAACCCCAGGTCCTACCAAGCATTCCACATGGCTGTAGACACATCATGTCTCAATTTACTTTGTATATATATGTTTTTTTAAGGTATAATTTTTTTATAAATTTTTATTACTCCTAGCACCTAGCTCATATCTAAGAGGTAGCTACCACTAGGGATAACTAATATACCTTGAAAGCATAAGAACTTGGCATATTCCCTTGGTATATATCCTACACTGTCTTTAGATAGAAATATCTTTTCCTAAGTCTTCTAAGACTCTAGAATTCACTCACCATATTTTAACAATTAATCAAAAACTTCAAGCAACCAACATTGAGTGAATATGCAAACCATATATTTGAAAGATAAGAGCACATAAAGAAATAAAGATTAAGATTTGAATACACCTGTTGTAGTGCCCTGTTGATGTTGTTCGTTTGCATTGATGCATTGCTGATTTTGTGCAGATTGCTCCTCCTTGATCTTTGTAAGCGTAGCATGTCTCCCCCCTTCCTAATTTGTTTGATGCTCTTGTTTTTTACGGAGATTTTTGCAAAATTTTTATTAACAAACACGAAAAGAAAAGAAAAAAATAAAATTTGCCATTGGTGCCAAACACCGAATATAGCCGAGGGGAAAAACCCAATGGGAGAAAAGTGCCCTGGCTTGTCGATCTTATTGTGGAGTCACTGAACTTACCCTTGCCCTCGTGGTGGAGATCATCTCAAAAAGAACATAATTCTCTAAAGGCATAAGGAACCACACTATGCAAACATTGATCTACCAAAGAGCTTCAATTGTAGTGTTAATGCCTTATCTTTGGTGTTAGGTATGTCCTTCTTGAGTGGAAATTTTATCAATTGTCTTGGAATTTGAGAAAGATAAGAGGATTTAGGCAATGAAATGCCAGAATCTATGCTCAAATGAGACTCCTTTGAAGTTGGATGTGTCTTAGGTACACCAGTTGATGATGGAATTAGGTAATAAGGAGAAATCGGGAAGCTTCCATCTGCTAGCTGCAAGTGCATCCTTGTACTCCTAATAGCTGGTTTGCCCCACTTTTCCCAAATGGACCTTGTCACAATGCCCACTCCTGCACCACTATCAAGTATTGCAGTTGAAGATACTTTTCGCACTTCTAATGGGAGGGTAGCATTTCCCTGATCGTCCTCACAAAATTTTCCTACTTTGTTGATAGGAACTGGCATTACATGCTTTGTCTCAGGGTGTATAGTACACTCATGGTGAACCTTTTGTAGCAATACCTGCTCTGACAAACATGTGGCAATATCATTCCACAACTCAGGTTGAATTTTTATCAAATCAAGCAAAGGTAAGGTACAAGCCACTGGTGCTGACAAAATAGCTTGCACCATACTCATATCTTTCTCCTTTGTCAACCTTTTATGCATGGAGGGTATCCTCAAGGTTTGAGAACAGTTCTCATATTCTCCCAGATATGATGGTAAGGTTTTCATTGTAAGCTTACTTCTAGGAGAAACATTTGTTTGAACTTCCTCCTGGATGCTTGGGTGTCTAAATTTGTTTTCCGTGCCTCTGGTAAAATCCACCTCAGAGAATGGAGGCGAACTAATAAAAGACATGTTCTCATGAACTGCGGCCCATATCTCATTTGCCATGTCCTCATTAGCGTCAATAACTTCATCATTGCATGGGAAGACAAGGCTAGGTGGTGGCAGATTACCCCCTTTCAATCGGGTGTCAATTGGTGCAGACCTTTCGCTATGAGCTTGTGAAATGAGCTCACTTTTCATTTCCCGACTTGATGACACTTCTGGTATGGTTTCTAATGTTGGCTTAAGAGAGGTTGTGCCCCGAGGAATAGGTGGTGGTGGTCCCTCAAGTATTGACTGAGCTTCCCTAATGAGTTGCTGATGTACAGCTAGATTGATCTTCTCCTCACGAGGGTTTGGGTATTCTTGAAGCTTCTTGGGTAGCTCAGATAAAGCTGCAATGCGACTTCTATGAGCATCAATGATGGCCTCTAGAGTCTCATTCACTTTATCCACAAAAACAGAACCCCCAGAACTATCCTCAGTCGTACTAGCCTCACCTTGTTTAGCACTAGGCTCAGGTTGAGGTTGATGTTCCTCATGCACTTCTTGGGATGTAAAAGTTTTATCCCTCATGTTTTGTTTTGAGGCTTCTTGAGAACTAGTGGATGCACTTTTAGTGTGCTTGTTTCGGTTCTTCTTCCTCCGAGTGGTTTTTTTTCTATTGGACTGTAGGGTCTTGTCCACTAGATTTGTCTTTGCATCCCTAGTTCGAGATGTCTCATCAGTTTGTATTTCGGCATTTCGTGTCTGTGATCTAGTCATGACTCTAAGTGGCACGACATCCTCATTCTCAGATGAAGGTGGCGATGGAACTGCCCCTACAAGGTTGAGTGAGACCTTTGGTTGAGAGATGCCTTCCTCATGTGGTTTCAGCAGACAATCTTTTGGGAAGTGTTCTACACAACACCCTAGACAATATCTTTCAATTGGTGGAAACTGTTGTACTGTTGTATTGGACCGAGATGCTTGACTTGAGCGATGTGGACAATCACGAGCCCAATGGGGTTCTCTGCACTCATAACAGGGGCCCATTGGTTTGGCCTCTACTTTCCTTGGCTGCCATTGACCTGAGGGGCCTGGAGTCCTAGGTTGGTAGCCGCCTAGCAACATTAAAGAGTTTTGTTCCCCTGTCCAGTGCTGGGCTTGGGTATGCGGGACTTTCAAAGATATTTTCTTTGGATGAATATGATACATATTCTTCCTCCACATAGCCTGGGTTTACCAATTCTCTACATATATTTGAATTGTCGTAGTCGACAACCCTCACAGGAGCAGTCCCTGGAGCAGGAGGTTGAGCACCAAGAACAGGTCGTGCTTGCTCTTGTGCCATCGGTGGCTTACGCTCAAAATTAGTATACTGTTGATACATTTGTGGAGCCACTCCACCCCTTGGCTGCTCACGTTCCTGTCTCATTCTCGCAATGCGAGTACATTCCTGTGTGGTATGGGTAAAGTTCCAAGCACAGGCTTGGCACCACTTTTTTGTGGGTTGGTTTGTGACTAGAGGAGAAAAGGTATTACAATCCTCTGTTTTATGGTTACCGCCACATGCTCCACAAAGATGAGGACCTGTAGGAAGTACACTCCTCATTCTCTGCTGCTGTTGTTGTGGCTGCATGGGTGGACGATAGGTCTGTCCCAATCTCCGTAGTACTAGGTTAGCTATCTGGTCTGGATTTACTAGCGCGCTAGACCCTGAACTTTGGTCGTCTCCCCATTGATCTCTAGGTTTCACCTCTGGGCCAGAACCATCTTGGAATTTGAAGTTATCGGTGAAATCCATAGCATCATGGCAACACTCATTGAAATTTGTATGTTTCTTCGCATAGAGATGTGTATGCAGAGTCGAATTTTTGAGTCCTTTTAAGAAGAGAGAAATTAATCGACTTTGGGCGGGCTTCTCATCTTCTGGGCAACGATTAATGTACTGCTTCATTCTATTTACACAGTCTCTAACACTCTCATTCTCGCCTTGTTTGAAAGAGTAGATGTGTGCTACCGTGTCATGTTGTATTCCCATCAAGGAAAAAGCAGCAATGAATCTCTCTTCCAAAACTCGCAAAGAAGATTTGTCTGAAGCCTCTAATGCCTGAAACCAAGCCAGGGCTTTTCCCTCAAGAGTGAGTCCAAATCCTTCAATTTGAGTATGCTTATCAGCCACTTGCTCAGCTCGAACTGCTTGCCTAAATGCTGCTACATGGTCGTATGGATCTCCCGACCCTTCATACTTCTTTACCAGTTTCTGAAGAGTTGATGGCCTTACTTGTCTTGAATACTCATCATAGGGCCTACGGCCTCTCATTCTCAGTGGGAATTGTTCCTCTCTTTGGAAAGATGGTCCACATGTTTCCAAAATTGGTGTGGGTACCCTATTACCAGCCTCACCAAACCCCTCCAAAGATCTTGTCACCCGCATTTCAGGAGGTGTATTTATGGGAGGCCGAGTTGGCTCCCCTACCCTCCGATTGTTATAGTGAGAAAGATGTTGTTGTGGTGTGACCTCTGGTCGCACATTTGGTGTAGGACGATATCTTGGTGCTAGAGTTGGGCTACTAGCTGTGGTCCACTTAGATGTTGAAGGTCCCTCTCTAGTGAACTCTCGTAGAGGAGGAGCAACAGTTTCTCCAAGAAAGGCTGTCTCTCCTGGTTTGGCTGTATTTGTTGAGAACACTTCCATAAATAATGGTTGTCCTTTCCACGTGAGTTCCCGAATCTCTTTCCAATCTAAGGTTCGGTATTCATTGGCCCATTTATCAATTATTCTGTTCATGTGTCCTGCGAGCTTCTCAACTACCACCACATGAGCTAGAGGAAGATCCAGCTGTGGCAATCTAGTTGTGGCATAATATCCCTCTAACGAGTCCTTATAGACCTCTTGAAGTGGGTCATCCTGTAAGACCTTTGTCACAGGAATTTGTCGTACAAACTCCCATTGGCATTCAGCCCCCTGATCCATTTTACACTTGCCTTTCCTATCCCTTTCCAAATTTAGATCTACAAGAAGTAAATCATCTATGGATGGTTTTGAGGACTGGGCATTGGATGGTCCAGGCATGTCCGGCTCGATGAGCCAATCATCTCTAGACTCCCTTGCTCTGGAAAGTTCTGATAAGTCTAAGAACTCGGTTTTAGAGAGCTCCCCTAATTTGTCTACCTTTTCTGGATGGTAGGTGACTTCGTAGCGAACACCATCTCCACCCATGTACATGTTACCCTGGTCATTGACTAGAGGTGCTCTATCAAGTTCTGAGAAAATGTCTGCGATCTTAACAAGATACCGTTGTTGTGGATCCCTAAAGATCTCAGCTCCTTGAGCATTTGTGTAGACATATTGGAGTCTCACATTGAGTGTTAACCCCATGGTGTCGGCTTCAAATGGATTAAAGGATCTTGTGGGTGTTCTATTTGGGGCTACGGGATGACTATTTGTCGGACCTAGATTGTCCATGGACAATGAACTAGTTGTTCTAGAGGAAAGGGTATCGGATTGGGATTCAGAAAGGGTTTCAGCAATATCTGCCAAATTGCCTACCAATTGGGTCCCACTTTCTTGCGTAGGTACTCTAGAAGGTGCCCTAGGCCCTATGGCAAAATCTATAAGACGTCCCGACCGCAAGTGCATAAGGTCAATTTTTTTTGGTTTTTTTATGTGTTTTTGTTTTGTTTTGTTTTTGTTTTTGTTTTTAAATTATATATATATATATATATATATTATTTAACCTACCTAATCACTAAATGCAACTAAAAGGAGTATGTGTGTGGCATAACTATCTATCCTCTTTTTTTTCTTTTCTTTTTTATTATATATTTTTCTAAATGATTTTTTTTAATGATTTTATGTTTTTTATGTTTTTATTATTTTTATTTATTTATTTTTTTTAAAAATTACACAAAAATTATGAATCACACTAAAAAAAATACTAATTATGCACAAAGTTACAAAAACTAAAAAATGCAAAAAAATACTAATTATGCAAAAAATTAAGAAAAAAATATGAAGAATTATAAAATATGTAAAAAAATAGACTCCTAAAAACACTTAATTTATCATTTTTTTAAAAATTTTCTTGTGTTTTCTTTTGTTTTTTCTCCTTTTGTTGGTTTTTTTTTAAATTGTTTAATGTTTGTTTGTTTGTTTGTTTTTTTTTAATTTTTTTAACTAATAGATTTCGTGCCTAATTACAAAAAATATGAATTGACTAATTATGCATCAATTACAAAAAAAATAAAAAATAAAAAATGCATACTACTTTAATTATGCAAAAATTTAAATAAGGAACAATGCATTCAAAAAATAAAAAATGATTTTTTTTCTTTTTTTAATTTAATTGTTTTTTTTCTCGTGTTTTTTTTCTCTTTTTTTTTCTTTTTCTTTTTTTTTTCCATTTTTTTAAATAAAAAAAATCTCTTTTTCTCTTTTTGTTTTTTTTTTTTAAAAATATTTTTTTTTGTTTTTTTATATTTATTATTATATATTTTTTATTTAAAAATACAAAAAAAATGAAAAAATTAATAAAAATAAAAAAATAAAAAAAATGGAAGATACACCAACCTTATCTTCCGCCTCCCGGCTCGCCCGGATTCCACGCTGCCCCCACGCGCTCGCGTTCAATGCGGCGCTCGCTTTTCTGCGCCTCCTGCCAGCTGCACCACCAATGTCGCCTTCCTCTCCTTCTCTCTCCTTCACCAGAGTCAACCGCCTGCTCGTTCTTTCTCTTCTTCTACCTCAGCTGCTTCGTATAAGCCGGCCTCTGCTCCAGTTGCTTCTGTTACGCCTTCTCGCTCCCACAGCCCGCGTTCACCCTGCTGTGCTGCGCCTCCTCAGCTCCACTTCCTTCGCAAGTTGCAGCCTACTTCGCTGCCAGCTGCCTTGCTCAACCTCAACTGGCACGTCAACTGCCGCCGGCTCCCACACCGTCCACTTCGCCTTAGTGCTGCCGACGCCGGGCTTCTACTCAGTGCTGCCGACGCCGCCCACCACTGTGCCTTCTACCGGCTGCTCCACCAATGTCGCCTTCTGCCGGCTGGTGTCCACAACTGCAATCCACGGTTCGGCCTTACCTTTCTTCGCTCGGCCACCTACACTTAGCTGCCGACCATTGCACGTAAATATATATATATATATATATATTTCTATTTGTCGGCCGCCTTCGCTTTCACAACTGCAATCCACGGTTTTGCCTCAAAGCTGCCACGTCAGTATATAAAATATATATATTTATATATATATTTTGTTTTAAAAGCCGCCTTCACTGCCATCTACACGCCGTCAACGTATATATATATATATATATATATCTAGTGTTTGGCCGCCTTCACTCACCTTTTCAACTGGCCGCCTTACAGCCACATGTAATAGATATATATATATATACATATATATCTATTTTTCTTTGCTATGCTTGATGGAAACACCTCCCCACACCATAACAACACAACAAAACAATAGAAGAAAGGTCGCCTTCTACGCTTTCAACCTACCTCTCTTCCTTTCATCCTTCTCTTTCCCTCTCTCCTCTCATCCTTAAGCGGACTTCACGCTTGGGAGTCTATGGGGCTTGCATAAGCTATGGAAGAGCTTAGCAACGCACCTCTTTTCTCTTTATTTATTTATACTAATTACATGTTAACGAAAAGCATGAAAGAATGAAATGACAAAAAACAATGATTGAAGGTAAGCATAATGAACCGTACTTGAAAAAGCATAAAAGCAATAAAACATAAAAAACAATGCGGGAGAAACCTCAACCGCTCAATGGTTTTTTCTTATCCTAACCTTATCTACTCACACCGGGATCGCACACCCGAACTTAACCTAATCACTCAATGGTTTTGCAACCAAAAGAGAAAATAGTGGTGGTTTCCACACACTCTCAACCGGATTTGAGTCTTCTCCCCGGCAGCGGCGCCAATGGAGAGACGGAAAAACTCTCTCACTTGTAGCAAGAGTAGTATGATCCACACTTAGCTCAATCCAATGGGATTTGCATCCCTTTCGGAGCTAGGGATTCAACCCGTACCGGTGCACAAAAGCTTATCCATTTGATGGAGAGAATGCTAAGAAAACTACTACTATTGACATGGACTCAACACACACTCAAGCTCAATCTTGCTATTGCTCACTCAACTCCACATTCCACTCATCCATACATCCAAACAAGAAGAAAGCTTAGCTATTGCTTACACAAGATCAAAGCATTCTTCATTCTCAAATACTCATTTCCCTAGCATGCACACAACTCTTGAAGCTATCAATAAGAAACATGCACACTAGAGAATTGACATGAGAAGAGAGACAATTATCAACTCATTGCATTGAATTAACAAAAGAATAGAACTTACAACAATGTTGATGGGGAGAGAGAAGAGCTTGCACCTCTATGGAAGAAGAGGGAGAGCTAGTCTCAAGAGAGCTCAAACATGAGTTTGCCCAATGTGTCCATGCTCTCAAATGAGCCACCTTTTATACAAAAATTCTAGAACTCCCAAAAGTTCCCATGTGGGATTATTGTCAAGCCCTCTCCCACATTCATCTACAAAGTGGAACTCTTTACAAGAGCCCTAAGTATCTTTTTTGTTGCATCCTTGTATTGATCTTCATTTGTCATGCAACACGTACCGAGGTTGGTCAAGACCTCGGCAGGCTTTGTCGCGAGCAACGTCCCTTGTGACGATGAAAAGATGCAGGGGGGAAGAGAGCTTGAGCTCTTGCAAGCACAACACACACTCACAAAACCCTAATAGAGAACACACAAGGTGAGAGGCTGAAAATCTTCTTCTTCTCTTATCAACACTCAACACACCATATACAAGAATAAGAGTACACATAATATGAAAGGTACTCAACCAATACATACACGGGTTCTCTATAGTGTGAACCCGACTAAATGAGCTGGCGCTATAACTATGCCAGTCTCTAGAATGGCTGTCACATAGCCTGTCATCCACTGGCCGCATATCACCCAAGATCTCACCAACCATGCCAGTGGTGTAAGTGTGGGGCCTATCCCCCAGGCGGGTCATCAGTAGCCACCGCCTCACTAGACAAGCTCGATATCTCAACACTCCCCCTCGAGCTCAACTCCATCTCATGTACACCAAGCGAAGCCCTGAATCTGTGGAGCTTCTCTGTACCCAATGCTTTGGTGAAGATGTCAGCTACCTGATCCTCTGTGCTGACATAAACAAGGTCAAGGTCTCCTGCCAAGACCTTCTCTCTGACAAAGTGGTAGTGGACCTCTATGTGCTTCGTACGAGCATGAAAGACTGGGTTCCTGGCCAACTGTATACTGCTAATGTTGTCACAGAAAATGACAACTTGTCTATCCACTGATAGACCCAAATCTGCAAGTAGCTTTCTCAACCAAGCTACCTCACATGCTGCCATAGCAGCTCCTCTGTACTCGGCCTCTGTACTGGATAGAGCAACCATAGGCTGCTTCTTGCTGCTCCAAGTCATAGCAGCACTCCCCAAAGAAAACATGAATCCGCTAGTAGATCTTCTACCTGAGATACTACCAGCCCAATCAGCATCTGTGTACCCATGTACACATATCTCTGTCCCAGTCTCATAGAATAGTCCAGAATGCAAAGTAGACTTCACATACCTGAGATACTACCAGCCCAATCAGCACCTGTGTACCCATGTACACATATCTCTATCCCAGTCTCATAGAATAGTCCACAATGCAAAGTAGACTTCACATACCTCAGTATGCATCTCACTGCATCCAAATGCGGTTTCCGTGGAACCTGCATAAACTGACTCACCAACCCAACAGCATAGCTCAAATCTGGTCTGGTGATCGTCATATAGATCAAGCTTCCTACTATGCTCCTGTACATAGTAGGATCCTCCAGGATCTCTCCTGAATCTGCACTCAACTTGCCATTCTGATCCAATGGCACAGAAATAGGCTTACAGCCTGTCATACCATACTTGGACAACATGTCCAAGCCATACTGTCTCTGCAATAATCCAATACCATGTGGTGACCTAATCACCTCAATGTCCAAGAAATATCTGAGCTCTCCCAGATCCTTCATCTCAAACTTCTGTCTAAGCAAGATCTTTACATCAAAGATCTCTGCATCATGGTCCCCCGTAATGATCAAGTCATCTACATAGATGACAACAAGCACAACTCCTCTATCACCATGTCTCACATACAATGAGAAATCTACATTGGCTACACGAAAGCCAATAGTGACAAGATATTCAGAAATCTTGTTAGACCATGCTCTTGGTGCTTGCTTTAAGCCATACAAGGCTTTCTTCAACCTGCAAACATGCTCGGGGTGACCCACATCCTCATAACCAGGTGGCTGCAACATATACACCTCTTCTTGCAAATCCCCATGCAAGAATGCATTCTTTACATCCATCTGATGTAAAGACCATTGCTTTGACGCAGCCACTGCTACAACTCTCACCGTTGCCATCTTGGCAACTGGGCTGAAAGTTTCCTCATAATCAATCCCATATGTCTGCGCATATCCTTTGGCTACCAATCTAGCCTTGTACCTGTTTATGCTTCCATCACTGTTATGTTTAACTTTGTACACCCACTTGCATCCAATGGCTTTCTTGCCTTCAGGCAATTGCACTAAATTCCAAGTTTCATTTCCATATAGTGCATCCATCTCCTCATCCATAGCTTTCTCCCAACACACATTTCCAACAGCCTCATCAATGCATGTGGGCTCTACAACCTGCACAGCCTTTGCCATATATGCATAGTGATGTGCCACATAACCATCATAGGTAAATCTCTGCACATGATTTTTCACTCTCCCAGATCTTCAATGCATGTGGGCTCTACAACCTGCACAACCTTTGCCATATATGCATAGTGATGTGCCACATAACCATCATAGGTAAATCTCTGCACATGATTTTTCACTCTCCCAGATCTTCGCAGCTTCTCATTCATGGCTTCCATAGCCTTCTTTACACCAGGTGTTCTCATAGCTGGGATCCCAAGCTCCTCATCAAGGCTCATATCTGAGCCACTAGACTCTCCATCAACATGAGAATGCCCTGCAGAAATGTCAGGCATACCAAGGGGCTCAACCACTTTCTCTTTTCCTTTACGTGATGTACTAATCACATTTGCAGGACTGGTATTATGATGCAGCCTGCCACTCCATGGTCTATCAACAAACCCACTAGATGAGGACTCTCCTGGTCCACTCAAAGATTGTGATTGCTGACCTGCATTCTGTGCAACCACACTTCCACTCAAATCAGCCCCAACAGCTTCTTTTTCAGCAACATACCAGCTCCTCATCTCATCAAAAACAACATCCCTGCTGACCCTCAACTCACGTGTAGCAGGGTTATAACACCTGTATCCCTTTTGCTCAAGGGAATATCCAATAAACACACATTTTTCAGCTTTCGGATCCAGCTTAGTTCTAAGCTCATCTGGCACATGCACATATGCAATGCATCCAAAGACTTTCAGATGAGACAAATATGGTTTTCTGCCAGTAAACCTCTCCTCTGGAGTTACATCATGTATGGCTGCAGTTGGAGTTCTGTTCATGATGTATACTGCTATAGAAACAGCCTCAGCCCAATAGCTATGCGGCATATTTTTCTCTTCCATCAATGCCCGCGCAATCTCAGCAATGTGCCTGTTTTTCCGCTCAGTAACTCCATTTTGCTGCAGAGTGTATCTGCATGTAAACTATCTCCGAATACCATTCTTCTTCAAAAATTCAGAGAACTCATTGGAGAAGTACTCTCCCCCTCCATCTGACCTTAGGCACTTTACATATTTCCCTGTTTGCTTTTCAACCAAAACTCTGAAATTCTGAAAGTGAGTGAACACCTCACTCTTCTCCTTCATGAAATATATCCACACTTTCCTTGTGTGGTCATCAATGAACGTCACATAATACCTGCAGCCTCCCATAGATATGGTCTTTGTAGGACCCCATACATCTGAATGCACAATATCTAGTGCATTTTTGCTCACATATCTGTTACGTGGAAACACATGCTTTGTTTGCTTCCCAAATTGGCATGCTTCACATATTTTCTGCATACCTTCCACTTTAAATTTTGGCAGCCCTGTCACAATTCCTTTTGTCTGCATAGACTTCAATCTCTGCACATTTACATGTCCAATCCTTTTATGCCAAATGTCTGTGTCTGCAACAATTCCTGAACCATTTGCAAACATCGCAGCACTCATTTCAGGCATGTCTACATTCAATGTAAACATTCTGCCCACTCTGTTGTCTTTTGTAACCAACCTGCACTTGTCTTTAAAGTCTTCAACATAACAACCATCAGGGTTAAACCGAACCTGCAAACCCTGCTCAATCATCTGGCCAACTGAAACTAGATTCTTTGTTATGTTTGGTACATGAAGTACATCTGCAAGGTACTTCACTTTGCCATCTTGCATAGACAATGGCACATCTCCAACATGGGCAATTGGATGAGTAGTGTCATCCCCTGTTTCCACAAAACCTGGTCTTTCTGGGTTTTTCATCTCCTTGAACCACTCCCCATGACTCGTCATGTGGTTCGAAGCGCCTGAATCCACATACCATACATTATCTTTTTGTGCTGTGTCAACATTTTCAGACATGGCATTCACGACATGCTGCATAACAAACAACCTTTCATTATCCTCATTATTTTTGCTTGAGGATGCATAGTTGTTTTGCTGCACTTTTCCATTTTGCATGCCAGCCTGCTTTTTATAACATTCTACCTGCACATGTCCAGGCTTACCACAATAATAGCATTCACGTGCATCATTATATTGCCTTTGCCAATTTCCACGGCCTCTTTGACTCCCCCTGCCTCTGAATTTGCCTCTTCCACCTGTGTGTTGTTGTTGTTGTTGTTGATTCTGGGACTGTTGTTGTTGTTGCTGCTGCTGGCCATAATTCTGGTTACCTGTTCGGCCACCTCCTTGACCGCATCCACGGCCTCCTCTACCTCGTCCTCTTCTTGAACTCGTGTAGAAGGCCTGTTGCTCTGAACTTTTTTTGCTTTGTGAAGACTGTTGGTCTTCACCCAAGCTCTTCTCTTCGATAATCAGCATAGACACCAAATCTGTAAAGTTGGGAATGTTTTCTCGAGTCTGAATAGACGTCTTGAACGCCTTGTATTGTGGCCCGAGACCACGTAGACAGACCTCCACCTTATCATCATCATCTACTGACACACCAATAGATGCAAGGGATTCCACAATACCCTTTATCTTGAGCGCATAGTCATTCACAGACATGCTCTTTTTCTCCACAGTATGAAGTTCATTCTTCAACTGTATCTTACGTGCCTTGGTATTTGTTTCATAGAGCTTTACCAAGGTGTCCTACGCCTCCTTGGGGGACTTGGCATCCTGAATGTGCCCAATCATGGTGTCCTGTATACTAATGGAGAGCCAATACATAACCTTCCTGGCTCCTTGGTTCCAGTCTTTAAAATCTTTTACATCTGCAGCAGTCGAATTTATATCCGGTATCTCTGGTGCCTCTTCATGCTCACCTTCTATGTAGTCCCAATAGCCTTTTCCCATCAGGAAATTCGTCAACCTGAACCTCCAAGCATGGAAGTTATTCTTATCCAGCTTCTCAGCCACAATTTGTGTTATGCCATCATTAGACATCTTGCCAAACACACAATTTTACCAGAAACTGCACTCTGGTTTTTCTGCACAAAGTGCTGTATTTTCTGCACAGCAGTACTGTAGTACTCTCAAATGTCACAACCAGTGACTTCAATGTGCATACATACACCCAATGGCAACTGTAGACCTCTTTGCAGCACCCACAGTGTCTGCACAGTCAATCTGTCTTCCTGCAGTTCTTAAAACAGAGTTCTGTAGAGAATCGATGACTTACCTGCAGTGCTCGAAATCGCCTGCTTTCTGAAAAACGGAGGTCCAGACACGCCCGAAACGCATTTTCGGCCCGAAAATCGTAGTCCGATAGGACTGTATAGTTTCCCTATAGCTTTACTCCCGCGAAGAAAGCTCCTCAATCAGAGACCGTTTGTCGGTGCCTCCCGTAGAGCTCTCGACAAGGGTGTAGTCACCAACACAATAGGGAAGAGTAGTTGAAGCCCTTACCCTCGTACCGCTTCCTGTGGTTCTCTTGCTTGCAGCTCAGCCCTTAGCACGAACCAGGCTCTGATACCATGAAAAGATGCAGGGGGGAAGAGAGCTTGAGCTCTTGCAAGCACACACACACACTCACAAAACCCTAATAGAGAACACACAAGGTGAGAGGCTGAAAATCTTCTTCTTCTCTTCTCAACACTCAACACACCATATACAAGAATAAGAGTACACATAATATGAAAGGTACTCAACCAATACATACACGGGTTCTCTATAGTGTGAACCCGACTAAATGAACTGGCGCTATAACTATGCCAGTCTCTAGAATGGCTGTCACAGCCTGTCATCCACTGGCCGCATATCACCCAAGATCTCACCAACCATGCCAGTGGTGTAAGTGTGGGGCCTATCCCCCACGCGGGTCATCAGTAGCCACCGCCTCACTAGTAGATGAGCTCGATATCTCAAAAGACGAGTCCCCGCTAGCTGTTCCAACAAACCTCCTCTTAGAAAAACATAAGCCAAATGCTTCCTCCAGCATTCTGGTGTAAAACAGTCCTTTGAATGAAAAAATAGAGGGTCCAGTGCAAGTAAAATTCCAGTTTGAGATCGGTTCCGACAACCCTTTTTTCATAATTCCCAGTTTCATAATGAGGATCCTTGATCTCTCATGAGGGTAATCTACCCATCATTTTGTCCATTTGTCCAACTAGATTCTTTGTGAGTTTTGTCAAGGAAAAACTAGATTAGATTCGGTAGTCTATTCTTTGGATTTAGGAACTGGAATTGGTCACGAAGTTTTGTATGATTTAGAGAGAAGAACAATTAGGTTTACTGTCCGTCCCTCACATAGTCTAACCAAATTCATTGGGTTTAGTTCTATAAGGATTCCCTTCAACTAAACATCTAGATTTTGGGTAAATATCAATTTAGTGATTTTACCAATTAAAATATCCAAAGATATTCTTTATGCCTCATAATTTCTCAACCTTAATTCATTAGGTAGAATTATGGTGGAAATTCATCTTTGACACTAAAATTTAATTCAAATCCATTTTTTCTCATAAAAATTCTTCTTTTAACTAAAATATCAATGCCTATTTTTTTTAAATAAACTTGAAATCCTTCTTTTTCTCATTTCAATGAGTGCAATCCAATTATCATGGGAATTCCTCTTTTAGCATAAATTAAATCTACTTAAAATTCTTCTTAAAAATTACATAAAATATCCATTAATTCCATTAAGCTAAAAATTCCACTTTTCTCATTTAAACATTTGAACTCCAATATGGTGGGAATTCTGCTTTCATCATTTAATCTTATCTACACAAAAAGATAAATTTAACTAAATTTTCTCTTAAAATTTAAATAAAAATCTTCATTAAATCCTTTACACTAGGAATTACACTTTAGGATAAATTTAACTAAATTTTCTCTTAAAATTTAAATAAAAATCTCCATTAATTCTTTTACACTAGGATTTATGCTTTTCTCATTTAAATATTTGGATTCCAATATAGTGGGAATTCCTCTTTCATCATTTAAAATTTATCTATGTAAAAAGATAAATTTAACTAAAATTCTTCTTTAATTTTTAAATAAAATATGCATTATTTTAGCATCACAATTTTTCTCTTACTTCATTGGAGTACATGGATTTCCATTGTCATGGGATTACTCTTTTAGCATAAAAATGGATTATTAGAAATTCCTCTTTTTTTATTAACTATTTATGCATAAACATAAAAATTAATTTTCCATGATATAATGAGAATCATTCAATTAATCTAGGATGATTAATCCTAGAATATGGTAGGAAGTACTCTTTTCATAATATAAATGAAAATGATTTATGTGTTTACTTTTTAGAAACTTTGCCATAGCTTTGCTGCTATACTGATAATTCTCAATAAATTTGAAAGAATAAGTTTAGTATTATTCATGTGATTAAAATAACCACTAATTGGATCATTATCCAATTATGGATTGATTCTTAAATCTACCATAAGTTAAATAGCATAAAAGTATTAAAAAGCCATTATTTTGGCCTCCTATTAGACAAGCATAGAAATTACTTTTAGATTAGAGAAATGCTTCATGAGAAGCTTCATTCGAATTGAGAATAGGTCATAGGAATGACCATTCTTTGGAGGAGAGAGAGATATGCTTAAAAACCATTATAAATTAAGCATAAATAAAAATTTATGTGTTTCTTCACTCATTACAATACATTAAAGAACTTCAATAGTATTCAAAAGCCATTCAAATTAATGCATCTCAAGCTTGAGAGGGGTTGAGAAGAGAAACATTTGGAGATATAAGAAAAAGAAGATAAAAATCCACACTGTACCTTCTAAATTACTTGATTCTTTGATTATAGTAGAGGCCTCCAACCAATCAATTGGTTTGGTATGTTGTTGGAGTCTCCAAGGAAGATTGAAGAGAGAGAGAAGCTCCAATATCTTCAATTTTGTAGAGGGTTTTTAGAGGATAATAGAAAATAAGCTTATCTTGGAGTAATACCGGCATAGTTTAGTTCACAGATGAGAATACAAAGGAATGAGGGTCTATTTATAGGTGAGGGAGGCCACTAATTGAGTTCTAGAATTTTCGAGCTTCAGTTTGGCTGAATTTGGACAAGTTTTGGACCAGTTTGGCTCCCTTTTTTATTTGGTTTGATTTAGGAGAGAGGCGAGATAAAAATATCCTATTACTTTTGAGTTTAAAACTCATCCACACATATGAAATAGGCACCTCCTTGAAGGGCCCCCTTTTCCTTACCCATGTGTCAAAAATGAATGATTACTCTAAAATTTTATTTAATACTTCATAATTTTTAACTAATAAACCTAGTACTTAGTCAACTCTTCATCTTATGTGGGCATTTACTCATTTTTGGGTATTTTCTTTTATTCTTTGGATTTATCTTGTCCCATTTGGATTAATCTTATTGGTCCATAGGAACCTTAATCCAAAATTTTCAGAAAATCTTGACCCTTAGGATAAGGTCTTCTAAATCATTTTTAATTAATTTCAATTGCACCTTGGAAAATCTATTTTGATTTTCTGTTTCAGGAAAATATTTTTTTGATATTTATAGAACTTATTTATCCAAAAATATCCCAATATTGATTTACCACTCTTTAGAAATTTTTATCTCACTAGGCAAAACAAGGAAAAATAATATTTTCTTGTACTCAGAAACATAGAATGATTACAAGGAATTGAATTAGAGGCTTAATCAATATTCAGCCCGAGGAGGAATCTTACATCCTCTCCCACTTGAAAAATGCGAGATGTCCTTATCTCTCAAAGTGGGGGTAATCCTTCGCTAACTCTTCTTCTTTCTCCCAAACAAGTGGCATCTTCTAGAGGGAAGAACTTCCACTTTACTAAGAATTCTTTGAGGACTCTGCTCCTGAGAATCTTCTCCCAAACATCAAGGATTTCCTCAGGTTGGAGTACTATGTGGCCTTGAGTCAGAGAGATCAATTGCTCATCAAGCATGTGACTCGGGCTAGGTACATACTTCTTAAGCAAACTGACATGGAATACATCATGTACCTTGAGATGGGGAGGCAAAAGAAGTTTGTAGGCTAGATCGCCCACTTTCTTTATGACAGCATATGGCCCACAGTATCTGGGAAAGAGCTTCTTGTACTTCCCTAAGGATAAGGAACTTCTTTTTGGTCGTACTCGAATGAAGACCATATCTGACTCTTCAAACTCTCTTCTTGTACTTCCCTAAGGATAAGGAACTTCTTTTTGGTCGTACTAGAATGAAGACCATATCTGACTCTTCAAACTCTCTCTTTGACCTCCTTTTATCTGCATACTGCTTTTGCATGTCTTGGGCTGCCTTTATATCTTTACAGATTGATTGCATCTGCTGGTCCATGTCATCAAGCATTTGTCTGGACATTTTTACTCTGATCAATGGATCAGACCAAGTAAAGGGTGTAAGGCATCTTGTCCATACAAAGCTTTGAAAGGACTCATCCCAATGCTCCGATGATAAGAAGCATTGTAAGCAAATTCGACCAAATGCAGATGACTTAACCACTTCTTGGGTTCCCTGCCCGCAACATGACCAAAGGATATCTTCTTTTACCTAATTCACCCTTTCCGTTTGGCCATCAGTTTTGGGGTGATAGGCTGTGCGGAGATCGAAGAAAGTTCCTACTGCTTCAAAGAACGTAGTCTAGAACTTTGATGTGAATTTGGGATCTCTGTCACTTACTATCCTCCTGGTAAACCATGCAATCTGAAGAATCCTTAAGGAAAACTCTGGCAACATCCACTGCAGAGTATGTTTCTTTCATTAATCAAGTGACAAAGTCCATACTGATGCATTCCCACTTCATCTCTGTGGAATGTCTAGAGGCTGCAGTTTCCCTATTATCTGGACTCTCTCTGCCTTGACTCTTTGGCATATCAAGCATTTTTGCACATGATCAAGTACATCCTTTTTTAGTCCTGGCCAGAAGAAGCTTTTCTTCACAGACATATAGGATTTTATAAACCCTAGATGCCCAGCTATCAGGCTATCATAGGCTTCTCTTAGAATTTTTCCCTTTAATATTCCCACATCATTGGGGATACATAGCCAATTATTATAATACATGCATCCTTCATCCAGTTTGTACCCTAGAACTCGACTCTTTTTCTGAGGAGTCTTGCTTTCCTACTACAAAAGGGTAGCAATAGGGCCAAAGAATTTGTTCTGCATGATTTTCTCCTTTGCTTCATTGATCAATGGATTTGACACCACTGTAATTGCAAGCAAGGAGGCTTTTCTACTAAGCGCATCTGCGACCACATTTTCTTTTCCTGGTCGATACTTTATTTCAAAATCAAATTCCTGCAGGGTTTGCATCCATCTCATTTGACGCATATTGAGATCCCTTTGGGTGAAAATCCACTTCAGACTTTGATGATCTGTCTCATCAAGGTGAATCTTTGTCCCAAAAGGTAATGTCTCCACAACTTTAGAGCATACACTACTCAGAGTAACTCCAAGTCATGGACGGCATAATTTCTCTCATATGTTTTGAGTTTTCTGGATTCATGGCCACTACTGCTGCATAACCTTCCTGCATCAGAGCACTACCTAAGGCAAACCCATTGGCATCAGTAACTACCTCAAAGGGTTTGGTAAAATCTGGCAATTTAAGGACAGGGTTGGTTACTAAGGCTATCTTTAGCTTGTGAAAGGTACTCTGACACATTGCAGTCCACTGAAAAAGTGTACTTTTCTTGAGAAGTTTAGTCAAAGGGGACGCTATTTGAGCATACCTAGGTATAAAGATTCTAGGTATAAAGAAGGTTAGTCAAAGGGGACACTATTTGAGCATACCTAGGTATAAAGATTCTAGGTATAAAGAAGGTTAGTCAAAGGGGACACTATTTGAACATACCTAGGTATAAAGATCCTATACCATCCAGTTAACCCTAGGAATCCTCTGACTTCTTTTATTGGCTTGGGTTCTGGCCATTCAACTACTCCTTGGATATTTGCGGGGTGAGGAGAAATCCCATCCTTTGACACGATGAATCCCAAGTATTCAACCTGGTCAACAAAGAAGGAACACTTGCTCTTCTTTGCAAAGAGTTGGTGTTTCCTTAGGATTTCTAGGACTTTACACACATGATCTTCATTATCTGCAGCATTCTTTGAGTATATTAAGATATCGTCAAAGAAGACAAGAACAAAATCATCCACGTATTCTCTGAGAATATCGTGCATAAGATGATTGAATGTCGTCGGGGCATTAGTCAATCCAAACGGCATGACTGTGAACTCATAATGCCCATAGCGAGTATTGAATGTTGTCTTTGGGATGTCATGCTCCTTGATTCTAATCTGGTAGTAGCCGGATTTGAGATCTATCTTTGTGAACATTTGGGTCGCACTTAATCAATCCAGAAGTTCATCAATCTTAGGAATAGGATACTTATTCTTAATTGTTAATTGATTCAATCCTCTATAGTCAATATAGAGTCTTAACGTTCCATCTTTCTTCTTTTGAAAGAGAACGGGAGCACCCCAAGGTGAGACACTGGGTCTGACAAATCCGTGCTCTAATAGTTGTCTTAACTGTTCCTTAAGTTCTATAGCTTCAGGGTCTGGCATTTTGTATGCATGCAGGGCTACTAGCTGATCTCCGGGGGTTAATTCGATCTCATGATCTACTTTATGAGATGGAGGCATCTCAGTCAGCTCTTCAGGAAACATATCTGCATACTCACTTAACCACTCTGGTTCTTTAGCCTTGCATTTTATGTCTACTGGATTCATTTTAACGACATACATAGCTTGCCTCTTTCTAAGCCCTTTTAATAATTTGGAAGCCTTGACTAATTGTAGCACTAGGGATCCGAAAATTCCAATTCCTTGAACTTTATTCCCGTGAAGGTCAAGGAAAGAGATGATTCCTTTGTGACAATGAATGTCAGCCTGATTCTTTTGGAGCCAATCCATTCCAAGGATTCCATCATGTATTCCCAGAGATAGAACTCTGAATTGGCACTCTGTTACGTTCCCATCTAGGCTAACTGAATAAGGTCAGTCTCAAGGTGAGTGAAAAGAATTTTCCCACTGGCTAATTCCACTTGTATAGGTTTCCCTGATTTCTGATCTAAGACTAATTTACGCAGACATCCTGGGGAAATAAAAGAATGAGTACTGTCTGAATCAATCAAAAGCTTGAATTTCTTACACTAGTACTCTGCTGGTAGTACTCTGTTGGAGTCTGGAGGACTGAGAATTGACGATATTCCCATGATGCTCAATTGCTGCATATGGATCTGTCCTTTCTCTTCCTCCACTTCCTCAGCTATGGTGACTGCTCTGGCTACTGCAATCTGAGGTGGAACTCTCTTTCTTTGGTTATTCTAATTATGGGAGGGAGTTTGGAAACTGCTTCGCATGGAGGCTGCAGGCTTTGCATGGAAATTGCTTTTTGCATGGAGGCTGCAGGCTGAGCTGGCACTCTTCTTGGGTTACCCTAATTCTGGCACAGGGGACTCGGATTGGACTGATAAGAAGGAGTCTGTCTCGGAACTCTGGACCCTAGCTTCCTTGGCCCACCAAAGGAGATGGGCAATCCTTGAGCTGGTGCCCAAATCCCTGACATCCGAGGCATTTGTTCTCGCTTCAAGAACGAGATACTAATATCAAATCTCAGTCGTCGATCCTTCACCAAACCTAAAATTAAGTGTGTATCTTGGCCGTATGTTTCACTAACCCTAAAATCCAGAGCGTACATCTTGCAAACCCTAAAGTGCATGATGCCATCGAACCTCGATCGAGGTTATAAAACTAAAAAACTTTTTTTTGCCTCATTGTCAGAAGTCGTTTTCACTCTCCTTGCTCTCTTGATTTGGATTAGCATTAGCGGGCCCATTAGCATTATTTTATAGCTTCATTAGTGCTACTTAGCACTAAGCATTGGACCCTTCACATTGGAGCTTTCACATTGGACCTTTGTTTCAGGCTTAGGTTTTAGCATGGAGTCACACGAGGAGGGCCACGAGGAGGGCCGCTCATCTATTGTGGACCTCATTGCGGAGATAGACCGCGAGTTAGCGGCTATCCGTAGGAGTGCTAGAGACACACGTCTACATTACATATCGTGGTAGACTTGGAGGCGCTGCTTTCATCCCTTCATAGCCTTCACGATATTGTTTATGTAGATGAGTGGATAGCCCACCATCGCACTGCTCCTGTGTCACATGGCCTGACATATCGTCAGGTCTATGATCTTGGTCCGATTAGGGATGGAGCCTACTTAGATCTTTTCCTCGATAGTCGTGGGATGAGCCAGGCAAGACCCTTACTATTTTGCTATTCGCATCCTCGTATGGCGGCACATATCTATAGTCGATATGTTGCCGCATATGGGAGGATGCCGAACAACCGCCAGATTCCCATATACTTCGCAAAGTAATTATATGCGGAGTTTGTCTTAGGGGAGGAGGTGGATTACACTAGCCATCGGCCGGGTGGTGGTGCTGGTCGAGGCCGTCTCCAGGACCAGGGTAGGCGACCTCCACCAGCCCTTCGTGTAGCTCCTATAGATCCTTCATTTGTGCCTATGTCGACAGTCGAGGCTCTTGGCACCCAGGTTGGTAGCATCGACGTACGGAGTACCGTGGAGAGCATCTAGCACGTGGTGCGCCTGTTCTCACGATCGATACCGACGACGACAGATGTCGAGGTATTTACATATTTATTACTTCTTAAGTTTTTTTAGTCATTTATTTACATGTTTATATGTATTTTTCTATATTTTTACATGAGCGACGGTTGATTGTGTCACGTAGGATCCCACACCTACCACTGAGAGACTCACTCAGCAGTTGGTAGAGGCGAGAGCGGAGATTGACTGCCTTAGAGCTGCATTATAGACGGCAGAGGCAGCTACTACAGAGGCATGACATCTGAGAGAGTCTGACATCCACAGCAGGTAGGTTTCTCTTGCACGTAAAAGAGTTATAATTAAGGTCCTAAGTTATAAATTTCTTTAAGTAATACCTAATGAGAGAGACTAATCAATTATTTTTATGCGTTACTTTTTTACGTAGGCTCGGACCGAGGTAGATAGCTCTAGAGCTAAGGCGCAGCATCACCAAATTATGGAGCGGATTGCCCAGCATATGACAGAGTAGTTGATGCTGCATGTTTGAGAGTTCCGCAGATCCTCAGACGTGAGAGTGCCTTACTTGCCTTCATATCCATGGCCTGTTACTACAGAGGTTTTTCGACGACCTCAAGATGCACCACCCTTCCTACGTGATGCCTGCTGCGCTCTATGTAGCGAGGACATTGACACTACTGGTGGATATGCCCTGGGATGTGGTAATTTTTCCATTTGTCTTGCAACACCCAGGAGCTAGTATGCTTCTCAGCATGTCCCTCTTGTCGTGCACGCGTCGACCTAGCGACATATAGAGTTTTGGGCATTGATGATCTTCACCCAGGCCTCGTTCGCGTAGATGCTTGGACTGGCAGGCCTATTGATTTTACATCAGCTCTACTGACTTGGGACTCGACGCCTTCGATGATAGAGATCAGGAGCCTGAGGTGCCTCCAGAGATTGAGTGGAGCTCACATGAGTTTGATGCATACCAGAGAGTCCTTCACGAGAACCAGATCATAGCATACGAGCGTGTGGGTGGTGCTAGTTCTAGTGGCACCTCGGGTGATGGTGCTAGCAGCAATGCTGCTTCTCATGAGCAGCGTGTCCTTACAGTAGAGGAGCTTACACGAGCAGAGTGGCAGACACGTACCATTGCTAATTATAGATTTTGGGTTGACAGAGACATCTTACATTAGCATGACGTAGAGAGAGGGAGAGGGCTATAGCAGCTTTTGGGACTCGTGAGCTCTTGAGTACATCGACACTAGCTCACGATCTTGCCTTTGAGGCTGACCTCCTCGCAGACATTCGACAACCCCCGTAGCCGGCACAGCCTCCTCGACGTGCACACCAACCTCGATGCGCACGTCGACTGGCAGTTAGAGATGACAATTTGATTGGGTTGTGTTGATAGTGTTAGACTAGCTGGGTTAGCTCACTTACATTGTACTTAGATTTATGGGCAGTGACTAACCTCAGACTAGTTGGGGTAGCTCATTTTCATTCTGATATACTTATTTGATGTTTGTATCATTATGAGTTTTTCTCGTTATTGAGTATCATTACATTTTAGTTGATGTTCTTGATTTTTTTAAATTTTTTAACACTTTGGCTATCATATTGTTTGTTGAAAATCTCTATGCCATACCCAAACATGTCCCTATGGGAACCAAACTTTGCAAGCATGGGGGGAGTCCACCCCCACATGCATGCAAAGTTTAGTCATAATCGGAGCATGTTTGGATTGGTAATTAGCGCACAGTGCGGATTTCTCAAGTCTCTTGCTGCTTAAGAGGCCATGGAAAATCCGGGCCTTCCCTATACCATCATAACCAAACATGCTCCGATGGGGACCAAACTTTGCAAACATGTGGGGGGGACCCACCCCCACATTCTTTGCAAAGTTTGGTCACAATCGGAGTATGTTTGGGTTGGTAATTAGCACCCAGTGCGGATTTTTCAAGTCTCTTGGTGCTTAAGAGGCCATGGAAAATCCGGGCGTTCCCCATACTATCATACCCAAACATGCTCCGATGGGGACCAAACTTTACAAACATGCGAGAGGGACCCACCCCCACATGCTTGAAAAGTTCGGTCACAATCGGAGAATGTTTGGATTGGTAATTAGCGCCCAGTGCGGATTTTTCAAGTCTCTTGGTGCTTAGAAGGCCATGGAAAATCCGGGCGTTCCCCATACCATTGTACCCAAACATACTCCGATGGGGACCAAACTTTGCAAACATGTGGGGGAGACCCACCCCCACATGCTTGCAAAGTTTTGTCACAATCAGAGCATGTTTTGATGCCCAGTGCGGATTTTTCAAGTCTCTTGGTGCTTAGGAGGCCATGGAAAATCAGGGCCTTCCCCATACCATCATACCCAAACATGCTCCGATGGGGACCAAACTTTGCAAACATTTGGGGGGGACCCACTCCCACGTGCTTGCAAGGTTTGGTCACAATCAGAGTATGTTTGGATTGGTAATTAGTGCCCAGTGCGGATTTTTCAAGTCTCTTGGTGCTTAAGAGGCCATGGAAAATCCGGGCCTTTCCCATACCATCATAACCAAACATGCTCCGATGGGGACCAAACTTTGCAAACATGTGGGGGGGACCACCCCCATATGCTTGCAAAAGTTTGGTCACAATTCGAGTATGTTTGGATTGGTAATTAGCACCCAGTGCGGATTTTTCAAGTCTCTTGGAACTTAAGAGGCCATGGAAAATACGGGCATTCCTTATACCATCGTACCCAAACATGCTCTGATGGGGACCAAACTTTACAAACATGTGGGGGGAGACCCACCCCCACATGCTTGCAAAGTTTGGTCACAATCAGAGAATGTTTGGATTGTAAATTAGTGCCCAGTGCGGATTTTTCAAGTCTCGGTGCTTAAGAGGCCATGGAAAATCCGGGCCTTCCCCATACCATCATAACCAAACATGCTCCGATGGGGATCAAACTTTGCAAACATGTGGGAGGGACCCACCCTCACATGCTTACAAATTTTGGTCACAATCGGAGTATGTTTGGTTTGTTAATTAGCGCCCAGTGTGGATTTTTCAAGTCTCTTGGTGCTTAAGAGGCCATGGAATATCCGGGCGTTTCCCATACCATCATACCCAAACATGTTTCGATGGGGACCAAACTTTGCAAACATGTGGGAGGGACCCACACCCACATGCTTGCAAAGTTTGGTCACAATCGGAGTATGTTTGGATTGGTAAAATTAGCGCTTAGTGCCGGATTTTTCAAGTCTCTTGGTGCTTAAGAGGCCATGGAAAATCCGAGCGTTCCCCATACCATCCTACCCAAACATGCTCTGATGGGGACCAAACTTTGCAAACATGTGGTGGGGACCCACCCCCACATGCTTGCAAAGTTTGGTCACAATCGGAGTATGTTTGGATTGGTAATTAGCGCCCAGTGCGGATTTTTCAAGTCTCTTGTTGGTACTTAGTGTTGAAAGAGCGGTAGAGGGAGAGGAGACACACACAGAGGAGCAAACCCTAATATATATTGCAAACCCTAACCATAGAGGGAAGCCATCTCCACTCTCACACAATGCATAAAGCCATAATCCATAATACACACAACACACTATGCGTTGTGTCCACACACATCTAACCCTAGCTAATGTCCACACACTATGACCAGCTGGACGCGGTCATTTATGTCTCACACATGTACCTAACATGCCAGCACATAGCATAGCTGGCGCACACTGACATCGAGCTTGAATCTCAACAGTCCCTCTCAAGCTCATGATGTACTGCCATAGATGAAGATGTAACCCTAGCTAATGTCCACACACTATGACCAGCTGGACGCGGTCATTTATGTCTCACACATGTTCCTACCTAACATGCCAGCACATAGCATAGCTGGCTCACACTCACATCTAACCCTAGCTAATGTCCACACACTATGACCAGTTGGACGCGGTCATTTATGTCTCACACATGTTCCTACCTAACATGCCAGCACATAGCATAGCTGGCTCACACTGACATCGAGCTTGAATCTCAACAGCCCCTCTCAAGCTCATGATGTACTGCCATAGATGTAGATGAGCTTGGGATATCAAGGCTCTCAACACTCCCTCTCAAGCTCATCCCATGTACTCCCAACATAGTACGGAAGTACTCAAACTTCTCCCTGCTAAGTGGCTTTGTAAAGATGTTTGCCACCTGCTCTTCAGTTCTCACATACTGTAGATCAACTGTACCATCCAGCACCTTCTCTCTGACAAAGTGATAATGGACCTCTATGTATTTGGTCCTCGCATGAAATACTGGATTCTTTGCCAACTGTATACTGCTCATGTTGTCACAATGAATGACAACTTTGCCATCAATAGGCTCACCCAAATCTGCCAAGAGATTCTTGAACCATACTGCCTCACAAGTAGCAATGGCTGCACCTCTGTATTCAGCCTCTGTACTGGATAAAGCAACTGTAGGTTGCTTCTTGCTACTCCAACTCACCACGACACTTCCAAGTGTAAAAGCATAACCACTAGTAGACCTCCTGTCATATGAGCTACCTGCCCAATCAGCATCTGTGTAGCCATGTATATCCAAGCTTTTACCACTCTCATAAAGTAGACCATAATGTGCAGTGGTGTTAACATATCTCATAATGTGTCTCACTGCATCCAAATGAGGTTTCCTAGGGCTCTACATAAACTGGCTTACTAGCCCCACAGCACAACTCAAATCCGGGCGTGTGATAGTCATGTAAATGAGACTGCCAACCATCTTTCTGTACATAGATGGATCATCCAACTCCTCTCCATAATCAGCCCGCAACTTCACATTTTGCTCCAAAGGTGTACTCATAGGCTTACACCCTATCATGCCATATTTTGCCAATATATCCAATGCATATTGGTGCTGTACTAACCATGTACCTGCATTATCTTTGATCACTTCAATTCCAAGAAAGTATCTCAACTCACCAAGGTCTTTCATGTCAAATTGTCCACTCAATGCTTTCTTTGACATGCATCACATCTGCACCATGATCACCTGTGATAATCAAGTCATTCACATAGATGACAAGTAAAACAATCCCATGTTCGGTTTTCTTCACATAGAGTGAAGAATCTGCTGTAGAAATCTGAAAACCAAGAGAGATAAGATATCTGCTCATCTTATCACTCCAAGCATGAGGTGCTTGCTTCAAACCATATAATGCCTTTTTCAATCTGCATACATGAGTGGGATATCTTGGGTGTACCAATCTTGCTTTATGTCTTTCAATGGAACCATCAGACTTGCACTTTACTTTGTAAACCCATTTACAACCAATGATATTTTTGTCCTGTGGTAGTGCAACCAAATCCCATGTATCATTATGAACCAATGCGTCCATCTCAACATCCATTGCTTTCTCCCATACATGCTTTCCAACAGCTTGTGTATAGCATGTAGGTTCCACATGCTTCACCATAGATGTCATATATGCATAATGCATAGCAAAATCTCGATATGTCAACCTGTCAACGGGATATCTGACCCTTTGGGATCTCCGCAATGCATGCGGATCACTCTGAACACCTATCACTCTAGCATGTGGTGGCACATATCTATCATGCCTAGCACCAGGTGTGCGTAAAATAGGTATGCCAAGCTCCTCATCCAAACTCTCTGAACTAGATGACTCATAACCTGTAATTCCAATGCCTTCAACCTTCTTCTTTCCTTTATCCATAGCACTACTCCCAGTGCTCACACTCTCATGCCTCAAACGTCCTGACCATGGACGTACAGTACTACTCTCAGCCTCTGCTGCTGGCCCAGACATAGTAGTAGAACTAGAACTTGCTTGTGGCAAGTTCACAGGCACATCAGCTTCAAGTGACTCAATGACACCCTCATCTTTTGCTTTGTACCAACTAGCAAGCTCATCAAACACCACATCTCGTGAGATAACAACTTGCCTAGTTTGTGGATTGTAACATTTGTATGCCTTTCGATCCTGTGCATATCCAACAAATACATATTTTTCTGCCTTTGCTTTTAGAGAACATGGTTGATTTCAACTTAGGAATTCCAGCATCCAACTTAAACAATCTGCCTTCTTTCTTGCCTTTAGCAATGACTCTACATCCATGTTTGAAATCCTCAACGAAGCAACCATGCTCGTTGAAACGAACCTGTAATCCATGTTCCACCATTTGACCAACTGAGGCCAAGCTTTTTGTGATAGAAGGCACATACAATACATCTGACATAGATTTTGTATACTTCCAACATGTGTAATGGCATGCTGAGTATCATCTCTTGTTTCCACATAGCCTTTCACATCAATAGGCTTCATATGCTCAAACCATTCACCATGACAAGTCATATGGTTTGATGCTCCAGAGTCCATATACCAAGTATCATCATTCTCAGCATTTGTCATCATAGATCCCACAACATGTTTCATGGCAAACAAGTGATTTGATGTGCCATCATTACTGCTTGATGCATAATTTCCACCACCATGTTGTGCATAATTTCCACCATAATGACCACCACGTTGTGCTCTACCCCCTCTCAAATCATTCTGTTTGCGAAAATAATCTCTCACCATATGACCATATTTCCCACAATAATGGCATTCCACATCTTGCATAGATGTTTGTTGGCCTTGCCAACGTCCTCTACCACAAGGATTACCTTTGCCTCTTTGAGGTGCATATCCACGACCACCTCTAGCACTATATGTGGGCTGAAAATTCTATTGTGATGACCTGTCCTGCCATCCACAACCATTACCACCACGGTCACGTGATGCGAATCTCCCCCTGCCTCTAAAACCTCTCTGAGAATAGAAAGCCTGATTTCTGCCATTATCATCATGGCTAGTAGATGCATCCAGAAAGGAATCACTGAGTTTGATTTCCTCAACAAGTAAGAGTGAAACCAACTCATCAAAGTCTGGTAAACTTGTACTCCGAACCGAGATGGATGTATCAAAAGATTTATATTCCTTGCCAAGACCACGCAAGGTAATATCCACAAAATCATCATCAGGTATGGGGGCATTTATTGTTGCCAATGCATCTGTAAACTTCTTTATCTTTTGCACTTAATCATGGATGCTCCTTTTATTCCACTTCACATTATGTATCTTTTGTCGCAACTGAGACTTGCGAGCACTCGTGTCTGTATCAAACATCTTTACCAAAGTATCCCATGCATCTTTGGGATTCTCAGCATCTTGTATGTGTATGAGCATAACATCTGAAATACATATAGACAGATAATGCAACACTTTGAATGCTCTTTCTGACCATTGCTTATCAGCAATAACCTCTTGTTGTGTAGGTTGTCGGGGTAGCTCAGGCTCTGGTGGCTCAGCACCTGTAATGAGATTCCAAAAACCTTTTCCTTTCAAGAAACTCTTGATCCTGTACTTCCATGCCTGGAAGTTCTTCCTATCTAGCTTTTCACCCCAACAATCTGTACTGGATTATCCGACATATTTGCTCAATGCGTACTCCTTCCGCACACTTTCAAATCTGTAAACGAGCCTTCCTCAGCTCAACCACACTCCAATGAATGTTCCAGATACTCCAAAGTAGCCAACAATCTTCAAATTTGATGTAGAAAATCAACCTGTATGCATCCAAAATGAACTGGCTCACGCAGTCCGAGATACCTTGCTTTGATGCGCCTTCCAAGGCTCCAAATCACAATGTAGTGGCTCAATCAAGTATGGGTAACTTGAATTGACACCTAAACAACCTCAATGTAGAGTATCAACACCATCTGACATGTGTACATATCAATTTTCGAAAACCCCTTTCTCTGTTTTGGGGAAAACCAGAAAAACCAAAAAAACCAGTAGTAATTTGGCTCTAATTTCTTCAATCCTTGTCCAAATTGAGCAACCAGGCATTCATTAGCTTAGGAATGATGTCCACTAACTCCATGTAAGAGGAATTTATCCAATTGTTTAAGGCCAAAGATTAATTGCTCAATTAAAATCACTCTGTTTCTCTGCAACCAATGGACAGGCTTTTTAATCATCTCATTCCCAGCTCAATTAGGCATAATTGATCAAACCAACCATGTAGCCCTCTTCTCTAGTATGTGTAGCAACCAATTGCTAAAGCAATTCTGGAAGTAATCAAGCAACCAAGTGGAAATCGATCTCCTCGCTTCAAAATGATCAAAATTCTGCTCTGTTTTTTTGTCCAGAATGCACCGCCTGCATTTGAGGGATTTGGGAGTGATTTAAGTGTTAATTGGTGAGGTATACAAGTTCCCAACACACTTGGGTATGTGTGCAACCAATCAATGGTTTGATTTTAGCCAAAAACATGCTCCAAATGCATCAAATCTTGAGTTGCTTTTCTCTGTTTTGTGAGAGCTCAAAAACCAAAATTTTTCACACATTCAAATGCTTCCAACTTGCTCCAAAATCACAGTAGGGCTTGCATATGAGTTTCCAATACATTCCTCCTTGTCAGATACATATGTCTTTTTCCAGATTTACATGTATTTCCACCATACATGAGTGCTTCCAAGCTTTAATGGAAAGCTTTCAAAAAACCAGAATTTTGTTTTGCTTTGAGTTGCTCTAACTTGCTTTATTTTTACCTGAATCACCTACAATCCGCTCAAGGATGTTTAGAAGACCTTACGCGGTAGGCCACGCTCTTAGATCTGATAGTAATCGGTGTGCTCTGTTGAAATTTGAGCTAAATGATGAGCTATGGTGGATCATACACTAGAATCAACATGATTAACAAAGTGATTAAGAAATGATTAAGACGTAATTAGTGAATAATTAACAAATAGATTAATGTAGGCATGGATACTCAAAAACCAGCAAATTCTCATTAGGGCTATGCCTCAATTTATAGAGTTTACATCAAGCATCAAATCCCATTGATTTCTCCATGATTCACTCCCTGAATATCTCCACCTTTTGCCTGATTCTCTCCACCTCTTCTCTTTTCCCTGATTATCTCCCAGAATAACTCCACACTCCTAAATTCCCTCATGCTACCCATTATTCTCTCCCAGTAGATTCTTCTCACCTTTTCACAGGTTCTTTCACAATTACATCTCCTCTTTTACAACCTCTATCCAAGAGCTTGTTCCCGCACACACCCTATTCACTTGTATTTTTCAACACCTCCCCTCAAGTGAATACTCCTAGTACACCTAGACCCTATACCAAGTTTGCCACCCTTTACTTGGCAGTCCGCGACCAGTGCCTACTCCTCCCCTCAAGTTATCTCAGCACACCTGGACCCTGTATCAAGTTTCTCTCTTACTTGACAGTCGACGACCAGTGCCTCAAATCCCTAAACTCCATAGTCCTTGACACTCTCTCTCTCTATGTGTCCAAGGCTACTATAGGTGCCCGCGACCTTGACTAAAGTGCTCACACATACATCTACCACGTGGCTTACATCATCCGGTGGCTCAGAGGTGGTTTTACTTTATTGGGGCAGGTTACATTGGGTTGTGGGCTCTCTCTCTCTCTCTCTCTCTCTTAGAGATTTTCACATGGCTCCTCACTCTTTGGAGCCTCACATCTTCTCTTGTCTTAAGTCTTCTTGTCGTGGTAGCATCTCTCCACGCGTCCGTCTCTTCTTTCAGTCTTCTTGGGGCAGCTTCTCTTCTTGTGGCAGCTTCTCTTCTCGTGTCCATGTCTTCCTTCAGATCTTCTTCTCGGTGTGGATCCTCTTCTTGGGAAGAGATATTCTTCTTCTTTCATGGCTGGGGCCATGAGCTCGTCCGTCAGGTCATTTTGCTCCATGTGAGCAACATGTTTCAATGTTTTGCTGACAGTTCCTTTGGGCTTTTTATGTTTATTTTGTATCATAATGCAATGCAAACCCAAATTTATGCGGGAGGTCTTACCTCTTGCCTTATTCTGGACAAGGGCAGTGTCTGTTCCCATTTTTACACTCATGCAATGTGCCAAATACATAATGCGTATAGCATCCATTCTCATGCACATTCCAAATGCAACTCTGGCTGTGAATAATCTTGAATTTAAGTGAGATTTATAGGCATTAACCAAAGGTTAAATGCAAAATGATGATTTTCACAATTTTATCAGCACAATTTTACCAGAAATTACACTGAATCAAGGGTAACTAATTTGTACGGGATGGTTGGAGTATCAAACCAACTCCAATTTGAAATCTGAAGTTATAGGGATCTGTATCAGATACCTAATGGTTAATTTGAACCCTCAATTGCACCAAAATACAGTGATTAGTACTGATTAATCACTGATTAGCAAATTAATGCTCTGGTTTGTGTGCAGAAAACAGAGTATGCGGGGACCTCAGATCTGGTGCCTTCCACTTCAAATGAGCTCAAATGCTTTCAAAGGCATCAATAGCAATGAGTCTAGTAGAGGATTAAGCCAAGAAACACAAGATTTGACCAAATAATGAAAGCTTAATCTCTGTTTTACCAAAGTCACCTGCAGATTTGATGAAGAGCTTGGATCTCTCTGTAGACTTGATGAAATTGATTTCTGTCTTCACCAGCTTGTAGAGCATGCTTGATTACCCTTTGTGCTAAGAGAAATTAGCTCAATTTGATTTGATGAGCTCAAGATTTGCAAATTACTCAGAAAATTCAGCGCTGGAAAAAACGCCGATTTCTCCTAAACGCTTTCGCGTTTTGCTGCGCCGTTTGATGTGCTTGTAGCTAGATGTGTTAGCTAGCTTGTGTTAAGAGGGAATAGCCTAATATTGACTGTGCATGGAGAATAGAGTCCTCCACTGGCTGGGGGTGAAGGGGAAGAGTGAAAACTCACTAAAAACTGATTTTTTTGCTAATTACTTACTAATCCTGATTAATTCACTAATGGGCTCATAAATCTGGTTGATTCTAGGCATGGCTCTGATACCATGTTGAAATTTGAGCTAAATGATGAGCTATAGTGGATCATACACTAGAATCAACATGATTAACAAAGTGATTAAGAAATGAATCTCCACTCTCACACAATGCATAAAGCCATAATCCATAATACACACAACACACTATGAGTTGTGTCCACACACATCTAACCCTAGCTAATGTCCACACACTATGACCAGCTAGGCGTGGTCATTTATGTCTCACACATGTTCCTACCTAACATGCCAGCACATAGCATAGCTGGCTCACACACTGACATCGAGCTTCAATCTCAACACTTAGGAGGCCATGGAAAATCCGGGCCTTCCCCATACCATCGTACCCAAACATGCTCCAATGGGGACCAAACTTTGCAAACATGTGGGAGGGACCCACCCCACATTCTTGCAAAGTTTGGTCACAATTGAAGTATGTTTGGATTGGTAATTAGTGCCCAATGCGTATTTTTTCAAGTCTCTTGGTGCTTAAGAGGGCATGGAAAATCCGGGCCTTCCCCATACCATCATAAGCAAACATGCTCCGATAGGGACCAGACTTTGCAAACATGTGGGAGAGACCAACCCCCACATGCTTGCAAAGTTTGGTCACAATCAGAGTTTGTTTGGATTGGTAATTAGTGCCCAGTGCGGATTTTTCAAGTCTCTTGGTGCTTAAGAGGCCATGGAAAATCTGGGCATTTCCCATACCATCGTACCCAAACATTTCCCATACCATCGTACCCAAACATACTCCGATTGTGACCAAACTTTGCAAACATGTGGGGGGACCCACCTCCACATGCTTGCAAAGTTTGGTCACAATCGGAGTATGTTTGGATTGGTAATTAGCTCCCAGTGCGGGATTTTTAAGTCTCTTGGTGCTTAGGAGGCCATGGAAAATGCAGGCCTTCCCCATACCATTGTACCCAAACATGCCCCGATGGGAACCAAACTTTGCAAGCATGTGGGGGGAGCCCACTCCCACATGCATGCAAAGTTTAGTCACAATCGGGGCATGTTTGGATTGGTAATTAGCACCCAGTGTGGATTTTTCAAGTCTCTTGTTTGGTGCTTAGGAGGCCATGGAAAATTTCGGGCCTTCCCCATACCATTGTACCCAAACATGCTTTGATGGGGACCAAACTTTGCAAACATGTGGGGGGGGACCCACCCCCACTTGCTTGCAAAGTTTGGTCACAATCGTAGTATGTTTGGATTGGGTTTCTAGACAGAGACGTCTTGCATTAGCAGGACGTAGAGAGAGGGAGAGGGCTATAGCATCTTTTGGGACTCGTGAGCTCCTGAGTACACCGACACCAGCTCACGATCTTGCCTTTGAGGTAGACCTCCCCGCAGACATTCGACGACCCCCGTAGCCGGCACAGCCTCCTCGACGTGCACAGCAGCCTCGACGCGCACGTCTATCGACAATTAGACATGACAATTTTGATTGGGTTGCGTTGATAGTGACTAACCTCAGACTAGCTGGGTTAGGTCACTTACATTGTACTTAGATTTATGGGCAGTGACTAACCTCAGACTAGCTGGGGTAGCTCATTTTCATTCTGATGTACTTATTTGATGTTTAGATCATTATGAGTTTTTTCATTATTGAGTATCATTACATTTTAGTTGATGTTCTTGATTTTTTAAAATTTTTTAACACTTTGGCTATCATATTGTTTGTTGAAAATCTCCATGCCATCGTACCCAAACATGTCCCGATGGGAACCAAACTTTGCAACAAGCATGGGGGGAGCCCACCCCCACATGCATGCAAAGTTTAGTCATCATCAGAGCATGTTTGGATTGGTAATTAGCGCACACTGCGAATTTTTCAAGTCTCTTGGTGCTTAAGAGGCCATGGAAAATCCGGGCGTTCCCCATACCATCATACCCAAACATGCTCCGATGGGAACCAAACTTTACAAACATGCGGGGGGACCCACCCCCACATGCTTGCAAAGTTTGGTCACAATCGGAGCATGTTTGGATTGGTAATTAGCGCCCTGTGCGGATTTTTCAAGTCTCTTGGTGCTTAGGAGGCCATGGAAAATCCGGGCGTTCCCCATACCATTGTACCCAAACATGCTCCAATTGGGACCAAACTTTGCAAACATGTGGACGGGACCCACCCCCACATGCTTACAAAGTTTGGTCACAATCAGAGCATGTTTGGATTGGTAATTAGCGCCTAGTGCAGATTTTTCAAGTCTCTTGGTGCTTAGGAGCCCATGGAAAATCCGGGCCTTCCCTATACCATCATACCCAAACATGCTCCGATGGGGACCAAACTTTGCAAACATGTGGGGGGGACCCACCCCCACATTCTTGCAAAGTTTGGTCATAATCGGAGTATGTTTGGATTGGTAATTAGCATCGAGTGCGGATTTTTCAAGTCTCTTGGTGCTTAAGAGGCCATGGAAAATCCAGGCCTTTCCCATACCATCATAACCAAACATGCTCCGATGGGGACCAAACTTTGCAAACATGTGGGGGGAACCACCCCCATATGCTTGCAAAGTTTGGTCACAATCAAAGTATGTTTAGATTATTGGTAATTAGCGCCCAGTGCGGATTTTTCAAGTCTCTTGGTGCTTAAGAGGCCATGGAAAATCCGGGCCTTCCCCATACCATCATAACCAAACATGCTCCGATGGGGACCAAACTTTACAAACATGTGGGAGGGACCACCCCCACATGCTTGCAAAGTTTGGTCACAGTTGGAGTATGTTTGGATTGGTAATTAGTACCCAGTGTGGATTTTTCAAGTCTCTTGGTGCTTAGGAGGCCATGGAAAATTCCGGGCCTTTCCCATACCATTGTACCCAAACATGCTTCGATGGGGACCAAACTTTGCAAACATGTGGAGGGGACCCACCCCCACATGCTTGCAAAGTTTGGTCACAATCGCAGTATGTTTGGATTGGGTTTCTAGACAGAGACGTCTTGCATTAGCACGACGTAGAGAGAGGGAGAGGGCTATAGCAACTTTTGGGACTCGTGAGCTCCTGAGTACACCGACACCAGCTCACAATCTCTCCTTTGAGGCAAACCTCCCCGCAGACATTCGACAACCCTCGCAGCCGACACAGCCTCCTCGACGTGCACAGCATCCTCGAGTCGCACGTCGACCGACAGTTAGAGATGACGATTTGGATTGGGTTGTGTTGATAGTGACTAACCTAAGACTAGCTGGGTTAGCTCACTTACAAGGTACTTAGATTTATGGACATTGACTAACCTCAGACTAGCTGGGATAGCTCATTTTCATTCTCATGTACTTATTTGATGTTTATATCATCATGAGTTTTTTCATTATTGAGTATCATTACATTTTAGTTGATGTTCTTGATTTTTTAAAATTTTTTAACACTTTGGCTATCATATTGTTTGTTGAAAATCTCCATGCTATCGTACCCAAACATGTCCCAATGGGAACTAAACTTTGCAAGCATGGGGGGAGCCCACCTCCACATGCATGCAAAGTTTAGTCATAATCGGAGCATGTTTGGATTGGTAGTTAGCGCACAGTGCGGATTTTTCAAGTCTCTTGGTGCTTAAGAGGCCATGGAAAATCCGGGCCTTCCCCATACCATCATAACCAAACATGCTCCAATGGGGACCAAACTTTGCAAACATGTGGGGGGGACCCACTCCCACATGCTTTGCAAAGTTTAGTCACAATCGGAGTATGTTTTGATTGGTAGCGCCCAGTGCAGATTTTTCAAGTCTCTTGGTCCTTAAGAGGCCATGGAAAATCCGGGCGTTCCCCATACCATCATACCCAAACATGCTCCGATGAGGAGCAAACTTTACAAACATGCGGGGGGGACCCACCCCCACATGCTTGCAAAGTTTGGTCACAATCGGAGCATGTTTGGATTGGTAATGAGTGCCGAGTGTGGATTTTTTAAGTCTCTTGGTGCTTAGGAGGCCATGGAAAATGCGGGCGTTTCCCATACCATCGTACGCAAACATACTCCAATGGGGACCAAACTTTGCAAAAATGTGGGGGGGACCCACCCCCACATGCTTGCAAAGTTTGGTCACAATCAGGGCATGTTTGGATTGGTAATTAGCGCCCAGTGCGGATTTTTCAAGTCTCTTGGTGCTTAGGAGGCCATGGGAAATCCGGGCCCTCCCCATACCATCATACCCAAACATGCTGCGATGGGTACCAAACTTTACAAACATGTGGGGGGGGACCCACCCCCACATGCTTGTAAAGTTTGGTCACAATCGGAGTATGTTTGGATTGGTAATTAGCATCCAGTGCGGATTTTTCAAGTCTCTTGGTGCTTAAGACGCCATGGAAAATCCGGGCCTTTCCCATACCATCATAACCAAACATGCTCTGATGGGGACCAAACTTTGCAAACATGTGGGGAGGCCCACACCCATATTCTTGTAAAGTTTGGTCACAATCAGAGTATGTTTGGACTGGTAATTAGCGCCCAGTGCAGATTTTTCAAGTCTCTTGGTGCTTAAGAGGCCATGGAAAATCCGGGCCTTCCCCATACCATCATAGCCAAACATGCTCCGATAGGGACCAAACTTTGCAAACATGTGGGAGGGACCCACCCCCACATGCTTGCAAAGTTTGGTCACAATCGGAGTATGTTTGGATTGGTAATTAGCGCCCAGTGCAGATTTTTCAAGTCTCTTGGTGGTTAAGAGGCCATGGAAAATCCGGGCATTCCCCATACCATCATACCCAAACATGCTCCGATGGGGACTAAATTTTGTAAACATGTGGGAGGGACCCACCCCCACATGATTGCAAAGTTTGGTCACAATCGAAGTATGTTTGGATTGGTAATTAGCGCACCCAGTGCCGGATTTCTCACAAAGGTTTCATCACCATCGGTGGACACTCTATGATAATGATGTCTCAACCAGACTTGCTATTTTTTAGAGGGGATCCCTTGGGCACTATATGCAAAAAATAGTGATGGCAACACATTGCAACACTCTGATGGTGGCGATGAAACTTTGGGAGTTGAGGGGTAGGAGCCCTATGGACCTGGACCTGCTCACAAAGGTTTCATCACCATCGGTGGACACTCTATGATAATGATGTCTCAACCAGACTCGCTATTTTTTAGAGGGGATCCCTTGGGCACTATATGCAAAAAATAGTGATGGCAACACATTGCAACACACTGTCACGTTTGATGGTGGTGAAACTTTGCGAGTGGTGGGATAGCAGCCTCATGGACTAGCTCGCATAGTTTCACACCCATTGGACGTATTTTGATAATGATCCCCCACCCAAACCTACTATTTTTTGCACAGGGGACCCCTTGGGCACTATGCAAAAAATTGCAGGTGGCAACACACTGCCGTCCCGCCTATACGGCGTCGAATGGTGGCAAAAATTTGTGAATGGAGGGGTAACAGTCCCATGGATGTTCTCACAAAGTTTCACCACCATTAGACATAGTATATAATGAGGTCCCACCCAAACCCACTAGTGTTTTCATAGGGGACCCCTTGGGCACTATGTGAAAAATAGATGGTCACAACACACTGTTCCGCACCCATTCAGAGTTCGATGGTTGTGAAACTTTACGAGTGGAGGGGTAGAAATCCCATGGACCCAATCGCGAAGTTTCATCACCATCAGATGTCATGTGATAATGATGTCCCACCGAAACCCTCTATTTTTTTGCATACGGGACCCCTTGGGCATTATGCGAAAAATAGTATGTAAGATTCCTCCCTCTAGCTTTTGAGGTGTATTCATGTAAGAACCTCTTCTTCTAATCTTGTAATTATTCCCCTCTTTGAAATAAAAGAAAAATTCTGTTTTACCTTGTTTTGACCTGGAAAGAGAAAATGTCTAGAGAGAGGTAATGCAAAATTGAGATATTTTTGGATATAAAAATCCTTCTCGTGTCAAAAATGGTTTCCCCTGAAATAGAAATTCAAAAAGAAATTTTCAATGTGTATTTGAAATTAATTGAAAATAAGTATAAAGGACCTTAGCCTAGGGGTCTAGATTTTCAAAAAAATTTAGAATATGGTCCAATTAAGGTTCCTATGGGGGCCAATTGGATCAATCCAAGTGTAAGGAGAAGATAAATCCAATTTATAAAAGAAAAATACGCAAAAATGAGTAAATACTCACATAAGATGAAGAGTTAACTAAGTACAAGGTTTATTAGTAAAAAAACTATGAATATTACTAAAAAATGAGATATTTTGGGTATAATGATTCAATTTTGACACCTTGGTAAGGAGAAGGGGGATCTTCAAGGAGGTTCCTATTTCACATGTGTGGTGGAGTTTTAAACTCAAAAATATTAAGATATTTTTATCTCTCCTCTCTCCTGGATCAAACCAAATCAAAAGGGAGCTAAACTAGGTCCTAATCTTGTCCAAATTTAGCCAAACTAAACCTCAAAAATTCTGAAAACTAGTTGAAATTGGTTAGAGGCTCCCTCACCTATAAATAGATCCTTAGCCCTTTGTAAAAAAATATGAGAACTATACCATGCCAGTATTATACTGAAATAATGATATTTTCTATTATCCTCTAAAAATCCTCTACAAATTCAAGATATTTGAGCTTTTCTCTCTCTTCAATCTTCCTTGGAGTCTTCATCAACATACCAAACCAATTGATTGGTTGGGGGCCTCTACATTGATTAAAGAATCAAGTAATCTAGAAGGTAAAGTGTGGTTTATGGTCTTTTTGTAAAAAATCTCCAAATGTTTCTCTCTTCTCAACCTCTCAAGCTTGAGAAGCATTCAATTGAATGGCTTTTTAATACAATTGAAGTTCTTTAATGAATTGTAGTGATAAAACACATAAATTTCCATTTATGCTTAAATTAAATGTTTTTTTTTAAAGCATGTATCTCTCTCCCCCAAAGAATGGGCATTCCTATGACCTATTCTATATTCAAATGATGCTTCTCATGAAGCAATTCTCTATTCTAAAAGTAATTTCTATGCTTGTCAAATTGAGGCCGAATAAGTGGATTTTTAATGTTTTTAATGCTATTTAATTCATGGAAAAATTAGGAATCAAGTCCATAATTGGATATTGATCCAATTAATGGTTATTCTATAATATGATATCACTAAACTTTATGTTTTCAAAATTAATGAGAAATATCAATAATAGCAGAGCGAAGCTATGGTAAAGTTTATGAAATATTAACACATAAATCATTTTCATTCATAATATGAAAAGAGGGCTTCCTACCATATTCTAGGATTAATCATCCTAGATTAATTGAATGATTCTCATTATAATCATGGAAACATTGAAATTTATGTTTATACATAAATAGTTAATTAGGAAAAAGAGAAATTTCTAGTAATTCATTTTTATGTTAAAAGAGTAATCCCAATGACAATGGAAATCCATGTATTCCAATGAAGTAAGAGAAAAACTGGGATGCTAAAATAATGTATATTTTATTTAAAATTAAAGAAGAATTTTAGTTAAATTTATCTTTTTACATAGATAAATTTAAATGATGAAAGAGTAAATCCCACCATATTGGAATTCAGATATTTAAATGACGAAAGTGTAATTTTTAGCATATTAAAATTAATGGAAATTTTATTTAAACTCAAAGATGAATTTTAGATAAATTTATTTTATCTATGAGAAATATTTAAATGGTAAAAGAGGATTTCCTATGACATTTGGAATTCCATCATTTAGATGGGAAAAGAGAAATTCCTAGCATATTGAAATTAATGAGTATTTTATTTAAATTCAAAGATAAATTTACTTTATCTATGAGAAATATTTAAATGTTAAAAGAGGAATTCCTATGACATTTGAAATTCCATCATTTAGATGGGAAAAGAGAAATTCCTAGTATATTGGAATTAATGAGTATTTTATTTAAATTCAAAGATGAATTTTAGATAAATTTATTTTATCTATGAGAAATATTTAAATGTTAAAAGAGAAATTCCTATGACATTTGGAATTTCATCATTTAGATGGGAAAAGAGAAATTCCTAGCATATTGAAATTAATGAGTATTTTATTTAAATTCAAAGATAAATTTTAGATAAATTTATTTTATCTATGAGAAATATTTAAATGTTAAAAGAGAAATTCCTATGACATTTGGAATTCCATCATTTAGATGGGAAAAGAGAAATTCCTAGCATATTGAAATAGTGGATATTTTATTTTAGATGAATTTATTTTATGAGAAATATTTGATGATAAAAGAGGAATTCCCTAACATTGGAATGCAAATAATAAAATGCAAAAAGAGGAATTCCCATGGTAATTGAGATCCAAGAAATTGAATGGAAAGAAGAGGAATTCTTAGTATAATTCAATTTATGATTATTTACCAAAAGTGAAAATATGGGTAGAATTGATTTGTACAAATCCCATGATTCTTTTATTCAAAAGACGAATATTTATGATTATTTACCAAAAGTGAAAATATGGGTAGAATTGATTTCTACAAATCCCATGAATTCTTTTATTTAAAAGAGGAATATTGAATATAATTCAATTGAGGAATTGCGAAGGAATATAGAAATAGTCGTTCGAGAAAAGAAACCTTTAATTAGGCCAAGCAATTGGTAGAAATTTAGAAAAAGTCCCATTATTGGTATCAAACTAGAAAAAGCTATTAAATGGGAATAGCATGTGAATGGATGTGATAAGATGAAAATAGGATGTGATAAGATGTGATGTAATGGATATGAATGTGGAGGGTGTGTGAAAGAATGGATGTGGATGTGTATGTGAAAGAATGGATGTGTATGTGAGAGAATGGATGTGGATGTGTTTGTGAAAGAATGGATGTGGATGAGAATGAAATGTGATGTGATGCAAGGGGATGTGGATGTGAATGTGATGTAGATGTGGTGTGATGTGATGTGAAATATATATGGATGTGAAGATATAGATGTGAATGTATGGATGATGTGGGTAGTCGTATATGTGAGCGATTGGAGGGATGTGGATGAATGTGATGAGATGTGTATGAATGAGACATGATGTAGATGTGATGTAATGTGGATGGGATGAATGATATATGATGTGGGTAGATGTGATGTGATGTAATGTGGATAGAATGTAAGTGATGGGATAGTGATGAGAATGAATGTGATGGATGTGAATGGATGGATGTGATGTTATGGATGTGAATGGATGAAAGTGATGTGATAGATGTGAATGGATGAATGTGAATGGGTGGATGTGATGTGATGTGAGTCGGATAAGTATGAATGAATGATATGTGATGTGAATGGATGAGATGTGAATCAGGATGTGAATGAATGATATGTGATGTGAATGGATGAGATGTGATGTGATGTGAATTAATGTAATGTGATGTGATGTGATGTGGATCGGGGTAGATATGAATGGATAAGATGTGAATGAATGTGATATGATGAGATGTGGAGATGGGTAGATGCGAGTGGATGAGATGTGATGAGGGTAAATGAGAAAAGATGTCATAAGATGGGTAGATGCAAGTGGATGAGATGTGATGAGGTTAAATAAGGAAAGATGTGATAAGATGAAAAATGACGTGATTGAATGAGAATGGGTATACATATGAATTGGACATGGATTAAGTAATGTGGATTGATGTGGAACAATGTTGAAAGACGAGAGTTTGTTATAGAAACTGTATTTATGACCTCTTTTAAAATTACTATTTTATGTCAATAATGTTGGGGAAGCATTTTGACCGTCTTATGAATGAGGTGGTGGAGACCTAATTGATAAAGTTACAATAACTGACGGAGAGTCAATGGAGAACATCAGCAAGGTTGGCGGAGGTCTTGACTAGCCTCGGTTCGATTTAAATGGTGAGCTTCCAGTACGATGGATGAGGGACCAAGGAAGTGGCCTATGAGTGAAGCGCTAGGTGACCTGCGAAGGATCCTAGAGGGTGCTGACCATACGGTACTCAGGCTCTGGGTTGCCGAAGATACCCACACGTATGTTGGGGAAGATATTGGAACAAGGAGTAAGAGTTGTTTTGTGAAACCGCGCACGGATCTGGTTGATTGACCTTGCTGGACCTCAACGGATGAGTCCATGGCTCTTTTATATGGATCTGTTGGTTGATCTTGCTGATCTTCAACGAAGATTCCATCTTGATTTTATAAGTGAATTTATTGTCGACGGGTACTATGAGCTAGGAACTATCGAAAAGGCCCCTAAGGGAGAGGTGGTGAGCGTTTTGGTTGCCAATGATGCCATAGATACACCAATGAAGAAATGATTGGAAATTAGGATTCAACCAGATATTTTGGAGGATTATGATCAGTGACACTATGGTTTCATTAAATGATTGTTTTAAAGATAGCTGAATCTGTGAAAACGCAATTTCATATTGGGTGTGTAAGTGGTGTGACTGGTGTTAAATTTGCATGAATATCCGACTAGGGGGCCTGGGAACTCTTTGCCCTAGTACTCAGGACAAACCCTAACCAAATTCCTAATTGGATCCCATCACTATAGTGGTTGGGCGGTTGGCTAACCCATGGGACTAGACTCATGGATTTGTAAAATGAGACTCAATTCTGTTCTAGTACGATAGATGAAGTAAATCCCAGATAGTAATTGTTCTATGGAAAAAGAATCAACGGCTGTGCCTCTCGATGGGAAAAAAAGCGCTGGTTTCTATGATCCAAGTGCAAGTTCCTTCCTTGATCTAACCAAGTGACTCACAGGTTTGGTCGAATCAGTTTGGTCCAGTAATAACCTTGACTACGTTAGAGTACAAATATCCTCAAGGAATCGCTAGGGGGAAGTTTTTCTAAGTTCGGTTTTTGAAGAACCAAGGGATTAGTCTCTAGTCCAGATATCCGTGGACGAGGCTCTGAGTGAGGGATCCTGCACTGCACAAGAAGTGCTACTTCTGATGCTAGCACCCCCGAATCCGTTGCACGGAGGGGGCAGGGATCTTTCATAGCAGGTGGCAACACACCGTCCCATCCATTCAACATTTGATGTGGTTGTCAAACTTTATGAGTGGAGAGATAGCATCCCCATGGACCCGCTCACAAAGTTTCACCACCATCATACACTATATGATACTGATGCCCCAACCAAACTTACTATTTGTTTGCATAGGGGCCCCTTGGACACTATGCAAATAATAGTGGGTGGCAACACACCGTCCCACCCATCCGGGCTTTGATGGTAGTGAAACTTTGTGAGCGCAAGAATAGCAGCCCCATGGACTCTCTCGCAAAGTTTCACCATCATTAGATGCCATAAGATAATGATGTCCCACCCAAACCCGCTATTTTTTCATAGGGGACCCCTTGGGCCACTATAAGAGAAGGTTGTCTTAGCGGCGTTTTATGTTACACCGCTATAAGCGTCGCTACGTGGCACTAAATAAATGTCGTTATTAATATCATTTAGCGATGCTAATTAAATGCCACTGTATAAGTGTCGCTCTCAGTGGTGCTGTAAAAACGTTGCTATTAATGCCACTATAAACGCCGCTTAGTGACATTGAAAAAAAAATAGAGTGTTGAAACTGAATGGAAATGAAAACTTAAAATAAATTATAATCCAATAAGATTGATAAAAATTAAACTAAAAAAAACACACCGTCCTGCCCATCCAGTGTTCGATGGTTGTGAAACTTTGTGAGTAGAGGGGTAGCATCCCCATGGACCTACTCACAAAGTTTCACCACCATCAGACACTGCATGATAATGTTAGCCCAACCAAACCCGCTATTTGTTTGCATAGGGGACCCCTTGGGCACTATGCAAATAATAGTGGGTGGCAACACACCGTCCCACCCATGGTGGTGAAACTTTGTGAGCGCAAGAATAGAAGCCCCATAGACTCTCTCACAAAGTTTCACCATCATCAGATGTCGTATAATAATGCTGTCCCACCATAACCCACTATGTTTTTCATAGGGGACCCCTTGGGCCACTATAAGAGAAGGTTGCCTTAGCGGCGTTTTATGTTACGTCGCTATAAGCGTCGCTAAGTGGTGCTGAATAAACATCGTTTTTAACATCATTTAGCGATGCTAATTAGACGCCGCTAAAAGCGTCGCTCAACAGTGCTGTAAAAAACGTCACATCAGCGTCCTAAAAATGTCACTTAGTGACATTGAAAAAAAAATAGAGTGTTGAAACTGAATGGAAATGAAAACTTAAAATAAATTATAATCCAATAAGCTTGATAAAAATTAAACTAAAATAAAAACAACACACTGTCTCACCCATCCAGCGTCCGATGGTTGTGAAACTTTGTGAGTGGAGGTGTAGTATCCCCATGGACCCGCTCACAAAGTTTCACCACCATCAGACACTGTATGATAATGATTCCCCAACCAAACTTGCTATTTGTTTGCATAGGGGACCCCTTGGGCAACTTGCTATTTGTTTGCATAGGGGACCCCTTGGGCACTATGCAAATAATGGTGGGTGGCAACACACCGTTCCACCCATCTGGGGTCCGATTTGCGAGCGCAAGAATAGTAGCCCCATGGACTCTCTCGCAAAATTTCACTATCATCAAATGCCGTATGATAATGATGTCCCACCCAAACCTGCTATTTTTTTCATAGGGGACCCCTTGGGCTGCTATAAGAGAAGGTTGCCTTAGCGGCGTTTTATGTTGCGCTGCTACTATAAGCATCACTACATGGTGCTGAATAAACATCGTTTTTAATGTCATTTTGTTTATTTAGTGACGCTAAATAAACACCGCTATAAGCATCCCTCAGAGCAGTGTTATAAAAAATGTCGCTGTTAGTGCCACTAAAAACGCTGCTTAGCGACATTGAAAAAAAATAGAGTGTTGAAATTGAATGGAAATGAAAACTTAAAATAATTTATAATCCAATAAGCTTGATAAAAATTAAACTAAAACAAAAAAAACACACCGTCCCGCCCATTTAGCGTCCCCGATGGTTGTGAAACTTTGTGAGTGGAGGGGTAGCATCTCCATGGACCTACTCACAAAGTTTCACCACCATCAGATACTGTATGATAATGATGTCCCAACCAAACCCGCTATTTGTTTGTATAGGGGACCCCTTGGGCACTATGCAAATAATAGTGGGTGGCAACACACCATCCCACCCATCCGGGGTTCGATGGTGGTGCAACTTTACAAGTGCAAGAATAGAAGCCCCATGGACTCTCTCGCAAAGTTTCACCATCATCACTTGCCGTATGATAATGATGTCTCACCCAAACCCGTTATTTTTTGCCATAGGGGACCCCTTCAGCTGCTAATATAAGAGAAGGTTGCCTTAGCGGCATTTTATGTTACACTGCTACTATAAGCGTCGCTAAGTGGCATACAATAAATGTCTTTTTATTAATGTCATTTAGAGACGTTAATTAAACGCCACTATAAGCGTCGCTCAGTAGTGCTGTAAAAAACGTCGCTATTAGTGTCGCTATAAACGCTGCCTGGGGGCGACATTGAAAACAAAATAGAGTGTTGAAACTGAATGGAAATGAAAACTTAAAATAAATTATAATCCAAAAATTTGATAAAAATTAAACTAAAAAAAGAATCATCAAATAGTTATACAAACCGATCAATGTGTATATATGTTATGATGATATATATTTTATTTGTACCGTCATCAAATCCATCTTATAATAAATCCATGCATGCAAATTGGTCTATCTCTAAATCCATCATTTCGATGTCTTCTGTATCAATACAAGGTCCTATTCCACCACTTGAAGAAGATGTAGAGGTATTATCATCATGGTCCTCATGGTCGTCATATTGATTATTAGTTGCATCCTCCATTGATTGTCCACCATGCATTTCTTCTTCAACATCTTAATTTTGAAATATATGTTTAGATCGAGGAGTGACTTGTATTACATACCACTAATTAGGATCTCTTTGGTTTAGATGAAACACAACCTAAAAGAAAGAACCATAAAATATTTATAAGAAAATATATACAATGTCTTTCTTCTATCTATAGACTCATCAAAATTGAAAATCAAGTGTAAACATGTTCGAAATATTGTGGTGGAACGTATGTGTCTCTTGAATCTTGCCATAATTTAGTTGAGTCAATTGTAAAAAAATTGCTTGGATGCTTCTTGATAGCTGCTTGAATATCTCTATATACCACTTTAAACCACTTAATATCAAAGATGAACACTTTGAAAGCTCTAAATCCAATCTCCAAGATGTCTTGAATTTTTCCACAATATTCAAGTTTCTCTACTATAATATTATTATCTCTTCTACTAGCTCAACTTTCTTGGTCAAAACTTGCCATTACACCATAATCATACGTGATTCTCTTAGAGTCCACACGTTAAGTGTGAAAATGTCGGCCTTCTGACCACATTGCATTATGAACTTTATGCTACCTAATAAAAAATTTTTAATATAGCTTATATGTAAGCAATTTAGTATTCAACATTATATATCTTAGCAAAATATCTTTACTAACATGGTAGTCATATCTCCTTTCATACTCCCATTCTTCTCGTGTAATCTCCTCTCCCGTCCTTTTAGCTTGCTCTAGGGCATCTCTAAGCCATTCAATATTACAATCTCCTTTCATACTCCCATTCTTCTCGTGTAATCTCCTCTCCCGTCCTCTAGGGCATCTCTAAGCCATTCAATATTACAATCCTTTGGAAGAGCCTTTAGGTTGGGTGGGTGTGCCATGTGCCTTTGTGTTGATCTCTCAAATTCTTTTCTCTCCTCTGTCCTTATCTTTCTTGCATCTTCATATTTCTCAATCCACTTTTCCATCACAGAAGTGTTAGAAGAAAAAATGTAATGACCTTTTTACGCATGGACTCATCCATCTTTTGAATGCATCCTTTTCCATGTGGCACATGTGACACCATCCTCATCCTCAATCCACTTTTCCATCACAGAAGTGTTAGAAGAAAAAATGCAATGACCTTTTTGCGCATGGACTCATCCATCTTTTGAATGCATCCTTTTCCATGTGGCACATGTGACACCATTCGTCATCCTCATCGTTATATGCATGAATCTAGGCATAGATGGATCAATTTGTTTCAAATATTCAAAGATGTATACGGGATTCTTATACGTCCAACCATCCCTGTACCATGCTTCCTTCTGGCCTTGCCCTTTGCCTCACAAATCCCTTCAAGGTTTTCATGAAGCATTCAAGAAACAACATCCACCGGCTATGAGCAATGCCACATATAGCCACCTCATCCACCAAATGTACTAGAAGGTGCAATTGAGTTATGAGTATGATTCTTGAAAAACTCTCTTCAATCATACACACCTCCTCAATCGACTCAACTCGAGCCTTCTCAATGGAATTTGGATGAATCTCCTTTGACACTATCCACCTATTCAATAAAGTAATAAATGATACATTAAAGAATATTAGATAATTGCAAAGCTATATGTTATACCAAATGCACAAATATATAGTTTTGATTGGAACTCACCTCGCAAACCCACCTAGTTTGTAGATGGCATTTTAAGCTTTCTCTTCTCTGCACCCACCAATTGTGATATTGGAAGTATGAACTAGTACAATCAATTTTTAAAAACAATAAAAGATCAATATAGAGTCCATGGACACAACATAAATCGAGGAGTGCCCAAAAATAGATATACTTATATGTATGTACCTACATCATCTTGTGCCAATCATGTGATTTGAGACCATACAATTGATGCTCACCCTTCTTTTTTGCTATTATAAATGCACCCTTTAATGAGTGCATTACACTGGTTGGTGTACGAAAAGATGAAATTTGATTCTTGACACTCTTTTCCTCTTACCTTGTCAACCTCCATGGAACCTTTGGTAAAACCACCTTGTCATTGACTTGCCTTGGCCATGTATTCTCATTGCGTCCGATATCCTTTAGGTCATCCCTTATTGCATGGGTGTCTTTTTTACTAATTAGATGGTCCCAAATCATTGATGCTACATTCTTAAAAATGTGCATTGGATCCAAAAGATGATTTATTTTCTTAACTCTGTCTAATATGGTATACGATAGAAGATTGAGTACCTTTTCATGCTCGTGGGTGCTATGATGGGAGTCACCCTCCATCTCTCATCCCACTTTCCATCTCTCCACCTTTCCTCTAATGGCACTTGTAAGACCCCTGCCCCTCTGGGGATCCGACGGCGGAAGCAGCGTCGACCTCTCGTGCGGGGTGGGGATCCACACCCGGGGCCTCACCTGCGGATATCCGAACGAGAGGCTAGCCCGGGCGGCTCTTCCGAAATTGGTCCTGGAAAGACTCCCCTTGCCCGGAAGGCATAGGCGATTCCACCGTGGGAAAATCTTCTAACGGGGGAATTACTCTAACGGATCAAAGTCTTAACTAGTTATACTGATCTGACCGAACCTAAAGTCACATGGCCAGATCAAGAAGAGACTTGCACTTGGTCCATGGAATCACCGCTTTTTTCCTCATTTATGAGGCATAACCGCTGATCCCCTCCCATAGAACAAGGTCTTCTCAGGATTTAATTTAATTGACGTAACTAATCATATCTAATTGTTTCACAGTAATCCTCCGATCCAGCCTAACTCTCCCTACTATGGCATCTGCTCTCCTTTGTACTGCGGGTGGAGTCACGACTAGGGGATTGTGTACGCCTTTCCTTTTAGTCCATCCAAAATCTTCCTCGACGTACGCATGGGTGTCCTAGAAACCGCGAGCCATCGCCTAGTCAGGACCCTCTAGGATCCTCCTTAGGTGTCCTAGCACTTCACTCAGGGGCCACTTCGTCGGTCCTCGCCCATCGTATCGGGACCATACCATTGTAACCGTACACCGAGGCTAGTCAAGACCTTGGCAGGCTTTGCAAGAGCAACGTCCCTTCCCCGCCAGCTGTTCCAACGAATGTCCTCTTAGTAAAAACATATGCCAAATGCTTTTTCCAGCATTCTGGCGTAAAACAATCCTTTGAATGAAAAACAATCCTTTGAATGAAAAACAGAGGTTCCAATGAAAGTAAAATTCCCAGTTTGAGATTGGTTCCACAAAAACCCTTTTCTCCATAATTCCCGATTTCATAATGAGGATCCTCGATCTCTCATGAGGTTAATCTACCCATCATTTTGTCTGTTTGTCCAACTAAATTCTTAGTGAGCTTGGTCAAAGGAAAAACTAGTTTAGTTCCGGTAGTCTATTCTTTGTGTTTAGGAACTGGAATTGGTCATGAAGTTTTTGCTTGATTCAGATCGAGAGATGGACAAGTAGGGTATCCGTCCCTCTCATAGTCTAACCAATTCATTCGGTTTAGGATTCCCTTCAAATAAACATCTAGTTTTGAGTAAATATCAATTTAGTGATTTTACCAATTAAAATATCCAAAGATATTCTTTCTGCAACATAATTTCTTGACCTTAATTCATTAGGTAGAATTATGGTGGAAATTTATCTTTTGACATTAAGATTTAATTCAAATCCATCTTTTCTTAAATATCATAAAAATTCTCCTTTTAACTAAATACCAATACCTATTTTTTTGAGTAAACTTGAAATCCCTCTTTTTCTCATTTAATGAGTGCAATCCAATTATCATGGGAATTCCTCTTTTACCATAAATTAAATCTATCTAAAATTCTTCTTTTAAAAATTACATCAAAATATCAATTATTTCCATTAAGCTAAAAATTTCACTTTTCTCATTCAAATGATTAACTTCTAAATATAGTGGGAATTCCTCTTTCATCATTTAAATTTATCTATGCAAAAAGATAAATTTAACCAAATTTTCTCTCAAAATTTAAATAAAAATCTCCATTAATTTGTTTACTCTAAAAATTCCATTTTTCTCATTTAAATGGTTGAATTCGAATTATGGTGGGAATTTCTCTTTTTTTCATTTAAATTTATTTATGCATAAAAAGAAATTTAACTAAAATTCTTCTTTAATTTTTAAATAAAATATCCATTATGTTAGTATTCCAAAATTTTCTCTTTCCTCATTGGAATACATGGAATTCTATTGTCATGGGAATTTCTCTTTTATCATAAAAATGAATTACTAGAAATTTTTCTTTTTCTTAATTAACTATTTATGTATAAACATAAAAATCAAATTTTCCATGGTTATGATGAGAATTATTCAATTCACCTAGGATGATTAATCCTAGAATATGGTAGGAAGTCCTCTTTTCATATTATGTATGAAAATGATTTATGTGTTAATTTTCCAGAAATTTTACCATAGCTCCAATGCTATTACTGATAATTTTTCAATAATTTTGAAAGCATAAAGTTTTAGTAATACAATATGATAGAATAACTATCATTAGTATCAATATCCAATTATGGACTTGATTCCTAAGTTTTTCATAATTTAAATAGCATAAAAGCATAAAAGCATTAAAAGGCCACTTCTTTGGCTTCTAATTGGACAAGCATAGAATTTACTTTGAGATTTGAGAATTGCTTCATGAGAAGCATCATTTGAATATAGAATAGGTCATAAAAATGACCATTCTTTGGGGGGAAGAGAGATATGCTTAAAAAATATTTTAATTTAAGCATAAATGAAAACTTTATGTGATTTATCACTAAAATTCATTAGAGAGCTTCCAATTGCATTAAAGAGCCATTCAATTGAATGCTTCTCAAGATTGAGAGGGGTTGAGAAGTGAGAAACATTTTGAGATTAAGAAAAAAGACCATAAATCACACTTTACCTCTTAATTTGCTTAATTCTTTAGTCTACGGAGAGGCTCCCAACCAATAAATTGGTTTAGTATGTTGATGAAGACTCCAAGGAAGGTTGAAGAGAGAGAGAATCTCCAATCTCTTCAATTTGTAGAGGATTATTAGTGGATAATAGAAAATATACTTATTTTAGAGTAATACCCGTATAGTTTAGTTCAGAGATGAGAATACAAAAGAATGAGGGTCTATTTATAAGTGAGGGAGGCCATATTTTCAGAAATTTTTGGATTATGGTCCAATTAAGGTTCCTATGGGCCAATAGCATCAATCCATGTGTAGAGAGGAGATAAATCCAATTTGTAAAAGAAGATACCCAAAAATGAGTAAATGCTCACATAAGATGAAGAGTTGAAAATGTACAAGGTTTATTAGTAAAAAAATATGAGCAATATTAAAAATATGAGATATTTTGGGTATCCAAAAATGATTAAATTCTCACATAAGATGAAGAGTTGAAAATGTACAAGGTTTATTAGTAAAAAACTATGAGCAATATTAAAAATATGAGATATTTTGGGTATAATGATTCCATTTTGACACATATGTAAGGAAGGGGATTTCTTTAAAGGAGGTGCATATTTCACATGCTTGAATGAGTTTTAAACTCATAAAAATTGAGATATTTCATCTCTCCTCTCTCCTCATTCAAGTCTAGTTCCAAAAAGTTAGCTTAACTGACCTAAAAATGGTCAAAAATTGACCAAACTGATTTGGAAAATTCTAGAATCAGTTTGTTTGGTTAGGAGCTCAATTTTTCCTATAAATAGAAGCCTACCCCTTGTTGAAAAATATATAGTGTTTATGCATCATTACTCTACTCCACCTAAGCTAAGAACTGTGAATTCATTAATAATTCACTAGTTTTTGGAGCTTCCCTCTTTCTTCAATCCCCATTGGTGGCTCCATCAACATACTTAACCAATTGATTGGTTGGGGGCCTCTACCGTGAACAAAGAATCAAGCAATTTATAAGGTAATTAGTGAATTTTGATCATTTTCTATAATTTCTCAATGTTTCTCTCTTCTCAACCCCTCTCAAGCTTGAGAAGCTTAATTAGAATGGTTTTTGAATGTTATTGAAGTTAATTGATGAATGGTAGTGAAGAGTTACATAATTTGATGAATGCTATTGAAGTTAATTGATTAATGATAGTTAATAATTACATAAATTTCTATTTATGCTTAATTCAAATGGTTTTTATGAAATTTCTCTCTCTCACTCAAGAAATGGTCATACTCATGACCCATTCTCAATCCAAATGAAGCTTTTCATAAAGCTTTTCCTTAATCCAAGATTAATCTATACTTGAGGTCAAATTAATAGCTTTTTTCTATGCTTTTAGTTTATGTATTTCATGAATACTAATGATTCAATCCATTATGGATTATTGATCCAATTAGGGATCATTCTAATTTATTCTTAATGATAAGCTTTATCCCTTAGAAAAAAATTGAGATTTATCAGTCATAGCAGCGGAGCTATGGTAAAATTTTTATAAAAATTACGCATAAAATAATTTCATTCAAAGCATGAAAATAGGACTTCCTACCATATTCTAGGAATTATCATCCTAGATTAATTGAAGATATTCATAGAGAAATTGATTTTTATATTATGCATAATTGATTTTCATGCATAGAGGTATGCATAATAGATTATTATTTTAACATAAAAGTGTTACTTTTATCATAATTAGATTTCATGCATAGAGGTATGCATAAAAGATTATTATTTTAATGTAAAAGTGTTACTTTTAGCACAATTGAATTTCATGCATAGAAGTATGCATAAGAGTTGATTATTTTATTATAAAAGTGTTACTTTTATCACAATTGAATTTCATGCATAGAAGTGTGTATAAGAGTTGATTATTTTATTATAAAAGTGTTACTTTTATCATATTTGAATTTCATGCATAAAAATAAGCATAAAAGTTGATTATTTTATTATAAAAGTGTTACTTTTATCATATTTGGATTTCATGCATAGATGTATGCATAAAAGATGATTATTTTATTGTAAAAGTGTTACTTTTATCATAATTAGATTTCATGCATAGAGCTATGCATAAAAGTTGATTATTTTATTATAAAAGTGTGACTTTTATTATATTTGAATTTCATGCATAAAGGTATGCATAAAAGTTGATTATTTTATTTTAAAAGTGTGACTTTTATTATATTTAGATTTCATGCATAGAGGTATGCATACAAGATATTCTTTTATACTAAAAGTGTGATTTTCATCATAAATGGATTTTATACATAACTTAGATGCATAAGAGAAATTCTTTTATTCTAAAAGTGTAATTCCTACCAAATTGAATTTATGCATAAGAAGATGCATAAAAGATTGATTTTTACTTCGAAAGTATTAATCTCCTTAAATAGAATTTATGTATAAATAAATGTGTAAAGAAATCTTATATCAAATATAAGAATTCTCTTGTATTCTATAAATAGATATGAGATGTGATAAGAGGTGTATAAGATGTGACAAGAGGTGATAAGATGCTTATAAAATAAGTTATGAGGTGATAAGATGAATTAAGATTTGATAAGATGTGTATGGGATGAGATAAGAAGTGTATGTGATAGGATAAAATGTATATGGGTTGTGATAGGGCGAGAATGGATGTGATGTAAAAGATTAGATGTGAAGGCATATGGGGTTATATGAATGGGAATGTGGAAATGGATGTATGTAGGTGGATGTGTGGATGTGGAGATAGGAGTGTGGATGTGTGGATGTGGAGATGGGAGTGTGGATGTATGAATGTGGAAAGGGATGTATGCATGAAGATGTTTATACATAGATGTGAATGTGGATGTAGATGTGGCTATATAGATGTGAATGTGGAATGTGGATGTGGATGTATGTATGTATGTGGATGTAGATGTGGATGTATAGATGTGAATGGGAAGGTGGATGTGGATGTATGTGAATGTGGATGTAGATGTGGATGTATAGATGTGAATGTGGATGTAGATGTGGCTGTATAGATGTGAATGTGGAATGTGGATGTGGATGCATGTATGTATGTGGATGTAGATGTGGATGTATAGATGTGAATGGGAATGTGGATGTGGATGTATGAATGAGGACGTGATAGTAGATGTATGCATGTGGATGTGGATGTATGGATGTGTATGTATGAATGTGGATGTATAAATGAGGATGTGAAAATGGAGGTAAGCATGTAGATGTGGATATATGGATGTGAATGTGGATGTGGATGTGAATGTGGATGTGGATGTGTATGTATGAATGTGGATATGGGATGTGGATGTATAAATGAGGATGTGAAAATGGAGGTAAGCATGTAGATGTGGATGTATGGATGTGAATGTGGATGTGGATGTGGATGTGGATGTATGGATGTGGATGTGGATGTATGGATGTGGATATGGATGTATGGATGTGAATGTGGATGTGGATGTGGATGTGGATGTATGGATGTGAATGTGGATGTGGATGTGGATGTATGGATGTAGATATGGATGTGAATATATGATATGTGATGTGAAGGAATCTGAAGTGAAGAGATGGAAAATGATGTGATTGAATGAGTACACATATAAATGGAATGTGGAATAAATAATGTGGAAAAATGAGAGTTAATATAGAAATTGTATTTGTAAACTATTTGTAAATGCTGTTTGTAAATGGCTGTTTTATGTCAAGAATGCTGGGGAAGCATTTTGACCGTCTTGTGATTAAGGTCGTGGAGACCTAACTGATAAAGTTGCAACTGCTGACGGAGAGTCAATGGAGGACATCTCGCGTAGCAAGGTTGACCGAGGACTTGACCAGCCTCGGTTCGGTTAAAATGGTGAGCTTCCGGTACGGTGGATGAGGGACCAAGGAAGCGGCCTATGAGTGAAGCGCTAGGTCACCTGCGAAGGATCCTAGAGAGTGCTGACGGTGCTCGGGCTCTGGGTCGCGTAGGATACCCACGCGTGCGTCGAGGAAGATATTGGAACAAGGAGTAAGAGTTGTTTTCTGAAACCGGGCATGGATCTGGTTGATTGACCTTGCTGGTCTTCAATGGATGAGTCCATGGCTCTTTTTATGGATCTGTTGGTTGATCTTGCTGATCTTCAACGAGAGTCCATCTTGATTTTTATAAGTGATTATATTGCCGAGTATTATGGGCTAGGAACTATTGAAAAGGCCCCTGAGTGGACAGGTGGTGAGCATTCTAGTTGCCAATGATGCCATAGATACTCTGATGAAGGAATGATGGGAAATTATGAATCAACCGGATAAATTGGAAGATTGTGATCAGTGGTACTATGGTTTCATTAAAGGATTGTTTGAAAGTTAGCTGATGCTAAGAAAAAGGCAATTTCATATTGGGTGTGTAAGTGGTGTGGCTAGTTTTATGTTTGCATGAACTTCCGGCTAGGGGGCCTTGGAACTCTTTTCCTTGGTACCCAGGACAAAACCTAACTAAATTCCAAATTGGATCCCATCACTACAGTGGTTGGGCGGTTGGCTAACCCATGGGATTGGATGGGGTTAGGCTGGACTGATGGATCCATAAATCGAGACTCAACTTTTATTATTACGATAGATAAAGTAAATCCCGGATAGTAATTATTCTATGGATAGGAATCAACGGCTGTGCCTCTTGAATGGAGAAAAAAGCGTTGATCCCAATGATCCAAGTGCAAGTTTCTTCCTTGATCCGACCAAATATCTTATAGATGCAATTGGATCAGTTTGATCAGAAATGATCTTGACTACGTTAGAGTAAAAAGTTATCCTGGTGGAATCGCCCGTGCTTTCCGGTAAAGGAAGTTTTTCCGGGCTCAGTTTTGGAACAACCGACGGATTAGTCTCTTATCTGGATATCCGTGGGTGAGGCCTCGAGTGTGGGACCCCTGTCCCGCGCGAGAAGTGCTACTTCCGCTGCTAGTACCCCGAATCCGTTGCTCGGTGGGAACAGGGATCTCACAAAATAGAGTCACATGAGGAATGGGTTTCCTTTGTTGACAAATTTTACAATTCCGTACGTACTCTTTTGTATCAGCATGAAGTGTTGGCCACCAATATCCTTCCCACAAAACTCTTTTAACCGTATCCTTTCCAAAGACATGTCTGTCTCCTAAGCTCACGTGGACATATAAGATAATCTCATCATATTGATCAGGGTCAGGGCATAGACGAAGTATTCCATCTTTTCCTAATTTATACAATCGTCCAGAAAGAAGCTTATAAGGAGCACAATGCTCTAAGGTCATTATCTTTTCATTGGTGGGACTAATGGAGTTAACAAATCCTATCGTTAAAACTTGAATGATGGGTTCTGCCCATCTTGGTGCTATCTCAACCAAGAATAGAGTAGCGTCAGGAATATCATCATCTATACCAATGGGTGCTTCTCCTGAAGTTATCCTGGAAAGATGATCAGCCTGTTGATGTATTTTTCCCTTCTTTACCGCTACTTCAAATTCAAATTCAAGTAGAATAACAAACCAGCATACAATCCTTTCGGTTGCACATGGCTTGTTCACAAGGTAAAGCAAAGCTTGATGATCTACGAAGAATGTAAATTTGTTGGCCAAAAGGTAATGCCGAAACTTCTTCACAGCATAGATCATAGCTAAGCCTTCTCTTTCCGTGGTGGTGTAATTCTTTTCAGCACTATTCAACTGGCGGCTAGCATATGAGACTAGAAAGTCCATTTTGTTCTCGCTTGGTTGAGCTAAAATACAGCCAATTGCAAAAGCCGAAGCATCTATATGTACGTGGAATAAATTATCCCAATCCGACGACCTGAGAATAGGTGCCGTCACTAATTCTTTCTTCAGCTTTTCAAAGGCTTCTTCACAATCCTCTATCCATTCAAATACAACAAGGAGTACATACAATGGCCGTGCTATTTTAGCGTACATGTAGATAAATCTATGATAGTAGCCGCAATGACCCATGAAAACTTGTACCCCTTTTGCATTGTAAGGTCTAGGTAGCTCAACAATAACAGCTATCTTTTCCACATCTGTGGATATACCATCCCTAGACACAATGTGGCCTAGAATCTTCCCTTGCCTAACCATAAACTTGCATTTATCAGGGTTAAGGCATATGCGATACACTCTGCATTTCTCAAAGATTTTTTTGAGATTCTCTATGTGTTCTTCTCTGTAGATGGAATGCACACACAAGTCATCCATGAATATTTCAAGAAATAATCGCAGGTATTCTTTGAATGCATGGCTCATCAACCTCTGAAAGGTGGCTGGAGTGTTAGTCAAACCAAAAGGCATGACTCTATATGCAAACACTCCCCATTCTGTAGCAAATGCGGTTTTGTGTTGATCCTTGGGATCAATAGATACTTGGTTGTAGCCTGAAAATCCATCAAGAAAACTGTATGCCTTCTTACCAGCTACCCTTTCCAATACATGATCAGTGAGTGGAAGCGGACAGTGGTCCCGAACACAGTAGCAGCATTTACTTTCTTTAGATTGACACATACTCGTAGTTTTCCATTCTTCTTAGGTACTACCACAATCGGTGAAACCCATTCTGTATGTTCAATCTCATAAATAAATTCAGCCGCTAACAACTTGTCAATCTCCTCTTTGATCTTTTTGGCAAAATTATCGTTATACGTATAAGGACGCTGCTTGGACGGCTTGGCATCTTCTCGCATGGGAATTGTATGCTGGTAGATCTTTGGATCTACCCCCTTAAGGTCTGTGTAACTCCAAGCAAATATATCTTGATACTCTCTCAGAGTAGAGATTAGCTATTCTTCCTCCGCTTGGGTTAAGTTTGTGGCAATCCACACCTTACGTGGCTCTTCGCTTGGTTCTGCCAAGTCTATTTTCTTGGTGTCCTCAGGGCCATCATAGGAAACTCCTGGTTCCTCAGGTTTCTGTCGAATAGGTTGTTGCAAGAGTATTTTCCGATCTTGTATGGTGAATTTCTTGAAGTTTGAGGGGATATTTGTGGTATCCTCTTCTTCCTTTGAGTCATCACTCATGGAAGACCATGCTTCTTTTAGCATTCTCTTCCGTTCTTGCACTAGAGCTTTACACTCCACTCTCATCATGGTGCTTTGTTCAGTCTTGTGCTGAATGCACTGAAGCCTCAGATTTTAGCCTCGGTTTTTGTTTCCTCTTCTTCTTTGGGTTGTCACTCTCCTTCTCATTTAGCTTTTGCACTGATTGAAAGCCGTATCTCCATTTCATCTCGTCTTTGATGCAATCATCAGCTCCCAAGTAGTACAAGTACTCGTTCTTCCCTACAAAGGTTGGAGGTGGAATAAAGTCCTGTTTATCCACATCTTCTCTTTCTTTTTGTTGTTGTTGTCTCTTTTCCTTGACTTCCTATTTGCGAAACTTCCGGTGACTCTTGCAAAACTTACATTTTGGTTTGTCATTAGGAATACTTAGCAAGACCTCTCTGCCCTTTAACAACAATCTTATCTTCTCTAACTCTGATTCAGGGACTATGGTATCGTCATCAGAATCCTTCCCATCAGAGGATTCTAAGCATCTATCCTCATCTCCTTCGTCAGCCGAGCTGTACTCAAGAGGGGATACTTCCTCTACAGATACCATATCTCCTAGCAATAATGATTTGTTTGCTTCATACCTAGGGGCTTCTTGAGGTTCCTCTGCATAGATCGGTCTTAGCATTCTTACGAGAATAATGTCATACCCATCTGGATCACAAAACTGTGTTTGCCTTGGCAATGCACAAGTGTCTATGGTAGCTAAAACATGGTTCCATTCTAAGGGATCTATCAAGTTCTCAGGTCTCAGGAAAAGGTATAGGGATATATGCCTCATCCGTCACACTTCTGTCTATGGTAACATTTTCAGTTTGCAAGTCTCGACAAGATGCTCCATAGATCCATAGATCAGCTCTACCTTCAGACATAGTTGCTCCCGATGCTTCTGAAGAAGTGGAATCAAACTCATCCACAAAAGAGTGCGTCACATCTCGATAAGCATGGTTTCTCAGATTCACCCTCGTGGTTACATTCTCATGTCTGAGGTACAAGTAATTGTAACCCCATTCTTGAATAATTTTGTATTGGGGCATGAATGGCCTTCTTAGGATCACTTCGTAATTTGTGTTCTTGCCAAAGTCTACAATAGCAAAGGTATGTCTGTACTCAATGCCACATGACTTGACTATAACGTTCTCAAGAAATCCTATGGGACTCTCTAGATTTTCGTCTGCCAATTACAAACTCATCCTTGTACTTCTTGCAGGTTTTCCCCACATTTTCCATACAGTTTTTGCTGCTATACTCACCCTTGCTCTGCTATCTAGAATAGCTATAGATTCAATCTTGTTGATCTCCATAGGAAGCGTAGTATTTCCTTCGTCGTCTTCACAATGCTTGCCAACTTTGTTCACAGGCACCGGAATTGTTTGCTTAAGCATCAGCTCAGAAGCCTTTGCCTTCAACAACTCCTTAACCTAGATGTTCTGGTTCCACAATCCTTGCTCAGTTAATTGTGTAGCCACTTCTCCCCACAATCTTGGCCTAAGCTTTAAGAACTCTGCGAGTGGAATGGTAAACGTAACTGGTGTCAACATTAAAGCTTGCAAACTCCCTATGTCTCGTTCTTGATGAGGTTGTCGTGTCATTGATGGTACTCGCATGATTTGGCTATGTGCTTCGTACAGTCCTAAATATGAGGGCAGCGTCTTGCATGTGAGCTTGTTGCTCCGAGCTGAGACAACAGTCTGAGCATCATCTGGTAGAGATAAAGCATCTAATTCTTGAACCCTTTGATTCGATAATTCTACTATAGAGAACGGTGGTGACTTGTCAGAAGATGCTAGATCCTCAACTTGTTTTTGCACTGCTTTCCACATCTCCCTTGCTACTACTTCCTCTATTTTAGGAATTTCATCTCCAAAATCCACGGTAGTCAATGGTTTTGACTCGTTTGCATTGGTATGAGGTAAATCATCTCCTTCAGGCATTTCTAGGAAATGTAGAGATACAACTTCACTTCCCTTTTCCATGCTTGGCATGGCTTCTGGTATCGTCTCCAAGTTAGGCTTCAGAGAGGCAGGTCCTCTTGCGTACATAGTTCGTGGGCCGTCTATTAGAGTCTGAGTATCCCTAATCAACTGCTTATGGATAGCCAAGTTGATTGTCTCTTCACGAGGGTTGGGATATTTTTGCAACTTCTTAGGCAGCTCTGTCAGAGCTGTGATCCTACTATTATACGCTTGAAGCGCTGCATCTAAAGGCTCATACACCTTGTCCACAAGGACTCATCCTCCTGAGCTTTCCTCAGACTCGAATGCTTTTCCTTTTTGATCATGTTGAGTTTTCTCTCCTATTTGTTTCGTTTTCAACATTCCTTCTAGCTCTTTTGGGATAGAATTTCCTCTATCAGAGCTCTTCTGCTCCTTCGACTTCTTACTCCCCTTGCTGCATGGTTTATGTCGAGTTGATTTCTTTCTCTCTTTTCCATCTTTGGATAGAACCTTAATCTCAGAGGGTTTCTCAACAACCTCTTTGACATTCTTTTGCGCTTGGACTCTAGTCACTACTCTTAGCGACACTAGTTCGTTCTCCTCCTCAGATGTCGTGGGTGATGGAATCACTTCAACATAGTTGAGGGACGCTTTAGCTTTTTGTGCTGCCAAATCCGCAGGCTTCAACAAGCAATCCTTTGGTAGATGGTCAATGCTACACCCTTGGCAAAACCTCTCTATAGGTGGAAACGTAGATGTTGTGCCTATGTTAGCTAAGAGGGGCCATTTCTTGTCTGGACATTCTCTCGCCCAATGTGGTCCACCACATTCGTAGCATGGTCCTGTTTGTTGCGTGGGGTATAGTCTCTTTCTAGGATATGGTCCTGGATAACCTTGAGTCTTGGTTGACTGAGATCCTATAAGCATCAAAGAGCTTGGGTCTCCATTAAAGTCATGAGCTAGGCTTGGTCCAGTTGAGTTCTCAAAGTAGGGTTCGACAAGAGGATGCTCCACTTCGATGTAGTATGGTTGAGAGCTAACCATCTCCATTCCTAATTCAGGATTCTCATATTCCACATATCTAAAGGAAGCTGTGCCAGGTGGAGGAGGTTGAGCTCCTAGCACCGACCGTGCTTGCTCTTGAGCAACTAAGGTTTTCTCATGGTTCACAACTTGCTGCCTAGGTGCAGAGTTGGCTGCTTGTTCCCTTTGTATCCTTGCAATGTGATTGCAGTCCGAAGTCACATGTGTGTAGTTCCATTTACAAAGCTGGCACACTTCTTTGTTGGTTGATTGCCAACCAATGGTGAGAAGGTTGGGCACTTCTTGGTTTTATGGCTACCTCCACATCCTCCACAGACATAGGGGCCTGTAGGTACAGTATGCATGTATGATGGTTGGGGTCGGTAGGAAGGTCTGTAGTATTGCCCCATCTTTTTCAATACTATCTCGGCAATCTGATCTGGATTAACTAATGGCACACTAGAGTCAGAGCCCTTCCCAACGCTACATTTATTGTCTGGATGACTATCTTGGTTTCCCATGCCAGTCATGCCAAAGTTGTCATCGTAATCCATGGCATCCATGCAACACTCATTGAAGATGACATGCTTCTTTCCGTACAAGTGAGCGTGAAGCGTCTTGTTTCGTAAGCCTTCCAGGAAGATAGAAATTAATCTTTCTTGGCTTGGCTTCTCATCGTCAGGGCATCGATTGATGTACTGCTTTAGCCTATTTACACAATCTCGCACAGATTCTTGATCTTTTTGCTTAAAAGCGTAAATTTGAGCTACCGCATTGTGCTTAATTCCCATTTTTGAAAACGCAGCTATAAAGCTCTTTTCCAGTCCATCGAAAGATCGCTTTGCCTCAGGCTCTAAAGTCTGAAACCATGATAAAGACTTACTCTCTAGTGTCAAGCTAAATCCTTCGATTTGCGTATGCGTATCCGTGACTTGCTCTGCACGTATAGCTTGCTTAAAAGCTGCTATATGGTCATATGGGTCACCGGATCCGTCATACTTCTTGACAAGCTTTTGCAGTGCAGATGGTCTCACTTTTCTAGAATATTCATCGTCATGTCTCATATATGAGTCTCAGCCTCTAACTCTAGGCTCTTCAAATGTCAGTTCTCTTGGTCTATGGGGTTCTTTTGGAGGTACATATCCGCTTGCTCGTGGTCTTTCTTCTCCCCTAGATTCTCTAATAGCCCCGGGTCTCCTCGTAGGATCAATCGTCGCATGGAAGGTGCTAGTCGAGCCACACTTGGGGTTCTAGCCCATGGTGGTGCTAGTGTTTCTCCTCGAAAGGCAGATTCATTTGGATGTGCCGTGTCTAAGGTAGACACCTCAGTGAAAAGGGGCCTTCCTTTCCATGTCAATTCCCTAACCTCTGGCCATTCAAGGGTTCTAAAGTCATTCCCCCATCTATCATGAACACGCTTAGTGAAACCATCTAGATGCTCTACAGTTATTGTATGCGTGACTGGAAGCTCTAAGCTCGGATGCTTAGTGGTTGCATAGTAGGTTTCTACCACATCCCTATACACCTCTTTAATTGGGTCGTCTTGATAGATTTGAACTACTGGAATTTCTTTTACTATGTCCCATGGGTTTTTCTTGGTCTCTTTTTCTTTTCCCGTTCTTTCTCTATCCTCCCAATTCCTGTCAGAAAACAATTCTTCAAGTAAAGAAATGGGCGTACCAGGTTTGCGCGATGTACCTGGCACATTTGGGTCCGATTGAAGCTCCTCCTTCTACTTTGCTTGTGCGCTAGGTTGCAGTACACCCAAAGCATCCACTTGTTCAGGATTTCTGGTGACCTCATAGCCTACTCCATTTCTACCCATGTACATATCGTCTTGGTAGTTTACCCATGGTGTTGGTTCAAACGCAGAATGAATGTGTGCAATTTTAACAAACCGACTCATTGGATCTTTGTAGATCTCACCGCTATGCATGTTTATATACAAGAAATGGAGTCTCATGTTGTCAATCAACTCCCCATCTGGGATTTCAAATGGATTAGCAGAATCTGCCACACCAATGGGTGTGGATGGTCTATTCATGCCAAATGACTCGTTTACGTCCATTGAAATATCACTCACGGTTCTTGAGAGGCTCTCTATTTGAGACTCCGAAGATGTCTCGAGAATGCTCTCCAAGGTGCCAACAACCGATTGAGTGCCGCTCCCTTGAGTGGTTACCCTAGATGGTGCACTAGTGTTACGTCTAACTAGTATTATTCCCGAGCGTAGATGCATACGCTATTTTTAACACGTTGCAGTGTCCAGTTTTTGATTTTTTTTAAAAAAAATAATATATATATATATATATATATTTAAACCCTACCTAACCACTAAATGCAGCTAACATGAATATGTGTGTAAATACATATTTTATTATATATATATATATATATATATATTTTAATAATTACATAAAAATATGAATTATGCTAAAAATACTAATTATGCAGATTACACTAATTATGTAAAAAATTATAGAAATTTAAAAAAAATGCAGAATATGCAAAAAATGTAGACTCCAAAGAAAACACATAATTTACAGAAATTATTTTTAATTATTTTTAATTATTTTTATTTTTAAATGCAAAAAACGTGAAAATTGCCTAGTATGTAGAAATTATAGATTTTGAAAAATTAAAGATTAACAAAAAATAAAAAATAAAAAATAAAACACTAACCTTATCGCGTGCTGGCACCTTATCGCTTCCGAATCATCCGACACCTTATCGCTTCCCGCACTCTCTACTGCCGCCACCACCGCCCTCTCCTCCGATGCCTTCAGTGGCCAGCTATCTGCTGTCTAAGCGTGCAGATGATGGCGACGTTCCCGGGCGAGTTCCCGGGCGACTACGGCTGGGACACTGCGGCTCTGTCTGCCGGTCCCGAGGCCTTCGCTGGGGGTCGGGCCTTGGAGATTATCCGCTGTGCCGGTGGGCGGTGCGGTGTCGCCCCAGGGCTACTGGCCGGGGGCGGTGTGGGGTTTGGCGAGGCCATGTGTTTCAAGGCCGGTTCTCAGATTTTCTCCGACGGCGGCCTGAACTACCTAGGCAACCCCAGCCTTGTCCACGCTCAGAGTATCCTCGCCATTTGGGCCTGTCAGGTCGTCCTCATGGGCGCCGTGGAGGGCTATCGAGTTGCCGGCGGACTCCTTGGGGAGGTGACCGATCCTATCTACCCTAGCGGAAGCTTCGACCCGTTGGGCCTGGCTGATGATCCCGAGGCCTTCGCCGAGCTGAAAGTAAAGGAGATCAAGGATGGCCACCTCGCCACCAACTTCGCCCGCTCTACCTTGGCCAATAAACTCGTTGCCTGCTAGCACTTCCCTGCAATAGCTTAGAGTCTAATTATCCTACTCCTAAAGATGTTTAGAATGTAATGGCTACCAAGGGTCCTCAACCAATCGTAGGTCGTATTCTCGGCAGTGGCGCCAATGGAAAAACCCTTATCTCCCTACGATGTAATACAGGCGAATAGAGGTTATGCCTAGCTCCAATGGAATGCAAGCACTCCTTTCGCGCTAGGGACTCAACCCGGTTAGGTGCACGAAAGCTTATCCTCTAAAGGAGAGATGCCTATGGCTACCATCACAAGACACTAGATTAAGCACACATACAAGCTCCACTTGCCCTCATTCTTACACGCCCATTCATTCACAAATACAATCAAGAGGAACACAATCACTATGCATGCAAGCAAAGAGAAAGACCTCACTCCACTCCTATCTTCCTACAAGCATGCACACACTCAAGCATCAAGCTTCCATGAAAGCTTCAAACAGCCCACATACACAAACACAAAATACTAAAAGCATGCATAAGAGTAAAATGATTAGAGAAGAGGATGAGAAAGACTCATGACATTGCTATTGATTCAATGAAGAGATTTATCTCATACAAAGATGTAAATGGGGTGAGAGAAGAGTCTTCACCTCTATGGAGAAGAGGGAGAGTAGTTCTCTCAAAGGAGCTCTTGCATGAACTTAGCCCAAAGATACTAAAAGCATGCATAAGAGTAAAATGATTAGAGAAGAGGATGTGAAAGACTCATGACATTGCTATTGATTCAATGAAGAGATTTATCTCATACAAAGATGTAAATGGGGTGAGAGAAGAGTCTTCACCTCTATGGAGAAGAGGGAGAGTAGTTCTCTCAAAGGAGCTCTTGCATGAACTTATCCCAAAGTGTGTGTGAGCTCTCAAATGAGCCACTATTTATACTAAAACTCCTAAAACTCCCAAAACCTCCCATGTGGGATTATTCTCAAGCCCAAAGTGTGTGTGAGCTCTCAAATGAGCCACTATTTATACTAAAACTCCTAAAACTCCCAAAACCTCCCATGTGGGATTATTCTCAAGCCCACTTCCACACTCACCTACAACTTGGAACTCTCTACAAGAGCTTTAAATAAGAATGTCAAGTCTCTTGTTTTCCTACTTCCATCTTTGTGTTGCATCCTTGCCTTGATCACCACTTGTCACGCAACAGGAGGAATGGTACAAGGCAAGGAGGAGGATCCTAAACTCGAGGTCCTCAACTAGCTTGTTGAGGAGGATCCTAAACTTGAGGTCCTCAACTAGCTTGTTGAGTCCATTATGGCCAAAGATCTCCTCCTCCAAATTGAGGCACCTCAATCTCGTGAAGCATCCTCTTCAAAGGCATTGGTGCCATACTCTGGAGAGACAAGTGCCTCAGCCACAACAGAGGGTGGAGAAGAGGTGGGGGATGGTCCTATAGAGGGTACCCTAGATGTACAAGATGTGGGCAAGGGAAAGGAGGCTGCACATGAGATGCAGGAGCTTGAGCTTAGTAAGCTCAGCTCTGTGGAGATTGAAGGGGAGGAATTCCTCTTTTTACATGATGTAGAAAAGGTCTACAAGCTCAACCAAGCCGAGTGCCTCTCCTTGTTAGCTGTGAATGATGAATTTCCCATCAACAAAACAAGGTCTCAAAGGCTTTGCAACAAGGGATTGTTCCGGTGTAGGGTGGTGTGCATGAGTCGATGATGATCCTGCAATCAGCAATTGCAGAGGCTGATAAAAGCCTTGTGAATGAGGAGTTTAGAAAAGCTCAGGAACAATTGCCACTGACCAGAGAGTCTGAGGACGCTACAAAAGTGTCGTTGGAGGAACACAAGTCCTCCATTGAAATTTGCAAGCCTGAGGTGGTTAGCTCTGATTTCAAACACACGGTAAGATAAATTATGTATGAATTTAATAAATTCATACAAGCCTGAGGTGGTTAGCTCTGATTTCAAACACACGGTAAGATAAATTATGTATGAATTTAATAAATATAATTGATAATACTACTAGAATTCCACTAATCCTCTTTCTTGTGTGTAGCATAGTATGCTTGGGCTCAACGTAAAGGTGGCACACGGTGAGGGTTTTGGAAGAGATGCTACGTTGGCCCATTACATGGGTCGTATTACACCTCAACACCTTGTTGTGGTGCACAATGCATTCAACCCCATTGCAAGCTTCTACATGTTAGCCCTCAAAGTACTTAGCAAGGTCCTATAGTTGTCAATGATTCCAAAGAAACGTTGCCAAGATAGTGCTCATCAACAAGGCTGCAGCGTACGTTGGCTTCCAAGGGGGTTACTCTTCTAAAGTTCTTGCATACACTGCATTTGCAGAGAGTATTGGTGAGAAGGACCCAGATTGTGTCGTCAATGCCATATTGTTAGGGACCCTTCCACTTAGCAAGAAGAGGCACAAGACTGTAGCTAGGCATCTCAAGAACATTATGCGGCGTTAGCTTGAAAATTTATCATAGATACTGTGTTCGACAATCAATGTAAATCCTTTTTATTAATACAAGTTGGCTTTTTTATACATAATTTCTACATAAAGTTTGAATAATGTAAGTTTTCATGATATGAGAGAGAGAGAGAGAGAGAGAGAGAGAGAGAGAGAGAGAGAGAGAGAGAGCCATTGTGGATAACACTAGATTGCATGCATGTTTAGTTTGTGGTATCAGTATTGATTAATTTGGGCCAACTTCCCATGATGTTCCCCCTATCCTCTCTGACCACAATGAGTGTGTAGTTCTGTCTGATTTAGCCAACACCCAGCTCTAGCAAGGTCTATGTGTATGTGAATGTGACTACTTGTAAATGCTTGTACATGATAATTGGAGGCAACCAAATATAAAAATAGCCCCAACCTGAACAGGGTGACTTTTGCCCAGACAGGCTTGCTGTCTGGGCAAAAGTGGCCCTGTTCAGGTCAGGGCTCTTTTTATGTTTTTTAGCCTTCAGTTGTCATGTATATTAGGCATTCATATAAGATTTTTTATAAATAAGGTGCTCAAAATTAAAGATATATAGTGCCTTATAAAGTAATAATAAGATCATAAAAGATACTCTTTTATATGATGAGAGAGTTCTTACACATGGAAAGAGAGAGTTCTTACATGAGTGTAGTTCTTACATGAGTATAGTTTTATTTAATTTAGCCAATACTTAGCTTTAATTGATGGTAAGGCCTATTTATATGTGAATATGAATACATATAAATGTTTGTACATGACAATTAGAGGCCACCAAATACAAAAATAGCCCCAACCTGAACAGGGCGACTTTTGCCTAGACAAGCTTGTTGTCTAGGTAAAAGTTTCCCTCTTCAGGTTAGGGATATATTTGCATTTTTAAGCCTCCAATTGTCATGTATAAGCATTTATATAGACCTTATTATAAATCAAGAGCTTAAAATTAAAGATATATAATGCCTTCCAAAGTAATATTAAGATAATAAAAGATGTGGTGCCTTCACGCTGGGCCTTGATGGACAACTTGAGAAGCACTAAAAAGAGAATATATTAAGTGAAGTTTTACATTGTCCAATCATGTACATCAAAAAGGAAAATATTAAGAGGTTATCATGTCGAATGGTATGTGCGACCTTCATATCTTGGATTGCACACAGGTTAGAATCTTCAAACATGGTGACCAAAAAATGCCTCTGCTACTTCTTGGATTGCACCCAAGGCAAGGCTTTGCATCCTCTTGTCTCGGCTCCCTAAATTGTATAGTATCTCTTTGACAAGACTCTTTGACAAGACGTGCAAAAGGAGCTCTCGGGATGAGGAGGTCGACACTCTTCTGGAACCTCCGAATCTCCTTTAGAGATACCATGCCATTGCGTTGTTTCCTCGTGGGGGACACGAGGAGGAGGGTTTCTTGTGGGTGGTCGAGGAGGACGTGCATGAGCAATCTCATGCACGTTTACGCCGAGAGGATGATGGAGCTCCTTCAGCTGCTGCTGCTACCACCTCTTCTCATGTTGGCAACGGACCCATGCCTTGATGCAAGCTCTTCCCCCCAGTTGTGGAATGTATTGGGGGGATAGGAATATCAGCCCATGGCACTCCATCCGGGTAAACATCACTCCCTATCTCTCAATCAAGGTCGGTGGTGTCCGGATGAGGGGGAGAGGGAGGTGGAGGTGGCAGTGGAGGACGATGAGGTGATGGTGGAAGCTTACGTGCGGTGTTTTTCGTGCAAGGCATGGCAAAAAGTGAAGTCAAAATATAGAAATGAGAATGAATGAGACTATTACACCTTTATATGAAGTTATTTCTAATGTGTTCAGATAGTCTGAAACTGGCCAAAAATTACAAGACCACCAAATTAGACATGTTTAACCCCATGTCTACCATGTCTTGCCATTGTGGCACACCATGCGACAGGCCTACTTTTGAGCTTCCATTCCACTTCTCTATGTTTGCCTCCTTCCTTTTGAGTTATGTGGCTCTAGCAATGGTTGCTGACATTCGAGCCTTTTCCCTAGTAACATTTCTTGCAAGATTGTTGTGATAGAACCAATTAAACATCTCCACAAGATAATTGCTACATGTCTTCCCTCCACCATGTCGAGTATTCTTGAAGTACACTCCTTTGGCTACGTAATGTGATTTTTCCATGCCTTGGGTGCTGAACATATCCAAAGACCTGTATTTTTGTAGAAAATACGGTCCACGTGCATATACAATGTGCTATGAAAAAATGTCCAAGTAAGAAATTATGAAGACAAATGTTTATGGAATTTTAGTTAAGCAATTGCAATGGTAATTAATGAATGGCGATAATTAAGATGAGAATATCTTACCATGTAATATGTAATGGAGGTATCTCCCCAACTCTCACTAACAAGCTTGATGAATTCTGTCACATCTATTTTGAACACACTTTGTTCTTCTTGAGTTGTTGTGCTCTTTAACATAGTTGTCACAACCTTGTCAAAGTAAGCCCATACCTTCTTTTTCTTGTTTTTTAGAGTTGGAGCTTTGTCGAGATCTGTGGTGCACTTGCAAAGATCTTTCCAATGCTCCATCGCAGGCTCCTCCCTCCATCGTTCATAGGATGCAAGAATCACCTCGCCTTTGCATTGCTCATTGACACTTGTTGAGAAACAATACGATGTGCCCCAGACTCCTTAAGATCTTTCACAATCTTTACATTCCTGCCATGCACTCTCAAAGAGTTGAGGAGCTCCTCCACTTGCTTTATGGCTTGGGCTGAGCGTGAGGCTGGTTGCATAGTGAATGCATAGTCAATGTGAAGCTTTAGCAACCTATCAAAAATCCTCATCATGGCATGCAATGTGCAAAAGTGTATACTTTTCATTGGGAAAGGAATAATTGGTGCCTAAATCGGAAGACAAGATCCCCTCCACCCATCGGAGCTCATCCTCGCTCTTTGGCTTGAGAATTGACCCCTTCATGCACAATGGACACGGATGGAGGCATTTTACACTATTGTCACAATTACACATGCATTTTATGGTCTTCAAAACACCACCTAGATGCCAATCCACACAAAAGGAGCCCACACCATCCACTTCAAGCTCCTCCCCATTCATCTGTTGTTTGATGACTTCTAGAATCTGAGGGCATCGTTGAAGCATCCAATTCAACTCCTCAATGTTCTCCTTTGGAACCTCAAAGGCTCCAAGCCATCAATTATCCTTCTCAGAGATTGAACACTGAAAGAAGGGATTTTATCCTTGTCCTGTGCATATGCCATTGCTTCATTCATATATGTGACTCCCATTCGCTCCAATCTTTTCCTTTTTACTAGTTGAGCCTCATCCAACTTCAGTATAAGCGATAGGACTCCCTCCAATTCTACATATCACATAAACCAAGCCAAACAACACGTGTAATTCATGTCATTGATAAGGTAAATTTGCAAGTTAAACGATAAATGCTCAAACCCAACCTTGATGTGAAACCTTATAGAATCAAATCATATGTCGTTGAAAGTTCTTTAGGTCCACATAGAGGTTGGTGTGCGTGTTGTACTACACTTCAAGCCTATCCTTGGACTTAGGATCTAAAATCATTGTTCCTTCTACATGAATATACTCACCAAGGATTGATTTAACATCTTCATTGCTTGCCTTCTTTTCTAATGATACTTTGTAGGAAGGAGGAAGAAAGTGCCCTCGAATTCCTCGGGTACGAAGACCTCCTTTGATAACACCATAAATTCCTTCATAACCCTTGCGGACTGATGCCGGCTTCATCACATGCATCTTGTACATCCCTTGCACTAATAAGACCCTTGATGTCTTGCATAATGTTTTTTGAAACCACCTCAATGACTCTTTTGTAGTTTGGATCACGGATGATTGATGTTATCTCTTTGTTCTTCATGCAGGCTTTGAAAACATGCATAGTATCTCCCATACCAGATGCATTATCTAAGAAATTCATGGGACATAACGAAACCACCATTAAATCTATCAGGAGGAAAAACCTTTAAATTAAAACATACATAAAAAATACTCACAAAAACCTCCATGGAAACATACCTTGTTGCCATGACCCTCCGTTTCCTTGTGCCACCTTGCACCAAAAGATTTTAAATATTAGAAAGCTTTCGTTTATGCTCACGTGCACCAATTGGTGTGTGCTTCAACCTCCTTATTTTTCTTTGTAACCTAGATAATTTATCTCTTTGATTATTTATGAGTGTTTCTTGTTCCTTATTTTTCATGTCTAGGTCATGTGAATGTTTTTTCAAATCTTCAATACTTGATTGAAGACTTGAATTAATTGAGTGTAAGTATTGGTTATGAAGACCACCACTAACAGAAAGTCTTTTACAATAACCTAAGAGCCCATTTTTCCCATCACCTACATATTGAACAAAACTAGTCAAATCACAAAATGGTGGACTGGACAAGGTCAAAAGATCATAGGGGAAGAGATTCCCATCCACCCAAAGATCAACATTCTTCTTCCCCTGATTTCTTAGTGTGGACATGGTTGAATTAGGTAATTGTTGCCTAACATATGGACATTTTGCTAGTGCATAATCTTCATCTATACGAATGTGAATGTCTACTTTACGCTTTCTACCATTTGTAATATCATCTAAAGGCATGTCTAATTCAAGATGACAGAAAAATAAGATTAATAGAAGATTAGAAAATAGATTTATATTCGATAATATTATTGTAACATTTGGAATTATCCTAGAGAAATATATATTGAGAATATATCTCTCTAAAAAAGCCATTTTTTATATTCCAAAAATAAAGATTTCAGTTATGATTTTAAGAGAGATGATAAGAATGAAAGGAGTGGGGTGGCATTAAATGACATTACAAAATTACATTAGATGAGATAAGGACTTGAAAATGATATTAAAAAATAAACTTTTCAATATATATATATATATATATATATATATATTTGGGAGGAAAGTTTTAAATGAAAATACACTAAAACGTGAAAAGTATCAAAAAGTAATTATTTTAGTGGCCTCAAAAAATGCCCTTCTATTTGGGGATATAAGATATTAGAATGCATCTTCTAATCATTAGATAACATAGCAGCTAGGAAGATATGACAAGAGTGAAGAATAAAAGTAGTGGGGTGGTAGTAAATGATGCTACAAAATTTCATTAAATGAGATAAGGATTTGAAAATGATATTAAAAGTTAAGCTTTTTAATATATATATATTTGGGAGAAAAGTTTTAAATGAAAATACAGTAAAATGTTAAAAGTATCAAAAAGTCATTATTTTAGTGGCCTCAAAAAATGCCCTTCTATTTTGGGATATAAAATATTAGAATGAATCTTGTAATCATTAGATATAGCATAGCAATTAGGAAGATATGACAAGATTGTTATGAGGTAGTTATGACTAAGAAATGATATAAAAATTTCACTTTTTGGGTTTATATATGTATAAGGAAAGTTTTTTTGATGGAAAAACTCAAAAAAAAATTAAAAAAAATCAAATTCTGGGCCCCCCTTATGGGCATGGTGATGTAACTTGCATTATATTTTTGGTATAAAATATTAGAATGTACCTTGCAATCATTAGATATCATAGAAGTTAGAAAGATATGACAAGATTGTTATGAGGTAGTTATGACTAAGAAATGATATAAAAAAATCACTTTTTGGGTTTATATATGTATACGGAAAGTTTTTTTGATGAAAAAACTCAAAAAAATAATTTTTTGCAAAAGTCAAATTTTGGGCCTCCCTTATGGCCGAAAAGTGAAACCTTGGAAATCGTGATGCAACTTGCATCTAAAAGTAATGGGTTAAAATATTCCAAAACTATAGACTATAAAAAGTACTAAAAGCTACTAAAAGAGTGGATAAAATGTAGATGGTAGGACCTAAAAAGTCTACAAAAAATAGGGGAATCATTTACTTTGTCTCCTACTATGGGGTCAAAATTAGCATTTTTAATCAAAAGATTACTAAAAATTAAGATTTCTTACAAGGCCCATTTTATAGTCCAAATTTTCCCTAATGAGATTTATCTTTGAATTCTTTGCTTGAGTGCCAAATAATTTGTTAAGTTCATCCCATGCATCTTTAGCTTGTTGTATCCCTGCAATGTGGTGAATGATTTCATCATTTAAGTTCATCCCATGCATCTTTAGCTTGTTGTATCCCTGCAATGTGGTGAATGATTTCATCATTTAAGCTAAGTGCAATGAGTCCTAATGCATTCTCATTTCTGTTCTTCCACTCATTCTCCCCACTCTCCACTAGAAATTCATCTCTTCCCTCAATTAGCTCCCATAGATTCTTCCTCATGAGCAAATACATGTTCTTTGTTTGCCATGTATAGAACTGCTCCCCGTTGAACTTAGCTATTTCTTGTGCACTGCTCATGATGATGTGAAGGGGGTCTTACCTCTTGATCTAATTCAATATTCAAGGATAGTGTGTACCCTTTTACAACTCCATTTTGGTGTTAAATGATGATTACAACAGATTTACAAGCATGAATACACCAAAAATTGCATAAAGCCAAGGATAATTGATTTTTGTACTGGATGGTTGGGATATCAAACCAACTTCAAATTGCAATCTAAAGTGATAGAGATCTGTATCAGATACCCAATGGTAAATTTGAAACATTAATTGCACCAAAATATAGTAATTAGTGCTAATTAATAATTGATTAGTGAAATTAATCGCCTATTTTGTGTGCAAACAATAGAGTGTACGGGGAGGCCAGATTTGGTGCCTTAGATTTTAAATGAGCTCAAATTCTTTGAAAATCATCAATAGCAGTTAGTCTAGTAGACGATCAAGTCCAAAAACAAACGATTTGACCAAACATTGAATGCTTAATCTCTGTTTTACCAAAGTCACTTGCAGATTTGATGCAAGGTTGATGCCACTTCGTCTTGAAGAATTTCTAAAATCTGAGATCACCAGCATGTTCAGCACACCCAAAAACCTCTTGGGCTAGCTCCAATAGCTCCAATTCCAAGTAGTGATGATGAATTTAAAGTTTTTCTTAGAAAACAAGGCACCCGCAATTTCACAAATTTCGGCTGCTCCTCGCGGCGGTTTGATGATTTGAAGTGATGGGCTAATGCGTGGGGTCTAGCTAGGTGTGTCTAAAAGCTTTTGATTCAATTTGATGGCTGGAGGGAGATCAAGCCCCTTCACCAGCTGGGAGTGAAGAGGTTTAGTTAAAAAGAACTTAAAAAAGAGATTAACTTTTAATCATGATTAGCAAGGTAATTATACTTAAAAATGAGAAGAATCCTAGGCTATGGATCTTATACCAAGTTGATTTTGCATTAATGTGATGAGCTATGGTGGATCAAATGCAAAGATCAACATGATTAGCAAGTAATTAGAAGATAATTAAGATGATTAAGATGAGATTAGTGCACAATTAATCTAATAGCTTAATGTAGGCATGGATACTAAAAAACCAGCTATTTCTCATTAGGCCAATGCCTTAATTTATAGATTTTACATCCACAAGATGCCAAGCATCTAATCCTACTGATTCCTCCTTGATTTGTGCCACCTCCATCTAGGGGCAACTTTTCCTAGAATCTTTCCACACCCCTATATTCACTCATACTACCCTTGATTCTCTCATTCAGCAGATTCCTCTCACCTTTTCACTGCTACCCACTCAATTTTAGACTTCCTTTTACGATCTCTAGCTAAGGGCTTATCCCGTACTCACCCATACACCATTTGAGCCCACAAGACGAATCATGCTAGAAGCTTATTCAGAAATCACTCCAACAAAACAGTATAACGTACCATACCCTCTCCGTTCTCCACGCCCTCACTTAGAAGATCTACTTCCATTGCTTGGAGAGGGTACATTATGGGTAAATGTGGAAAAGCATACAAAGCTGTCAAATCCTCAATTAGTTGATCTACTGGAGATATAGATCGTTACATTTATGATCAGCTACTGTTTTCAAAGGTGGAGGAAAGCAAACTCTGTGCACACTAGAGGTGGCTACGCAACCATAATCACCAATGAAGAGCACGCCCAGGTGGAAGACTTTGAAATATAGACAAACTTGAGAGGAAGGAGTACCTGGCAATTCTGGAATATAGTCAAGTGTATAGGGGCGCACCACCAACACTGCGGGTCGATCCTTTATACATGCTAGTTAAAAGAAGATGGGCACCACTAGAATTTCAGGAAGCCAAGAGGTGCGACTCACATGTGTGCTACAACTTCTCCATTATCATACCAGTAACATTTGCAAACATTCAGGAGCAAAGATAATAGATGCTTACATGGATAAGGGCATGGCGCAATATTCCAGACCCCGATATTAAGGATAGCATCAAATTTTTGAAATTGGTGGTCATGCTGATAGACCAACCAAAGGAGCCCTACGATGGCTATGAAGAAGCAGAACACCTGAAGTTCAACATGAACATAGGGCCGTCTGACACGGTTATCATGCTTTACCACGGACTGCGATGTCTTCCCAACTACATACATATCACTTTCAAAGACATGGTGGATACAAGATTCACACTCAGCATTCCGACGAATACTCAAAAAGCTCCAATCCAGGAGGAACTTCTATCGACATGAGTTCCGTGACCAGGTCATTAGACCTCGGTAACAGGTTGTGCGAATAGAACCTACATTAGGAAGGGGGGATGCTAATCCTATTTTGGATTAACAAACATGATCCTCCAATTGAGGACATCAATAAGTGTCATGAAACGGCACTATAAAAGTTATACATTATGCAATATTGCCCACCCAAGGCCTAGTAAGTAAGTTTTGGATGCCCAAGTGTGAATAAGGGCCAAATGTATATAAGGCATTTTCTCATAATAATGAAAAGAAACAATCCCCTTTGTGTTATAGAGAGCTCTTCCTTATGTCTTGAGAGAGATTGAGGGAGAGAGAGAGCATTCTAGCATTGTTCCTCTTTTATGCTTGTGTGATTCATGCGTGTGAGAGAGTGAGACAGAGAGTGATTGCCTTATACGACGGTGCGAGCGAATCTATGGTTACAGTGTGGAGGTGGAGCTTGGAGGTTGGAGCTAAACAAGTGAGCTTGGAGGCCTCAAGGGGCTCAAGTTCGAAGCATTGGTAAGTGCCCTATGACAATTGTGATCTATTGCTCATCCTTTAGGTGAACGTGTTGAGTTCCCTCTTGGAGGTGTGGTAGCCCATAACAGCTAGAAGCAAGCATGGTAGAGGGATGGTTGATGTACAAGAGTCTCTTGTATATATCTCAAAACATCTATCTCGCATAGATCGTTCGATGTCACGATTCTGGAGCAATGAGGACGATGACCGACTAATCACTAATGTGCCATAAGGAAAAGGAAGGCAACAAAAACTGGATGAAGCATTATACAACAACGTGAATACATTTTGCATTCTAAATAGTCCTATCATGGAGAAGTGGATTGGGAGATACAAGGATGCAATTAACAAACGAAAGGATGAGAGAAGATCTTTCAAAAGAGCAAATAGACACTTGCCATTCCCGCCTAGCTTAGAACCTCTAGCTTAGAACCTCTAGCAAATGTGATCAATAGAGAATGGCTTCGTATGGGAATATTGATGGCATTGCAAAATGGAGAGATGATCAGAGAGAAGAGCATGAGTATGCAAGAGTATGAAACCCTCATATAAGTACATTCTTCATCTATGTCTCATGTATATACCTTGTTTAATGCACTATACTAAATGTCATGCTTTTTTTTAATGTTAGCACAAACTATATAATGTAATATGAGCAGAGGGAAGGTACTTTTGCACGGTGCGTGTGGATTCTAAAAGAAACACATTTGATTGTGGTGTGATAGTAACTTTTGAGCAAGAAAGTCGAGCTAGTAGACACGATACCAATGTCATAGAGGACAATCTTCAGTATTGTGGAACTATTCAAGATATTCTTGAGGTTGGGTTTCGAGCATTTAGTCTATTCATCTTTGATGTCAAATGGTTCAAGGTGATATATAGAGGTGCTCAAGAAACCATGAAGAAACATCCAAATGGGTTCTTTCAAATTGATTCTACCAAGTTTTGGAATTATGAGAAAGATACTTTCGTACTAGCTCAACACTATAAACAGGTTAGTAACCCAACCAATCCCAAAATAAATCTTGATGTAATATAATAAAACTATAACCCCTAAGTTGCTTTCTGATATTAGGTTGTGTTTCACGCCGATTGAATTGATCCAAAGTGGTGGTATGTTATACAAGTTTCCCCTCGTTCAAAATATATCTTTCACGATCAAGATGTGGAGGTCGAATCTTTGTGGATGAGCTGCAAGTACTACCTCAAATCAACTCATTGGAAGAAGACGATGAGGAAAACATTTTCGAGGGGGCTAATCAAGAGCATGAGGAACATCAATCCAAAGAAGATGATGAGTCACCTATCAATCACGACAATGTTTCATTGGATAATGATAGTGATATTGATATGGAACCATATCTTTTCATTGAGATTCCATTAGATATAGACATTGATGAAGCAACATATATGGATTTATTACAAGATGGGATAGATTCATGATCTTTTTTAACTATAATCATTTTCTGTGTGTATGTGATATGTATAACTTAAATTCAGCATCCAAAAACTCTTTGGAATTTTATGTAGCAAATTTTACAACTATCGGTGCTGCTAAGCAGTGAAATTTCACTACTATAATCGCTGCTCCGCAACGAAATTTTCCTGCTATAGGTGCTACTTAACAACGAAATTTTTTCTCAAATTCAAATTTGAGTGGGATATTTGAAATTTGATTCAAATTTAAATTACAATAATCAATTGATTGATTAGTTAAATTTAAGCATGATTTTTAAATTTGAGAGGGATTTTTAAAATTTTGAATTTTGAATTCAAATTCAAAATTACACTAGTCTCTCTCTCAGAGAAAACATCCACATCCACATCCACATACACACACACACATTCCATCTCTCTCTCTCACACACATTGGAAATGCCCTAGGAGGGATTTTCAAATTTGAATTTCAAGCGCACACAGCGAGAAGTACACAAAAAAAAAGGTGCAAGCTACTACTTCTTTAACCTTTATTAAATATTTTGTTAAAGTTTTTAAATATTGATTAAGTTATTTGATTAACTATAATTAATTAGTTACAGACAACATAGTTTTTCCATACACCAATCATATGGCATACGCATACACGTATGGAAGTATGATTCATGTATGGCAAAACGCTCTAGCTTGAAACATACATAAGCATACCTTTTTGAGGACTATCTTTAGGAATAGGTCCTAGTAGACTTGATGATGGAGGCAGCTTAGGGATTGCTGGCGTCTGGAGGAGTTGGTCCAAGAGATACGATTAGTTGCCTTGGGTTTAGACGAATCCTCGAAAGAACAAAGATGTTAGTAGTGTGTCCTTGTTGCCCATGTGGTGTCTTATTACAAATCTCATGCTGATGAATTGCGTAGAGAGAGAGAGGAATTAATGTCGTAGAATGCAACACGAAGGCATATATGACCAATAGTTGGACTTGAACTTGGGTGGATCATGGCCTTTACAAAGGCCCTTGCATTAGCCAATTTGCGCCACTTGTAGGTGGCATAAAGGTAGTGCAAGTAACGAGAGAAAATTTACCTAGGCAGAGTCGAGAGAGAGAGAGAGAGAGAGAGAGAGCAGTTGGACAAACCGACCAGCCCTGGGGGGGTATATAAGCAGCCCCTCATTATTGGCATAAATCATATTCAAAGCTAACAGGCAAGTGGCACTTCATCACAAGCAAGCGACATAGGGGATGAGGGATCACGCGGCGATTTAAGAGAAGGTACTGGCTTTTTTGCCTTCCCTGCAGAGATTTTTCGAGCATCTAGCGTGCACTTATATCGCGCCTGCTTCTATTACGTTGCGCACCAAGAAGTGCCGGTTCCACAAATCTATGGAGAGACATTTAGGCGCAGTAAGTCAGTTGAGCATCTAGCGCGCACTCATATCGCACCTACTTCTATCACGTTGCCCATCAAGAATTGCTGGTTCCACAAATCTATGGAGAGACATGCAGGCGTAGTAAGTCAGTTGAGGGGAGGTCCGCCCGCTAAGGCCAGGCCCCGCAGGCATCTGAGGTCGAGGTCCTGGGGGGACACGTTGTAGAGAAAAGTAGAGGAAAGAGTGAAGGTATCCTCCATGCACCATGCCTTGTCCCCGCCCCCTCCTTGCCTCCACACAAGAGCCATATTGAGGTCGAGGAGAGGTCGGGTGAAGAGCCAAGCTTCAACATGAGGTGTTGGTGCATTAACGATGATGGTGTGGCGAGACTGGTCCCTACAGTTTTTCAAACTCTGTCACTCCAGCCACTAGAAACGTACCATATCCTGAGATAACCGATATTTTCTTTCAAAGATTGGAGGGCGTGCTATGTGGAGTTGGCCAAAGTGGATGAGTTTGAGGATAAGATGAAGGAAATAGGGGTCCAACATTTGCAAGAAATGTTTATCATTAATTAGTTTGAGAGTTGCAAAAATAAAAAATCCTATTAAGGCTAAGCATGTTGTAAGGTTTCTAAAGCTTCTATATTTTACATGCAATATGAATGAGAGTGAAAACTTTTGAATGCATCGTTTCGATTTTTATAACTCCCACTGAACCTGGATGGTGCATCGTTTCGGTATTGTAACTCCCATTGAACCTTCTCCCTCTACTCTGCAAATCACCTAACTGTCCATTCGTTGACCGGTCGCCCACATGTAAACCCTAATAAAAAAGATGCATGTGAACCCTAATTAAAGAGACGTGGCCTCTTTCTCTCTATCCCTTTCCCTTCACTCACTTTCCCTCTTCTCTCTCCAAGTACACAAACACACACACACACACACACACACACACACACACGTGCGCATACCTCCTCCTCCCCACGTTGATACATCTTGGCAATGAGGGGGTTGCATAAAGATTACATATTACGGATGCTATTGCCTCTTCTACCTCTGAAAATTCAAAGCTCTCAATTGATTGCCTTTACAAGAAAAGAGTCTCCACCATAAATACTTTTTAAATTTCACAAGGAAAACTCCTATGGAAAAAAATTGTACTAAGGTAGCATCAACATTGTGAACATCTCAGGTAACCCCTCACAAAAACTTCCTACTCTGAGGCTCCCTGCTTGTGCAAGAAGATTGTGGGGTAGACTACCATCATCTGCTTGCAAGGGACACCAATCCCTCCTCTCATAGAGATAGAGAGAAAAAAGAGATGTCCAACCCGCATGCACATCGATGTGCCCACTCGCATGATGCCTCCCCACAACCCGCACAATGTGCACACTCGCATTATGCACCGATCATTGCACCATCCTTGCCTACACACCATGGTCATTTTCTCTGGATCTGACTGTTACTGCCGCCACCCCGTCCCAAAAAAATCGTGTGCATGAGCACTAAAAAGTAGTGAGAGAAGATATGATTTCATAGAGGAACAATTTCGAAATACTTTCCCCAAAACCTTGGATTTTAGAAGGCTATCAATTGCATTTCGTGAGAGAGAGAGAGAGAGAGAGAGAGAGAGAGAGAGACACTACTCTCATCTTTAATCAGGGTTTACATACAAATCAATCCATCTTCAACTCTAACCCTCTACAATCGTCAAAAATGAGAAAATTGCGTCTGTTTTTCAGTCTCAAAACTTTACAAAAATTCATGAGACAATTTCCCTTATGCTAAAACACATTCCCACAAAATGTCCCCTTTAATAGATTCACCAATAATTTGTACAATTATAATAGGGGGTAATTAAGCCTATGACCTTTCTCGTTTGGTGAAAGGGCTGTAAGAATTGAGGCCTATGGCCATTTGGCCATAGGGTCTCCTCAAGGATTGAGCCTTAAGACTATTGAGTCTTGTTGGGTACTAGCGATTAATGCTTATGGCCATGTGGCCATGGGGTTTCCTCAATAGTGTGTGTCTCCTTGTGTCATAGCTGTGGGGGTCACTTGTAAATCCTATGATCGTCTAGCCATAGGGTCATCTCAAGCCATGGAGTCTTGGGGCACTATTGAGTGAGACCTATGACCATTTGGCCATATTTTCTTCTTAAGCCGTGTGATCTTGTAGTCACTAGTAGCGAGTAGGACTATGGTCATTTGGCCGTAAAGGTCTTCAAGGAGGTCACCATTGAGTGGGGTCTATGACCATTTTTCCAAGGGGGCTTCTATACGCCATGGAGTCTTATGCAAATCTAGCAAGTGATGTAAGATCCCTGTTCCCACCGAGCAACGGGTTCGGGGTACTGGCAGCGGAAGTAGCGCTTCTCGCGCGGGACAGGGGTCCCACACTCGGGGCCTCGCCCACGGATATCCGGATAAGAGACTAGTCCGTCGGTTGTTCCAAAACCGAACCCGAAAAAACTTCCTTTACCGGAAAGCACGGGCGATTCCACCAGGATAACTTTTTACTCTAACGTAGTCAAGATCATTTCTGATCGAGATGATCCAATTACATCTATAAGGTACTTAGTCAGTTCAAGGAAGAAACTTGCACTTGGATCATTGGGATCAACGCTTTTTTCCCCATTCAAGAGGCACAGCCGTTGATTCCTATCCATAGAACAGTTACTATCCGGGATTTTTTTTTTCTATCGTAAAAACAAAAGTTTGAGTCTCGATTTACGGATCCATCAGTCCAGCCTAACCCCATCCAATCCCATGGGTTAGCCAACCGCCCAACCACTGTAGTGATGGGATCCAATTAAAAATTTGGTTAGGTTTTGTCCCGGGTACCAAGGAAAAGAGTTCCAAGGCCCCCTAGCCGGATGTTCATGCAAAATAAAACTAGTCACACCACTCACACACCCAATATGAAATTGCCTTTTTCAACCAGATTCAACCAGTTTAAAACAATCCTTTAATAAAACCATAGTATCATTGATCACCATCTTCCAATTTATCCAATTGATTCTTAATTTCCCATCATTCCTTCATCAGAGTATCTATGGCATCATTGGCAACTAGAACGCTCAGGAGCCGTTTCGATAGTTCCTAGCCCATAATACTTGGCAATATAATCACTTAACATGATGGACTCTCGTTGAAGATCAGCAAGATCAACCAACAGATCCATATAAGGAGCCATGGACTCATCCATTGAAGACCAGCAAGGTCAATCAACCAGATCCATGCTCGATTTCAGAAAACAACTCCAACTCTGTTCCAATATCTTCCTCGACGCACGCGTGGGTATCCTAGGCGACCCAGAGCCCGAGCACCGTATGGTCAGCACCCTCTAGGATCCTTCGCAGGTAACCTAGCGCTTCACGCATAGGCCGCTTCCTTGGCCCCTCATCCACCGTACCGGAAGCTCACCATTTTAATCGCACCGAGGCTGGTCAAGACCTCGGCCGACCTTGCTACGCGAGACGTCCTTCATTGACTCCCCGTCAGCAGTTGCAACTTTCTCATCATGACCTTAATCACAAGACGGTCAAAATGCTCCCCCCAGCATTCTTGACATAAAACAATCATTTACAGACAGCATTTACAAACAGCATTTACAAACAGTTTACAATACAATTTCTATTTTAACTTTCATTTTTCCACATTATCCCTCCTCAATCTACATTACTTATTCCATATTCCATTTATATGTATACTCATCCCATCACATCATTTCCATCTCATCACTTCAGATTCCCTCACATCACAATCGTATATTCACATCCATACATCCACAACTATATGCGTACATTCACATCTACATGCATACATCTACATCCCTATGTATACATCCACATCCACATTCACATTCACCTCCATACATCTACATCTACATGCATACATCCACTCCACATTCACATCCACATCTATACATCTACATCTACATGCATACATCCACCTCTACATCCACATCTACGTCTATACACCTACATCTACATGCATACATCCCCATCCACATCCACATCTACATCTATACATCTACATCTACATGTATACATATACATCTCCATTCACAACTACATCTACATGCATACATCCATATCTCCATTCCCATCTACATTTATACATCTACATCTACATGCATCCATCCACCTCCACATCCACATCTACATCTATACATCTACATCTACATGTATACATCCACATCTCCATTCACATCTACATATATACCTCTACATCTACATGCATCCATCCACATCTCCATTTACATCCTCATCTACACATCTATTTCTACATGCATACATCCACGTTCCATGCATACATCCACCTCCACATTCACACTCACATCCATACATCTACATCTACATGCAACATCCACATCTCTATGCATAATAAAATTCTTTTAATTAATCTAGGATGATAGTTCCTAGAATATGGTAGGAATTCCTCTTTTTATACTTTGAATGAATTTATTTTATGCGTAATTTCTATAAAAATTTTGCCATAGCTCCGCTACTATGACTGATAAATCTCAATTTTTTTCTAAGGGATAAAGCTCATTATTAAAGAAATAATTAGAATGGTCTCTAATTGGATCATCAATCCATAATGGTCTCTAATTGGATCATCAATCCATAATGGTCTCTAATTGGATCATTAAGAAAACAATTAGAATGGTCTCTAATTGGGTCATCAATCCATAATGGATTGAATCATCAATGCACATAAACTAAAAGCATAGCAAAAAGCCATTAATTTGGCCTCAAGCATAGCTTAATCTTGGATTAAGGAAAGGCTTTATGAAAAGCTTCATTTGGATTGAGAATGGTTCATGAGTATGACCATTTCTTGAGTGAGAGAGAGAAATTACATAAAAACCATTAGAATTTAAACATAAATGGAATTTTAACTTCTATAGCATTTATTAAATTATGTAACTCTTCACTACTATTCACCAATTAACTTCAATAGCATTTAAAAAACCATACCAATTAAACTTCTCAAGCTTGAGAGGGGTTGAGAAGAGAGAATCATTGAGAAATTATAGAAAGATCAAAATTCAATATACTTACCTTATAATTTGCTTGATTCTTTATTCACGGTAGAGGCCCCCAACCAATCAATTGGTTTAGTATGTTGATGGAGCCACCAATGGGGATTGAAGAAAGAGAGAAGTATCAAAACTAGTGAATTATTAAAGAATTCACAACTCTTGGCTTAGGTAGAGTAGAGTAACAATGCATAAGACACTCTATATTTTGGCTTAGGTGGAGTAGAGTAACAAGCATAAGACTCTATCTAATTTGGCTTAGGTGGAGTAGAGTAACAAGGCATAGGACTCTATCTAATTTGGCTTAGGTGGAGTAGAGTAACAAAGCATAAGACTCTATCTAATTTGGCTTAGGTGGAGTAGAGTGACAAAGCATAAGACACTATATTTTTTTCAACAAGGGGAGGCTTCTATTTATAGGAAAATTTGAGCTCCTAACCAAACAAACTGATTCTAGAATTTTCCAAGTTAGTTTGGTTGAATTTGGACTAGATTTGGACCTAGTTTGGTTACTTTTTGATTCGGTTTGGTTCCATTTTGATTTGGTTTGGTTCAAGAGAGATGAGAGATAAAAATATCACATTATTTTTGAGTTTAAAACTCATTCAAGCATGTGAAATATGCACCTCCTTTAAAGAATTCCCCTTCCTTACATATGTGTCAAAATTTTATTGCTCATAGTTTTTTACTAATAAACCTTGTACATTTTCAACTCTTCATCTTATGTGAAATATGCACCTCCTTTAAAGAACTCCTCTTCCTTACATATGTGTCATAGTTTTTTTACTAATAAACCTTGTACATTTTTCAACTCTTCATCTTATGTGAAATATGCACCTCCTTTAAAGAACTCCCCTTCCTTACATATGTGTTTATTTACTAATAAACCTTGTACATTTTCAACTCTTCATCTTATGTGAAATATGCACCTCCTTTAAAGAACTCCCCTTCCTTACATATGTGTTTATTTACTAATAAACCTTGTACATTTTCAACTCTTCATCTTATGTGAGCATTTACTCATTTTTGGGTATCTTCTTTTACAAATTGGATTTATCTCCTCCCTACACATGGATTGATGCTATTGGCCCATAGGAACCTTAATTGGACCATAATCTAAAAATTTCAGAAAATCTAGACCCTTAGACTAAGGTTCTTTATACTTATTTCCAATTAACTCCAATTGCACATTGGAAAATTCTTTTTGAATTTCTGTTTCAGGGGAACTTATTTTAGTAAGATGAGTTAATTTTCTATCCAAAAATATTCATAATCTGAATATTCTCTCTCTAGCATATTTTCTCTCTCTAGGTTAAAACAGCCACAAACAAGATCTCTTATATTTCAGAAAAGGAATTGATTACAGGGGAATATACTAGACATCAAAAAGGGGTTGGGGGAGGAATCTTACATCCTACCCCACTTAAAAAAACGCGAGATGTCCTCATCTCGCAACTTGGGATAATTTCGCAAGGTGAACGAATATGAGACTTAGAGGAAAATTTTAATCAAGATTAACCACCAAGAAAAGTCTTAAAGAGAGCAAGATTCAAAATAAGAACAAGATTTAAACTTTATTCATTCTCGGAACTTATACAGTAAAGATAGAAGAACTCTTTACACTTCCGTAAGCCCGTCCATCATATGGTCACAAAAGCAGTCCTCACAAGCTGCACAAGTATAGGGTAACTCATCTATGGGAATGATTCTGCTGGTTATTGCCGCACCTATCTCAGTGGTATGAGGTGATCTAACAAAAGGACCTCTGAGAGGCAAGCCAAAAACGGGATAAAGGCATATCTTCTCATGAGGAAGAAAACACGCCAATAAGAAGACCCGCTTAGAAAACCCAAGATGCCTTGATCTCATGACGCAGTAGTATCGGGGACCCAAACCCAAAGCTTCAATAACCATGGCCAAGCAGACATTGTTACGAAAGTGCTGCTGACCCCAGGGTGTTACCCTAGTTATGTTTTGATAGGTCCGCCATTTGGTCTGCGCTACAGAAGTTCCTAGGTGAGGAAAAAGTGAGCGCTCATACTGTTCTATAAAGTCTTTCTTCACAGACTCTCTTGCGTCTTGAAGGTGAGAAATCATCAGGGATAAAACTAATTCCTGTTGCCAAGCCATGAAGGAGATTAAGAAAGAAAGGAGATTGATGGGAGTAAGATTACTGTGAGCGGCAAGTAAAAATTACGACTTATATAAAGGAAGGAGCTAGCGTAACCTAGAAGCCAACGGTAACTTGCCACTGAAGTTTTACCGTCTTTCCATGATTTGAGTTTGACACATTTTTCTATAGAAGGCATTAAAAATTTTGAGATGAGAGAATAAAAGAAACTTGTAGGCTAAGTCACCTACTTTCATTGAATTCAGATATAAGGGTCACAATATCTGGGGGATAACTTCTTATACTCCCCAAGAGATAAAGAACTTCTTTTGGGCCGTACTCGAATGAAAACCAAAACCTTGGTATCCAAAACACCGATTCTCACTTCTGGACTCATTGTTCTAAAGCCTTAAAACAGGTGGGACTCCTGAGAAGTATTCTAGGGAAAGGGTCTTCCTTTTTTAAACAGAAACTTTCTTTTATTTTAGAGAGGGAATAATTATAAGATCAGAAAGGAAGATTCTTACCCCTATATGCTTCGAATGTTGGGGATTGTAAGATCCTTGTTCCCACCGAGCAACGGGTTCGGGGTACTGGCAGCGGAAGTAGCGCTTCTCGCGCGGGACAGGGGTCCCACACTCGGGGCCTCGCCCACGGATATCCGGATAAGAGACTAGTCCGTCGGTTGTTCCAAAACCGAACCCGAAAAAACTTCCTTTACCGGAAAGCACGGGCGATTCCACCAGGATAACTTTTTACTCTAACGTAGTCAAGATCATTTCTGATCGAGATGATCCAATTACATCTATAAGGTACTTAGTCAGTTCAAGGAAGAAACTTGCACTTGGATCATTGGGATCAACGCTTTTTTCCCCATTCAAGAGGCACAGCCGTTGATTCCTATCCATAGAACAGTTACTATCCGGGATTTTTTTTTTCTATCGTAAAAACAAAAGTTTGAGTCTCGATTTACGGATCCATCAGTCCAGCCTAACCCCATCCAATCCCATGGGTTAGCCAACCGCCCAACCACTGTAGTGATGGGATCCAATTAAAAATTTGGTTAGGTTTTGTCCCGGGTACCAAGGAAAAGAGTTCCAAGGCCCCCTAGCCGGATGTTCATGCAAAATAAAACTAGTCACACCACTCACACACCCAATATGAAATTGCCTTTTTCAACCAGATTCAACCAGTTTAAAACAATCCTTTAATAAAACCATAGTATCATTGATCACCATCTTCCAATTTATCCAATTGATTCTTAATTTTCCATCATTCCTTCATCAGAGTATCTATGGCATCATTGGCAACTAGAACGCTCAGGAGCCGTTTCGATAGTTCCTAGCCCATAATACTTGGCAATATAATCACTTAACATGATGGACTCTCGTTGAAGATCAGCAAGATCAACCAACAGATCCATATAAGGAGCCATGGACTCATCCATTGAAGACCAGCAAGGTCAATCAACCAGATCCATGCTCGATTTCAGAAAACAACTCCAACTCTGTTCCAATATCTTCCTCGACGCACGCGTGGGTATCCTAGGCGACCCAGAGCCCGAGCACCGTATGGTCAGCACCCTCTAGGATCCTTCGCAGGTAACCTAGCGCTTCACGCATAGGCCGCTTCCTTGGCCCCTCATCCACCGTACCGGAAGCTCACCATTTTAATCGCACCGAGGCTGGTCAAGACCTCGGCCGACCTTGCTACGCGAGACGTCCTTCATTGACTCCCCGTCAGCAGTTGCAACTTTCTCATCATGACCTTAATCACAAGACGGTCAAAATGCTCCCCCCAGCATTCTTGACATAAAACAATCATTTACAGACAGCATTTACAAACAGCATTTACAAACAGTTTACAATACAATTTCTATTTTAACTTTCATTTTTCCACATTATCCCTCCTCAATCTACATTACTTATTCCATATTCCATTTATATGTATACTCATCCCATCACATCATTTCCATCTCATCACTTCAGATTCCCTCACATCACAATCGTATATTCACATCCATACATCCACAACTATATGCGTACATTCACATCTACATGCATACATCTACATCCCTATGTATACATCCACATCCACATTCACATTCACCTCCATACATCTACATCTACATGCATACATCCACTCCACATTCACATCCACATCTATACATCTACATCTACATGCATACATCCACCTCTACATCCACATCTACGTCTATACACCTACATCTACATGCATACATCCCCATCCACATCCACATCTACATCTATACATCTACATCTACATGTATACATATACATCTCCATTCACAACTACATCTACATGCATACATCCATATCTCCATTCCCATCTACATTTATACATCTACATCTACATGCATCCATCCACCTCCACATCCACATCTACATCTATACATCTACATCTACATGTATACATCCACATCTCCATTCACATCTACATATATACCTCTACATCTACATGCATCCATCCACATCTCCATTTACATCCTCATCTACACATCTATTTCTACATGCATACATCCACGTTCCATGCATACATCCACCTCCACATTCACACTCACATCCATACATCTACATCTACATGCAACATCCACATCTCTATGCATAATAAAATTCTTTTAATTAATCTAGGATGATAGTTCCTAGAATATGGTAGGAATTCCTCTTTTTATACTTTGAATGAATTTATTTTATGCGTAATTTCTATAAAAATTTTGCCATAGCTCCGCTACTATGACTGATAAATCTCAATTTTTTTCTAAGGGATAAAGCTCATTATTAAAGAAATAATTAGAATGGTCTCTAATTGGATCATCAATCCATAATGGTCTCTAATTGGATCATCAATCCATAATGGTCTCTAATTGGATCATTAAGAAAACAATTAGAATGGTCTCTAATTGGGTCATCAATCCATAATGGATTGAATCATCAATGCACATAAACTAAAAGCATAGCAAAAAGCCATTAATTTGGCCTCAAGCATAGCTTAATCTTGGATTAAGGAAAGGCTTTATGAAAAGCTTCATTTGGATTGAGAATGGTTCATGAGTATGACCATTTCTTGAGTGAGAGAGAGAAATTACATAAAAACCATTAGAATTTAAACATAAATGGAATTTTAACTTCTATAGCATTTATTAAATTATGTAACTCTTCACTACTATTCACCAATTAACTTCAATAGCATTTAAAAAACCATACCAATTAAACTTCTCAAGCTTGAGAGGGGTTGAGAAGAGAGAATCATTGAGAAATTATAGAAAGATCAAAATTCAATATACTTACCTTATAATTTGCTTGATTCTTTATTCACGGTAGAGGCCCCCAACCAATCAATTGGTTTAGTATGTTGATGGAGCCACCAATGGGGATTGAAGAAAGAGAGAAGTATCAAAACTAGTGAATTATTAAAGAATTCACAACTCTTGGCTTAGGTAGAGTAGAGTAACAATGCATAAGACACTCTATATTTTGGCTTAGGTGGAGTAGAGTAACAAGCATAAGACTCTATCTAATTTGGCTTAGGTGGAGTAGAGTAACAAGGCATAGGACTCTATCTAATTTGGCTTAGGTGGAGTAGAGTAACAAAGCATAAGACTCTATCTAATTTGGCTTAGGTGGAGTAGAGTGACAAAGCATAAGACACTATATTTTTTTCAACAAGGGGAGGCTTCTATTTATAGGAAAATTTGAGCTCCTAACCAAACAAACTGATTCTAGAATTTTCCAAGTTAGTTTGGTTGAATTTGGACTAGATTTGGACCTAGTTTGGTTACTTTTTGATTCGGTTTGGTTCCATTTTGATTTGGTTTGGTTCAAGAGAGATGAGAGATAAAAATATCACATTATTTTTGAGTTTAAAACTCATTCAAGCATGTGAAATATGCACCTCCTTTAAAGAATTCCCCTTCCTTACATATGTGTCAAAATTTTATTGCTCATAGTTTTTTACTAATAAACCTTGTACATTTTCAACTCTTCATCTTATGTGAAATATGCACCTCCTTTAAAGAACTCCTCTTCCTTACATATGTGTCATAGTTTTTTTACTAATAAACCTTGTACATTTTTCAACTCTTCATCTTATGTGAAATATGCACCTCCTTTAAAGAACTCCCCTTCCTTACATATGTGTTTATTTACTAATAAACCTTGTACATTTTCAACTCTTCATCTTATGTGAAATATGCACCTCCTTTAAAGAACTCCCCTTCCTTACATATGTGTTTATTTACTAATAAACCTTGTACATTTTCAACTCTTCATCTTATGTGAGCATTTACTCATTTTTGGGTATCTTCTTTTACAAATTGGATTTATCTCCTCCCTACACATGGATTGATGCTATTGGCCCATAGGAACCTTAATTGGACCATAATCTAAAAATTTCAGAAAATCTAGACCCTTAGACTAAGGTTCTTTATACTTATTTCCAATTAACTCCAATTGCACATTGGAAAATTCTTTTTGAATTTCTGTTTCAGGGGAACTTATTTTAGTAAGATGAGTTAATTTTCTATCCAAAAATATTCATAATCTGAATATTCTCTCTCTAGCATATTTTCTCTCTCTAGGTTAAAACAGCCACAAACAAGATCTCTTATATTTCAGAAAAGGAATTGATTACAGGGGAATATACTAGACATCAAAAAGGGGTTGGGGGAGGAATCTTACATCCTACCCCACTTAAAAAAACGCGAGATGTCCTCATCTCGCAACTTGGGATAATTTCGCAAGGTGAACGAATATGAGACTTAGAGGAAAATTTTAATCAAGATTAACCACCAAGAAAAGTCTTAAAGAGAGCAAGATTCAAAATAAGAACAAGATTTAAACTTTATTCATTCTCGGAACTTATACAGTAAAGATAGAAGAACTCTTTACACTTCCGTAAGCCCGTCCATCATATGGTCACAAAAGCAGTCCTCACAAGCTGCACAAGTATAGGGTAACTCATCTATGGGAATGATTCTGCTGGTTATTGCCGCACCTATCTCAGTGGTATGAGGTGATCTAACAAAAGGACCTCTGAGAGGCAAGCCAAAAACGGGATAAAGGCATATCTTCTCATGAGGAAGAAAACACGCCAATAAGAAGACCCGCTTAGAAAACCCAAGATGCCTTGATCTCATGACGCAGTAGTATCGGGGACCCAAACCCAAAGCTTCAATAACCATGGCCAAGCAGACATTGTTACGAAAGTGCTGCTGACCCCAGGGTGTTACCCTAGTTATGTTTTGATAGGTCCGCCATTTGGTCTGCGCTACAGAAGTTCCTAGGTGAGGAAAAAGTGAGCGCTCATACTGTTCTATAAAGTCTTTCTTCACAGACTCTCTTGCGTCTTGAAGGTGAGAAATCATCAGGGATAAAACTAATTCCTGTTGCCAAGCCATGAAGGAGATTAAGAAAGAAAGGAGATTGATGGGAGTAAGATTACTGTGAGCGGCAAGTAAAAATTACGACTTATATAAAGGAAGGAGCTAGCGTAACCTAGAAGCCAACGGTAACTTGCCACTGAAGTTTTACCGTCTTTCCATGATTTGAGTTTGACACATTTTTCTATAGAAGGCATTAAAAATTTTGAGATGAGAGAATAAAAAAAACTTGTAGGCTAAGTCACCTACTTTCATTGAATTCAGATATAAGGGTCACAATATCTGGGGGATAACTTCTTATACTCCCCAAGAGATAAAGAACTTCTTTTGGGCCGTACTCGAATGAAAACCAAAACCTTGGTATCCAAAACACCGATTCTCACTTCTGGACTCATTGTTCTAAAGCCTTAAAACAGGTGGGACTCCTGAGAAGTATTCTAGGGAAAGGGTCTTCCTTTTTTAAACAGAAACTTTCTTTTATTTTAGAGAGGGAATAATTATAAGATCAGAAAGGAAGATTCTTACCCCTATATGCTTCGAATGTTGGGGAGGAATCTTACATTCTACCCCACTTAAAAAGTGCGAGATGTCCTCATCTCGCAAGGTAGAGGACAGCTCTTTTTCTTAAGATCCAATTTTATCCTGGGGTTCCTTATATTCTAGTCAACCCAACAGAACACTGGGATAAATATCCCTTATATAGAACTCATCATTAAATAACAATTCATTCAGATTATATCATTCATATCTTTAACATGATAATGGTCCATTAGACCGAAAAGTTTCCTTCGGAACATTCCTCCACGAAAATTTCAGTCAAGTAAGTTCTCAATTTGACATCCCTTAACTCGATCTACCGGTCAAGTATTAACAGTAGCAATCTGACAGTACAACCCACTAATCTCATAGTGATTTGCTGAATTCGTTATCATCTTTCTAGTTATGAATATCATCACAGGGACTCGTCCCATTCCCCCTCATTGAGGTTTCATTATATTTCAACTAATTTTTAAAAATCAACATTTTTCAATCAGCATTTTCAATCAGCATCCAAATCAATTCATCAATTCTCAAACAGAATTAAAAATCATATCAATCACATTCGCAATCATCATCTAGATAGCATTAACGCTTATAATTTCAAGTCTTAGATTTACTCGTATATACTGTCAGTAAAGAGCTGCAGTATACTCTCGGTATATACGGGTAATCACGGCCCTTGGAATTATAAGGTAAATACTATCATGTCTAGGCCTCAAGCAAGTCAGGGATTCTATATAATTGTGGTACTTCCATCTGAAGACCCAATTACCAAATTACGAGTTTCAGTTTGAATATCAAATTGTATGAATTATCTCACACAATTATAATCTTTTTGTGTCTCTTGATAAATTTTTGATATATTTGTCTTCTCAGTTGATCTTTATTAACCAAATGCTCTGATACCAATTGTAAGATCCCTGTTCCCACCGAGCAACGGGTTCGGGGTACTGGCAGCGGAAGTAGCGCTTCTCGCGCGGGACAGGGGTCCCACACTCGGGGCCTCGCCCACGGATATCCGGATAAGAGACTAGTCCGTCGGTTGTTCCAAAACCGAACCCAAAAAAACTTCCTTTACCGGAAAGCACGGGCGATTCCACCAGGATAACTTTTTACTCTAACGTAGTCAAGATCATTTCTGATCGAGATGATCCAATTACATCTATAAGGTACTTAGTCAGTTCAAGGAAGAAACTTGCACTTGGATCATTGGGATCAACGCTTTTTTCCCCATTCAAGAGGCACAGCCGTTGATTCCTATCCATAGAACAGTTACTATCCGGGATTTTTTTTTTCTATCGTAAAAACAAAAGTTTGAGTCTCGATTTACGGATCCATCAGTCCAGCCTAACCCCATCCAATCCCATGGGTTAGCCAACCGCCCAACCACTGTAGTGATGGGATCCAATTAAAAATTTGGTTAGGTTTTGTCCCGGGTACCAAGGAAAAGAGTTCCAAGGCCCCCTAGCCGGATGTTCATGCAAAATAAAACTAGTCACACCACTCACACACCCAATATGAAATTGCCTTTTTCAACCAGATTCAACCAGTTTAAAACAATCCTTTAATAAAACCATAGTATCATTGATCACCATCTTCCAATTTATCCAATTGATTCTTAATTTCCCATCATTCCTTCATCAGAGTATCTATGGCATCATTGGCAACTAGAACGCTCAGGAGCCGTTTCGATAGTTCCTAGCCCATAATACTTGGCAATATAATCACTTAACATGATGGACTCTCGTTGAAGATCAGCAAGATCAACCAACAGATCCATATAAGGAGCCATGGACTCATCCATTGAAGACCAGCAAGGTCAATCAACCAGATCCATGCTCGATTTCAGAAAACAACTCCAACTCTGTTCCAATATCTTCCTCGACGCACGTGTGGGTATCCTAGGCGACCCAGAGCCCGAGCACCGTATGGTCAGCACCCTCTAGGATCCTTCGCAGGTAACCTAGCGCTTCACGCATAGGCCGCTTCCTTGGCCCCTCATCCACCGTACCGGAAGCTCACCATTTTAATCGCACCGAGGCTGGTCAAGACCTCGGCCGACCTTGCTACGCGAGACGTCCTTCATTGACTCCCCGTCAGCAGTTGCAACTTTCTCATCATGACCTTAATCACAAGACGGTCAAAATGCTCCCCCCAGCATTCTTGACATAAAACAATCATTTACAGACAGCATTTACAAACAGCATTTACAAACAGTTTACAATACAATTTCTATTTTAACTTTCATTTTTCCACATTATCCCTCCTCAATCTACATTACTTATTCCATATTCCATTTATATGTATACTCATCCCATCACATCATTTCCATCTCATCACTTCAGATTCCCTCACATCACAATCGTATATTCACATCCATACATCCACAACTATATGCGTACATTCACATCTACATGCATACATCTACATCCCTATGTATACATCCACATCCACATTCACATTCACCTCCATACATCTACATCTACATGCATACATCCACTCCACATTCACATCCACATCTATACATCTACATCTACATGCATACATCCACCTCTACATCCACATCTACGTCTATACACCTACATCTACATGCATACATCCCCATCCACATCCACATCTACATCTATACATCTACATCTACATGTATACATATACATCTCCATTCACAACTACATCTACATGCATACATCCATATCTCCATTCCCATCTACATTTATACATCTACATCTACATGCATCCATCCACCTCCACATCCACATCTACATCTATACATCTACATCTACATGTATACATCCACATCTCCATTCACATCTACATATATACCTCTACATCTACATGCATCCATCCACATCTCCATTTACATCCTCATCTACACATCTATTTCTACATGCATACATCCACGTTCCATGCATACATCCACCTCCACATTCACACTCACATCCATACATCTACATCTACATGCAACATCCACATCTCTATGCATAATAAAATTCTTTTAATTAATCTAGGATGATAGTTCCTAGAATATGGTAGGAATTCCTCTTTTTATACTTTGAATGAATTTATTTTATGCGTAATTTCTATAAAAATTTTGCCATAGCTCCGCTACTATGACTGATAAATCTCAATTTTTTTCTAAGGGATAAAGCTCATTATTAAAGAAATAATTAGAATGGTCTCTAATTGGATCATCAATCCATAATGGTCTCTAATTGGATCATCAATCCATAATGGTCTCTAATTGGATCATTAAGAAAACAATTAGAATGGTCTCTAATTGGGTCATCAATCCATAATGGATTGAATCATCAATGCACATAAACTAAAAGCATAGCAAAAAGCCATTAATTTGGCCTCAAGCATAGCTTAATCTTGGATTAAGGAAAGGCTTTATGAAAAGCTTCATTTGGATTGAGAATGGTTCATGAGTATGACCATTTCTTGAGTGAGAGAGAGAAATTACATAAAAACCATTAGAATTTAAACATAAATGGAATTTTAACTTCTATAGCATTTATTAAATTATGTAACTCTTCACTACTATTCACCAATTAACTTCAATAGCATTTAAAAAACCATACCAATTAAACTTCTCAAGCTTGAGAGGGGTTGAGAAGAGAGAATCATTGAGAAATTATAGAAAGATCAAAATTCAATATACTTACCTTATAATTTGCTTGATTCTTTATTCACGGTAGAGGCCCCCAACCAATCAATTGGTTTAGTATGTTGATGGAGCCACCAATGGGGATTGAAGAAAGAGAGAAGTATCAAAACTAGTGAATTATTAAAGAATTCACAACTCTTGGCTTAGGTAGAGTAGAGTAACAATGCATAAGACACTCTATATTTTGGCTTAGGTGGAGTAGAGTAACAAGCATAAGACTCTATCTAATTTGGCTTAGGTGGAGTAGAGTAACAAGGCATAGGACTCTATCTAATTTGGCTTAGGTGGAGTAGAGTAACAAAGCATAAGACTCTATCTAATTTGGCTTAGGTGGAGTAGAGTGACAAAGCATAAGACACTATATTTTTTTCAACAAGGGGAGGCTTCTATTTATAGGAAAATTTGAGCTCCTAACCAAACAAACTGATTCTAGAATTTTCCAAGTTAGTTTGGTTGAATTTGGACTAGATTTGGACCTAGTTTGGTTACTTTTTGATTCGGTTTGGTTCCATTTTGATTTGGTTTGGTTCAAGAGAGATGAGAGATAAAAATATCACATTATTTTTGAGTTTAAAACTCATTCAAGCATGTGAAATATGCACCTCCTTTAAAGAATTCCCCTTCCTTACATATGTGTCAAAATTTTATTGCTCATAGTTTTTTACTAATAAACCTTGTACATTTTCAACTCTTCATCTTATGTGAAATATGCACCTCCTTTAAAGAACTCCTCTTCCTTACATATGTGTCATAGTTTTTTTACTAATAAACCTTGTACATTTTTCAACTCTTCATCTTATGTGAAATATGCACCTCCTTTAAAGAACTCCCCTTCCTTACATATGTGTTTATTTACTAATAAACCTTGTACATTTTCAACTCTTCATCTTATGTGAAATATGCACCTCCTTTAAAGAACTCCCCTTCCTTACATATGTGTTTATTTACTAATAAACCTTGTACATTTTCAACTCTTCATCTTATGTGAGCATTTACTCATTTTTGGGTATCTTCTTTTACAAATTGGATTTATCTCCTCCCTACACATGGATTGATGCTATTGGCCCATAGGAACCTTAATTGGACCATAATCTAAAAATTTCAGAAAATCTAGACCCTTAGACTAAGGTTCTTTATACTTATTTCCAATTAACTCCAATTGCACATTGGAAAATTCTTTTTGAATTTCTGTTTCAGGGGAACTTATTTTAGTAAGATGAGTTAATTTTCTATCCAAAAATATTCATAATCTGAATATTCTCTCTCTAGCATATTTTCTCTCTCTAGGTTAAAACAGCCACAAACAAGATCTCTTATATTTCAGAAAAGGAATTGATTACAGGGGAATATACTAGACATCAAAAAGGGGTTGGGGGAGGAATCTTACAAGTGAGGCCTATGACCATGTGGCCATGGAGTCTACTCAAGTCATGTAGTCTTAGGGGTCACTAGCAAGTGGGTTCTCTCCAAGCTATATAATCATCGGAGTTACTGGTTTGTGAGGCTTATGACCATGTAGCCATGGGGTCTCCTCAAGGCCTCGAGGAAAATTGTGTGAGTCTCCTTATGTTATGGTCATGTGGTCACTATAGTAAGTCTTATGGCCATGTGGCCATGGGGTTCACTAGTGAGTGAAGGCCTATGTGACTGTGTGGCTGTAGGGTTTCCTCTAGCCATGGGGTCTCCTCCAGCCCATGGGGTCACGTCAAGCCATGCAGTTGTGGGTCCACTAGAAACAAGCAATTGGTATGGTCATGTGGCCATGGGGTTCACTATAAAGTCTTTTGGCCATGTGGCCATGGGGTTCACTAAAGTTCGATGGCCATGTGGCAATGGGGTTCACTAGTGAGTGAGGCCTATGAGCATGTGGCTATAGGTCTACTTAGGCCATGGATTCTAGGTGGGTGAGGCATATGACCATGCAGCCATGGGGTCACCTCAAGCTATCTAGTCTTAGGGTGACTAGTGAGCAATTTCATATGGTCATGTGTTTATGGGGTCTTTTTAAGCAATGTAGTCTTGGGGTTACTACTGAGTGGGGCCTATGATCGTTTGGCCATATAGGATCTTCTCAAGCCATGAAGTCATGGTGTAATCATTAAGTGAGGCCTATGACTATGTGGCCACCATCATGCGGTCTCTTCAAGCAATGAAGTCATGGGGTAACTAGTGAGTGTGGCCTATGGCCATCTAGACATGGGGTCTTCTTCAGCCATGTGGCCTCTCGGGTCTATAGAAACGTTACCCATGGCAACTCATCACTCTCTTATTTTCTAATGTGTTGGGTTCTCCTAGGATTACCATTTAATTTTCAACCTTCAGGGATGTACTTCATAAGGGGGGATATAGTAAACATGTACATTGATGGGGCAAACTAGTTACTATCGGTAGTGTGTGTGTGATGGATCCATGTGGCTTCTATTTTGGTGTGCTAATTGGGGAAGGAAATGTGATTGAGGTGTGTTTGGAAAACGATGCAATCTTACTTTTTCCAACAATGGATGCTACGAGGATCTGGGAGCATTTCATAGTATTGTTAAGTGGATTATCGATTCATTACAACATGTGCATGTTACGGAAAGGTGTGAGACTCATATGTGAGGGGACAATGTGACAGGTGAAATGCATGTTGCAGTGTTCAATGGGTTTAGCTATTGAGAGGCTTGGAAGGACAAAAGAGTTCAATTATGGGATGAGGGCAAGCGTCTGTGCAAATAGGATACATGCAGACATACACGCGTTCCTACACGTGGCTTGCGCAAATTTTTTTTTGAAAGCGACCAACCTCCGACAAATTGTCCTTATAAAAGAAGCCCACTGTCACAATCGTTCACAAAAATACTACCAGAGAAGGAGAAGGACGGAGACAAACGCATAAAGGAAAGAGACAATAGCATAAACAAATGGAAGGAAAGAGACAGGACAAAAGACAAACTGACTTACCTCTGAAAAAGTGAGTCTTCTTTTTGGCTGGTTTCCTTCACCCGTGTGTGCTCCTTGTCTGCTTCTTGCACTTAGGTTTAGTGCTCTGTTGGAAGAGGCGACGACGGAGGAGGGCAAATCTTAGTTTGAAAATGTTTATTTGGAGAAGGCGGGTTATTTTAGGTATTGATAGGTCGTCGCGTGTAACAACGCGTGTATTTTCGCGTTTATAATAATTCAACCGCGTTTATACACGCGATTTTTAGGATGTAGCTGCGTTTATACACGCGATTTTCAGGAAGTAGCCGCGTTTATACATGCGATTTTCAGGATGTAGATGCGCTGATACACGCAATTTTGAGAATATAGACGCGCTGTTACATGCGATTTATAGAAATTTTTATACTTTCATTAAAAACTGATTATGATTTTGTGTTTGCTCTTTTGTACATAGGATGTCATCAACCTCCTTAAGCAGTTTTCGTGAGGATGAGACAATGCGTCATCGTAATCGCGATGTGTGGTTGGGACAAAGGATCAAGTGTATGTGTAATCAATGTCAAGGATGCATTGTACAAGCGCGTCAAATTACCTTGAATCACATTCTCCATGTATGGAGAATGGAATCAAACAGGTTTAGAGGTGAGTACATGTAAATTGATAGTATTCAAATGACTCATGGTATCCAAATTAAATTAATGGAGTTGTAATATATATACTATAATTGAAGCAGGATGCAGTACCGTACCGTAACATGGTGCCCTACGCACGGCGAGAGCACGCAAAGCGTCGACGAGATGATGCTGGAGCTTCGGGATCTATTGTCAGAGATGAGTGAAAAAGGGAAGACAATAGCCCTGCACCCCACGAAGTTGTGGAAGAGAAAGTGTTTGATGATATGGTGCGGTATCTTTTTAGGGATGATCCCAAAGGTATGGATGACGATGATATGGAACAAGAGCATCTTTACAAGGCTTCATCGACACCGATTTTTGAACGGTGCACATTCTCTATTTTACGTGCTTCACTTGAACGACTCAATATACAAATAGTTTATGGATGGAGCAACGCAAGTCTTGACGCATTATTGAAGTAAGCATTCTAACTTGCAAATTTGAATTAGTGGTTTAGGGTTTAGGGTTTAGGACTAATTGATGATATTGGATGCAGGCTATTATCAAACATGCTTCCAAAGGGGAATAGACTACCCATCTCAAGAGACATAGCGAGGCGCTATGTGACATCTCTTGGAGGATTGGATTATGATCGCATACATGCATGCATCAATGATTGCATTCTCTTTCGTGGGACGCATAAGGAGGCTCGACATTGTCCCACTTGTGGTGAAGCAAGGTATAGAACAGATGTGAAGAGTTTTGATGTACCTCGTAAAGTCTTGCAACACTTTCCTATAATTCCTCGCATCAAACACATGTTCAAGTGCAAATCCATAGCAGAGCTCATGTCATGGCATTCCTCACATCGATTGGATGATGGCATGTGGAGAATTCCCGCAGACACTCCTGCTTGGAAGCATATTGAAGATGAGTGGCCCAGCTTTAAAACAGAGCCCAGAAACTTGAGACTTGGCTAGGTATGGATGGAGTGAATCCATTTGGTTTCAAAAGCACTGCATACAGCGTGTGGCCAGTTGTGTTGGTGAATTACAACCTTCCACCATCAATGGCGATCAAGAAGGGACATCTTATGTTATCCCTTCTAATTCCAGGGAAACATAAAGTCAAGCATATGGATGTTTATCTCGAATCGTTGATTAATGAGCTGGAGGAACTATGGAGAGGTGTTGCGGTGGTGGACATTAGTAGGCCTCCCTCCTCTCGACACTTTGACTTAAAATCAGTGTTGATGTGGACAATGCATGACTTTCCAGGATACAGCGATTGTTCTGGGTAAGAATCCTAATTACCTTCCTACTCTAATACTATTGGCTATATTAATTATAACTATTGGTTGGCTATATTATTATTCTAACTTATATTTATATTTTAACAGGTTTGAAAACATCGGATAAACATGCATGTCCTGTTTGTGGCCCTTCGTTAGTACATGAGTATGCTGATGGTTTGTGTAAGACCATATTTGATAATCATCATCGATTTCTCCCGTCAGATCATCCTAAATATGTTGCTAGTAAGAGTAACATTCCTCCACAAACACTTCGTGCAAAAGATTGGTTGGGAGTCTACAAATATTCTTCCTCCACATGGCATGAACAGGTATAGTAATGTTTTTCAATCTTGTTTTGTGTAGTTTGTAATTGGATTAAAGATCACATAGAGCAATCCCTTGTGTAGGTACTCCATTTTTTTTCGGCTACCATATTGGACCCATCTTAAGATCAACCATCTTCTTGATCCCATGCACATCTTCAAAAATGTGGGATCTGGTATTTGGGAACATGTTATTGGTAAATAAGACAATGTTAGCGTACGAGAGGACTTGCGGGTTGCAGGATGTATGCGTCAAGCTTGGTCACCACGAGAGGAGGGTGGGCACGCTCGTCTTCTGCCTGCACCATGGATTATATCAAAGAAAGAGGAGAAGCAGGTAAAGCAGGCTATCACCACTTTGCGTACTCCCACTGGATGCATGAGATCATTGAAGGGAGCCTTTACAACCACTAAGAAAAGAGGCGTTGAGCAACTATATGGGTTGAAGTCCCACGATTGGCACAAGATGCTCCAAGTAAGTGTTTTCCAAGTCTTGTACGTTGAAATTAAATTTTGTAATGCCATAAACCATACATACATGTGCTCTTATGTGCGTAGTTCATACTACCTACTAGCATCGACCATTGTGCAAATAAGAGTTTGAAAAAATGTATTTATAAGATGGGCGAGCTTGTGAGGTATATAAAACCCATGTCAGATCACCCTTCATTATACCTTGCAAAATGAACGTGCATGAGGTATACGTACTATTCATTTATTTTTCAGATATGTTAGTTTCAAAGCAATTGATCCAGCCACGTTGGATGATGCGCGTGTTATGGTAGTGGAGGTGGTTTGTTAGGTAGAGGATACTTTTCCGCGAACCATTCTCACAAGTCAACTACATCTCATTGTGCATTTAGTGGACGAAATTGCTTTATGTGGCACTGTGCATGAACGTTGGATGTTCTTCCTAGAGCGCTTCATGAAGACCTTAAAAGACTTTGTGAGGCAAAGTGTAAGGCCCGAAGGAAGCATGGCCGAGGGTTGGTTGATACAAGAGTCTCTTGTATATATTTCAGAATTTCTTGGTTAGGTGGACAGCTCTTTGCCCACCACGACTATGGAGCAATGAAGAGGACTTGAGGATGACCTCTATTGTGCCTCAAGGAAAAGGACAGAGTAAAGTAATTGACAGAACATTGATTGATGATCTCAATTTCACTTGCATCCTTAATAGTGATGTGATGAGCAGATGGGTTACAAGATATGAGGATGCAAAGTGCTCTCTTTCGGAGGCAACATGGCTCTCGTAAGGCGTACCCTAAGCATCTAGCAACATTAATCATCACTATAAAATGCAAGGCATGAGTGACGTTATCACCGTAACTAAAAATTCCTCGAGAGCTATTGAGGAGAATCTAGGTCCTTCTCAAACCATTGCTTCAGGCCCTAATGTGGTTTCTGCAAGTCCTCAACCCACCACAAATAGTCATAATGATATTACTCCAAGTCCTCAACCCATAGCTTCAATGTCAAATGATCTTTCTTCAAATCCCCAACCCATATCTTTTTGCAAATTGCCAGAGAATCTTTTACTCCAATTGGATAATTGTGCAGCAGAGAATACAAACCATTATTTGTTTGCTTACTTGTCTTTGCTAGTAGCCAAAGGGGTTTTCAAAATGGTGCAAATATGCTTCTTGATGGTGGGACATACGCATGAGGACATAGATGCAATGTTTAGCAGATTTTTAGAGAAGTTGCAAACTGGTATGACATTCACATTTGTACATTTAATGGATACATTCAGGCAATGCCAGAGCTCGTCTCACCAACACCTTTTTTGCTTACGCAATTTCTAGACTTCAAAACTTTTGTTGATGGCTATCTTTGCAAATAGGCAAGACATTGTAGTGGGACACTCAGAACCATTGCAATTTTGATTTTTTACGTAAGGTTAAATTCCAATAATACAATACAAAATCACTTTAGTGGCCAAAAGAAGGAGGAATTGAGACTTGGAAGAGAGACACTGAAGGAAAACCAATGCTACCAACTGGTTGCCTTAATGTGTTTCCTATTGACGATTATGTGAGAGATAGCCAATATGTGGTTCATGGGTTGAGGGACTATCTAGAATTTTGGTAGAAGTGGTCACAAAAGAAGGGAAATGAAGCAACATGTACATAATACATCGAGCCAGTCATAGAATACATGGTTGATGAGCTACAAAATCCAACCAATAAGTGTGTTGGGATGTAGAGAGGTTTTTGGCCAGAGACTGAGGCAACCCATCATATGGAAATGATAGAAGAAGAGTTAGAAGTATTTCACGGATATGAGGGAGTGGAACAACCACTATTGTGGTCCTTATAAAGGAAGACCAAAGGATGTATATAAACCACACATTGATGTGAGAAAATGTGACTTTCTCCTTGTAAGGCCAGGGAAGCCTCAGTACCCAATATGGCTAGGAGTTGCGGAGTCAGATGTGGACATGGATAGATCATCCCCTAACTATAAAAAGGTATTGATTCAATGCTGGGCACCAAAACACAGGAAGAAAAACCCAACAATAGCCAGGTTGTATGATGATTGTGCTGGTCAAAAAATTGGTATTGCAATTTGGTAGATCCAAAGCGTTGGGAGCTTGTTCATGCAGTGGTTTGGTCATGGATTCCAAGAGGCAATAAGATTTCAAAAAAAGTTAAAATCCCTTCCAATGTAATTGATAAAGTATAGGCAAACTTATTGTTAGTAATTGAAAATTAATGGTATTCAGATTGTGGGCCTATGACCGTGTGGCCATAGGGTCTCTTCAAGGCTAAGAGAAGGTTGTATGGATTTTCATATGCAATGTCATGTGCTAGATTGCACAATCTAAGCTTCTGTTGAGTGTCACATTAACAGATCCACCTCCACCTTCTCCTTGCTTACTCCGACTACGCTTCTGCTTGCTGGTGAGTCCCGCAACCTTCTGAGCTTGCCACCACATGACTGCCTCCGCCCTCGCTCGTTATGCTAAGCGATGCCACATTAGAGCCTTCTCTTGATTCTTTGCGGCACTACTCCAGCCACCTCGACGCTCTCCTGGAACACTAAGTGTCGCCTTGCCTAGCTTTGCCACACAGGCATCCCCTTCCTGAGCCACGATGACCGCTTTTTGCCTTGCTTGCACAACACACACCACTACAGGCCCCTTCCTGAGCCACGATGACCGCTTTTTGCCTTGCTTGCACAACACACACCACACACACCACCTTCTTCTTACTTGCCACCGAGGACCGCCGTCTCGCTTAGGCTGTCGCCAGTCTTTCCAGGGCGTTGCCACGACCACCTTTTTGCTTAGGACGCCACCTCTCCATGGCATTGCCCCACGAGTCCTCAACCACCTTCTTGCTTAGGGTGCCGCCTCCTTGCTTTTTACATGGCTCTGATACAACAGCCGCTTTGCTTGTGCTGAGTGACCAATCTCTAATTCCTTTGGTTATGATGTGTGTCTTTTTGGCTATGGCCCCTTTACACCGGTGCCTGGGTATGAGCCATGCCAACCTTCTTTAGCAAGCTTGGGTAGCCTCTCTATATATTTAGCCCAGCTAACGCCTCCCTCCACGTGTCACAAAAGAATGGGGGGCATTCGTTTGAGGCTTGTCCGCCGCCACGTGTAATAAGCTCTGCATGAGCCATCATGGAGAGCTCTGCATGAACCGCAGTGGTTAATGCCTCTCTTGCGGTTGCAGGCTCCGTCGTGGAGAGCTCTGCGCATGAGCCGCCGTAGTTAATGCAACAAATGGGCCACCTCTCTTGCAGGTCCCAAGTTGCAAGCTGCAGGTTGTAGCAGCCGCCTCCACCTCCGAATATGATGAATGTCATCGCGCTAGCTCCTTCGTTTGAATCCTTCGTTTCGTCATCATTGTGTTTGCAAACACGCCAGCTCCTTGGTGGTGAGCCTCTCTGTCTGTCCTATCTCTCTGTCTTTGTGTTTCTTTGACAGGCTAATGGCAAGACGTGCTCCTTTGTGTTTCTTTGACAGGCTAATGTCTTTGTGTTTCTTTGACAGGCTAACCCTTTGTGTGTCTTGCAGGCTAATGGCAAGACGTGCTCCTTCTTGCGCTTTTTTGCTGTGTTGGTTCGCACTCCCAACAACCGCCTCGACGTGCTCCAGTGGGCGTGCTCCTTCTTGCACTTTTTTACTGTAGGCCCTCTAGTGGGCATGCCCCTCCCCTCCTCGATGTCGAGACTGCACGTGTCGTCTGTAGTGCACCTCCCTTCCACGGTAAGCTCTGAGTTGTCTGCAAAAAATGAAAATGGTTAACATAAATAAGGTCTGTCTATGTGTGTGTGTGTGTGTGTGTGAGAGAGAGAGAGAGAGAGATTGGTTGTTTGGCGCTTCCCGTCCTCAGTGATGTCTGTTTGCCGGCTCCCCTCCTCGGTGACGTCTGTTTGCCGGTTCCTCTCCTCTGCATGCGGCTGCGTTGGCTCAAGAGAGAGAGAGATTGGTGTTTGGTGCCTCCCCTCCTCGGTGTCGTTTGTTTGCCGCCTCCCCTCCACAGTAAGCCCAGCGTGGGCCGTGTGTGTGTGGGGGGGGGGGGTGTGGGTGTGTGTGGGAAAGGGAGAAGCTCACGCTTGCATGCGGGCACGTTGGCGGGGAGAGAGAGAGAGAGAGAGAGAGAGAGAATATGAATTTTTATTTTTTATTATTTTTTAATTAAAAGTTTGTGAATAGTGTGTGTGTGTGTGTGTGGTATTTTTAAAATTTTAAAAGTTTTGAATATGTATTTTTAAATTTTAAAAAATACATAAATATGTTTTTTAAAATTTTAAAAGTTTGTGAATAGTGTGTGTGTGCGTGTGTTATATGTGTTTTTAAAATTTTAAAAGTTTGTGAATATGTATTTTTAATTTTTAAAAGTTTGTGAATATGTATTTTTAAAATTTAAAAATACATAAATATGTATTTTTAAATGTAGGAAGTTTTTTTTAAATTTTAAAAGTGTGTTATATGTATTTTTAAATTTTAAAAGTTTGTGAGTATGTATTTTTAAATTTTAAAAGTGTGTTATGTGTATTTTTAAATTAAAAAATACCTATAAGGGCTATTACTTTTAAAATTTTGTGAATATGTATTTTTAAATTTTAAAAGTTTGTGAATATGTATTTGTAAATTTTAAAAGTTTGTGAAAATGTCTTTTTAAATTTTAAAAGTGTGTGTGTATGTGTGTGTGTGTTTGAGGGGTTTTGAGTTCGTGAATAGAGTGTATTTTGTGGGGGGGTGTGGGTTTTTTTTACATAGTGTGTGTATTTGTTTGTGTGTGTGTGTGTGTGTGTGTGTGTGTTTGAGGCTTTTTGAAATAGAAATGTAAGCAAAATTCTTCACAAAATGTCTATAGTAACTGAACAAACCAAGAAATGATCGGAGTTCATGAATATCTTTGGGTCTCAGCCAAGTCACTATAGTCTCTATCTTTTCGGGGTCCACATGAATACCATTAGCAGAAACAATGTGACCAAGGTATTCAATCTCTGTCTGAAAGAAAGAGCTCTTCTCAGGATTGAGATACAACTCATTCTCTTTTAAGAGATTAAACATTATCTCTAGATGTTTCTCATGCTTAGCAACACTATCATTGAATACAAGAATATCATCGAAGAAAACTACCACAAAGTTGCGATATTTGAGGAAGATGCGGTTCATCATGCTGCTAAAAGTAGCCGGAGAATCACTGAGTCCAAAGGGCATCACTAAGAACTCATTATGACCTGTTTGTGTTCTAAAAGTAGTCTTGTATATATCTTCCTCTACCATCCCTGTTTGGTGGTATCCGGATTTCAAGTCTATTTTACTAAATACCTTTTCTCCTCACAATCTATCAAGAAGATCGTCTACTCGAGGAATAGGATATTTGTTTTTTATTGTGATTTTATTTAGGGCTCTATAGTCAATGCGTAGATGGTAGGTTCCATTCTTCTTTTTGACTAGAAGAACTGGAGCTCTGTAGGGCAAACTACTAGGCCTGATCAGTTTCCTCTTTAAAAGGTCTTCTATCTGTCTCTGGATTTCTTTCTACTCAATCTAGTTCACTCTATAAGGTGCCTTGCAAGGAGGTATACTGCCAGGGATAAGGTCAATCTTATGATCCTCAGGTCTAGAGCTAGGCAAGCTGCCAGGGGGTATGTCATTAAGAAAACAATCGAAAAACTAAGAAAGGAAGGAATCATGCGAGGTGTCCTTGGGAGGTGGTTCATGAGTAGTAATCTCATTCACAAAGATGAGAAACGCCTTCTCCCTCTTCCTCATTGCTCTCTTAGCCTGGGTGTGGCTAAGGAAAGGTGCAGTCCTGTCTTCCATCATTCCCCTAAGACATAGATGATGATCATTTAACATGAAATACAAGGAATGCGTGTCATAATCAATATATGGATTTTACTGGTGTCGCCATGGCATGCCAAGTATTACATCTACGCCTTGCAATGGTGCAACCAAAAAAGTTCATTTTTCCTCCATAAGGTGAAAGTGATATTGTTGAATTCCTTACTTCTTTGGTGGAGTTATATTTCTAGTTTTGAAAAGTAGACTTACCCTTATAACGAGATGGAGTGATTTCAAGATTAAGTGCCTTTACCATCTTTTCAGAAATAAAATCGTGTGCTCTCCCGTTATCATGTAGCAAGACTGTGATTCATTCTTAATCTTTCCTTTCATTTTCAATAACATATGTGGTTTGGACTTAGGCCGTGAAGATTTAGACTTAGCCCGAGAAGATTTAGGCTTACCTCCTGGGTCTGAGAGATCTTCGTCTTCGGAGTTACCTTCTTGCTCGAGAAGATAGTCATCGTCCTTCTCCTCCTCAATCATGTTGAAACTAGCTTTCGGTGTATTCTTCTTCTTCTCCGGGCACTCAAATGCCACATGGCCTTCCTTGTTGCATTTGAAACACCGAATTTGATGCTTGGGCTCCTCTTTGTTTGTCTTCGGAAGATTGTCGATCTTCTTGTTTTCTGATTCGTTGCTTTCTTTGTTTTTGAACCGACCAAAGTTGCGGCGCCATCCATGAGTCCTGTCAAAAGCTTTAGATGAAGAAACATGCTTTTGATATTTAAAGGGATGAGACTCCTAGGTAACATGATTCTCCTTCGGAAGATTATTCTTCTTCTCACAGTTAATGGTGGCTAAAGAGATTGAACATTGAACTAAGAGAATGCGGATAGAGCATGTTCACTTCGACACCCTAATGTGAGGTTTCAGACCCGCTATAAACTTCCTCTTCTGGTCCTTCTCATGCACTTTCTCAATGGCTTTCAGTTATAGGAGAACCTTCCACAACTTGTCTACATACATTTGAATGGTCTCTTTCTTCAACTCACACAAGCCATCCCACTGCTATCTACTCCTGGCCTTGTATTGTGGTGGCAAAAAGTTTTTCTTAATTGCCTTTTGGAACTCTTTCCAAGTACGAGGCTTATGATGGCATGTCTTGGTAGCATTCCACCACAACACAGCTCCGTCAATAAGATGGTTAGTAGCACATTTGACTTTATCTTTTTCAGAGAAGTCTTCCCTGAAAAAGTAATCTAACAACTGACTGAGCCAAGAAAGAACTAGCTTGGCATTCTTCTTCTAGTCATAGTTTTGGAAGGAAAAGGCCTTCCGATTAATCTTCTTTCCCTTTCTAGACTCGTGGACTCTAAGGGTAGCCTCCACCGTATGCCGGATTTCATCACCCGAATCAGACTCTGCCCCTCTACTCCTCTTTCTCAACTTTCTTTCCAACTTCTCCCTCTTTTCCCTCTCCTCTAAAATTTGAGCTTGAAGAGCTAGCAACTGCTCCTCCACAGTTGGGGGTTGCGAATTCATTGTAAAATAAAGGTAATGAAGTCGAGAGATAGAGAGATTGATTAGTTAATTATAGAAATAATTCAGCAAATATGATGAATGATGACAATACTTATCATTAAACCTGAATTTTTCAAAGAGTCGAGTCGATTTGAGATTTAAGCGCACCAATGATACTCGTATTCTCTCGGACAATACCGTTGAGAGAGGATCGGAAACCACACACACTTGCTTGGCCCGCGGAGAATTTGTTGAAGCCTTTGGTTTGTTCGAAATTGCAAAATGAATTTTCGGGATCTTTGACAATTAAAAATTTTCCCCTCAAGGCGTTGTGGAGAGCCTTGGCAAGAAAATTTTAATTTCACCAAATCTAAATTTTTTTGCATGCCTTCAGAAATTAGCCCGGGGCCTCCATGTGCATGTGCTCCCTTGGTTTGGGTTGCAAACTTTGAAAGATTTTCAATTTGAAAGCTTTAAAAGGTTTGAGATTTAAAAGCTTGAAAAGATGTTATATGGTTAATCCTTAAATATGATTAAGATTTTTAAGCCCCACTTCTTCACGTAATCGGGGCGCAGCGCAGCAGCCCATGAGGAAGCAAAAGCCAGCCCTTCATTATACAATCATCAGATGCTCAAGCGCTTCCAAAACTGAGAAGAGGAAGTGAGGTTTTGCCCTATGCTGCTTGAATCTGTGTACGGTTGGATCGAGAGGAGATGCTCTGAGCTGCAAAAAATCGCATTCTTTTTTTCCGAGAAAAGATCCTTTCATTAGTTATATAAAAAACGCCCGTAGGGCTACAAAAGATCTCTCCTGCTCATAAGAGAAAAAGAGCAGTGAATACAGCATGGCAGCCCGGGAGACTCTCCCTAGGTGCTGCAAAATACAAGCATCAGCATAAAGGACTGAGAGGCTAAATCATACAATAGGGGGGGGAAGAGCCAAATAGGTGGCCTGTAGTGCCAACAGGGGGGATCCCGTGTGTAAGGTGTAGAAGGGGCCACAGTGCCAAGTGGTGTGAAAGGCCTGGCGCCACAAGATCGCCTCATCCGGATGCGGTCATACTGTCCTCACAGGGTGTGGATCAGCTCCTGCTAAATCCCCCATACAGTCTCTGCTGGTGGCTCCAATCTCCCCTCAAAGGCTGTGAAGCACCGGGCCCTCCAGGTGAACCAGATGGTGAGGCTGCTGAGGAGCTCCCATCGTAAATCCCTCTCATGTGTCCAGTTGGCGGAGGAGAAATCCGGTGCCGGAACCAAGTGAGGCTGGCCCCTAATAAATCTGATGGCCTGACTGCCCTGCTCCATCTCATAGCCCATCACAGGCCCTGACAAGGTCGACCAAGCAGTGGCACCCCATGTAAACATACCCTCTGGAGAGAGGGGAGCCAGAATACGTAGCATCCGCAGCCAAATCTGTTGCGCCTGACGGCAATCCCAAAGGCAATGTCTCTGTGTCTCCATAGGGTGGCCGCATCGGACGCAGGCCGCCAGAAGACCGCTGTAAACAAGCCAAGTGCCAAACTGCTGAGCCCCTGTGCGACCAGCCACCACTGAAAAGTCGAGATCCTGCGGGCCTGTCGACTAGCCTAGAGCCGAGCCCAAAAATCCTCCAGGAACTCCTGTGAGAGTCCCTGTAGCCACCAATGCCCGCTGTCGCTGGAGAGACCGTCCTCCTCGCCGTCAAAATATGCCGCCCCAGCCGAACAGTATACTGGAAAAAGGTAATCTCTGTGGCCTCAAGGGATGCATAAGGATCATGCCACTTGTACTCCCCGGGATCCCACTGTAGCCGGGCCAAGGGGCGCGCTGCATATGCCCATATGCGCCAATCCGGGAGCACATCTGCAGGGTCAGGGTCAATATGCCACTTTCGAGAAGCGACGGCCACTACCCGAATAGAAAACCGCCTTCTCCACATGTAGGTGTGGTTTTAGGCCGCCTGCCACTAGCAGGTGGTTTTGGATCTTCATGATTGCTTTGACAAACCATACAAGCCTTAGACATTTGGATATTTCCTTTGTCTTTGGATTTTTTCCTTTGCCCTTCATGGAAACCTCTTGTCCAATTTCTCCATCAATTTTTGAGCTTTTTGCCTTCTCTTTGTGAGGGTGGTTGGCTCTGATACCACTCTCAGGATCTTTGCCACACAAGAGAATCAAAGTACCACAAGTGCTTGCATAAATCAATAATTAATAATCAACTCCATTCAAATAAAAGACTCAAACGTATTAAGCATGGATAAGATAATAAACATGAGATAAAACCATAGACTTGAAAACAGAACTTAGACGACATCGCCATCAACAAAGGATTGGGTTAAATCTCCCCCTCATGCATGTGCTGGCTCCTTGCAGGACATGAGTATTTTAATAATGTATTACTGAAATAGCCCTTGAGCTAACGTGAAGCTTTTGCCAAAAATAGGGCTCTTTACTTTTTACAAAAATGACCACTCTTTCTAGAGGATGTTCACACACATCTAGTGTGTACAAAAATAATAGTGAAGCTCTAGTTCACATGCAATACACCCATGTACATCGGCGTACATAAATTTATATTCGAGTATAAATAAATGGCACGCGACCAATCAAAAATAATGAAGTATAACTCATAAATGTCAAGGCGATATAAACGCCCATGCACATGACAAAATCTGCGCGACAATTTATTTGGTGACCCTTGCACACTCATGCTTGTGTGACACTTCGTTCGCTGACCCTCGCACAAGCACAACGCCTCATTCGGCATCCTTGTACTCATCACCTATACTCAACAAGTCAACATGTTAGGTGAGGCAATCAAACACCAATATCAACAACACTAGCATGCGTACACATGGCAACCAATTATAGCATACATAGCATATACCTGCAAAGCATATGCCAATCGCACTTACAATGTAGTATTTAATATGACATCACTCTCATGATACTAATTGCAAGCATGGCAAAATGGTCGGATGGGTGTCCCAATCGACCATATAGGGCCAATAATGTAACATTCCACGTGGACATTCATCATGCTCAAGTGTGGGGTGGAAATGCCATGCATGTATAAGATGTGTCATGCCATGTAAGCACAAAAAGTCAACCAAGTGGATTGTGCTGAGGTGGCAAGATGACATGGACATTCTTGATTACATTGAAATGCCATGTATGCATTTGATGTGGCATGCCAATGTAGGCTTTAAGGAGTCAACCTTGCTAACTAAGTTGAGGTGGCATGACGACAAGGCATGATGAGATGGCAAGATGCTTATGTGGAGTCTCCTCCATATGATGTGGCATGTACATGTAGGACTAAGACTATGTTATCGTAGCTCAACTGCTTGACAAATGACATACTCTCTAGGCTTGGTGAAACACCAAGCCTAATAGGGTTCTTTTGTTTTAGACTTTGGTGGGTGGACAAACCGTGAAAATTTGATTAAGATGGCTGGAGAATGGCCATTCTTTAAACTCACTCCAATTTTTTTGTTAAATTCATCATGAAAAGTACTTTGATCCATAATAAATTCAAGTGCAATGAGGGTTCTATAAAATTTATATCATTAAATTATTAAACTTTTGCAAGCCCTCTTAGAGACTGAGTGAATTTTCTACAAAAGATTAGAAGAAATTCAACCGTTAAAATTGTAATTTAACAATATGGCCACATTCTATAGACATTTCTCTAACTTCTCACCGTTGGATCTTCAATGATGAGCTTCACATTTGCCAAGATCTTGAATAGAAATCACATGTTGCTTTACAATATGAAGGAACGAAAAAAATATTTATACAAAATAGTTAAATAGCCAAAAAACTTTCCACTAAATCAATTTAAGCTCTATGCAATGTGTTATATTCATGTACGAATTGGGATGACCATTGGACTTGGGATGCAAAAGTACTAAGCATTGTATGTGTAACATATACTGCTGTAAAGAAAGTTGGAAAATGCAAATGCAAAAAGTTCCGTGAAATGAAACAATCACTAAAATAAATTGGATTTCCAATTAGGGGGTGCCATTTGAACGCCCACTATATGTATAATGTGCCCCAAAGACCATGCCACTAAATTCCAAACATAACTATGAGAGATTGGACCTTTAAGTTGGGAAGATGCTTGTTTTCAGGCTACCTTCAGGGTACCCAACTATCAAAAGTGGTGCCCCCTTATCTTGAAACCACCAATTATAGGAGATTATTTTCCCTTATAGTATGTACTCATCTTTTTAGTTATGTGGTTGTAGAGAAGAGAAGAAGATAGAAGAAAATTCAGCTATCCATATCTCTCTTATGTGTGTTTGCTTGCAAGGAACTCAAGATCTCCCTCTCACCCGCGTTCTCTTTAATAATTAGGGGTCTTACGTGAAGGGTGATTTAAAAAAATAAAATAAAAGGTTGTAGTTGCCACATACAAGAAAATATGTATTCATATCTTATATAAGTACACATACTTTATGGATGTGGTGACATTTTGATTTTTCTTTACAAAAGATATTTGAGCGAGAAAGGGAAATGGCATTTTTGTCCGGAGGAAAAAATAAAGTAAATGGTAACAAAAGGTGCAAAATATCCAAGGTGCTCCTTCTATTAAACAACAAATATCTAGATACTATGTCTTCAATGAAGATGCCTAAAAAAATTGGTGGGGTGGGCCAGCAAAACAATCGTCGCTCGCGGGCAACCTCCACAGAGCAAGAAGGAGAGGACAAATTCTTTCTCCTTCTTCAATTTAGTAGAGGAATAACTTCAGTTCTCCTTCCTATGGATGGGCCATAGAATGTGCAAGCTACTTCCATTAGAGATTCACTACTACATGATAGCCTAATACCGGCGCTTATAACGACGTCATCAAACGAGATCTAAAAAAGCCCCATCATCGGTATAAGCCCCGGTATCTGTGTCGGAACCACGACGTCGGTATAAGTGTCGGGCATTAATACCGGTGCTTATACCGGTGCCTATATCGGTGTGTATACCAGCACCCATACCGGCGCGTGTACCGACGAAAATACCGGCCTTAATACCGACAAATATACCAGCGTGTATACCGGCAGGTATACCAGCGACAGTACTGCTGCAGATATACCGGCAGATTTACCGGCAGGGATACCGGCACCTATACCGAGGAATATACCGACGCCACAGCAGAAATTTTTTTAACACAGAATGGTGTTGCTTGGCTGCCTACAGCAGTTAACAGGACTCAACAGCAGTAAACAGACAGCACCATTCTGTCTAAAATAGAGCACAAAAGACAACCGTGCTCGTTTTTTTATTTTTCAGATAAATAAGAAATTAAACATTACTCATGAATATTTTGATCATATACCAATAGTTTGAAGGTCTTACATTATGGTAATGCCTCCCAATTGATGGTCTCTCCTTCTTCTTCAAGCATCTCAAATAAGGCCACAAGACCATGTTTGTGAGCGTACTTCTCTTCTCGCCTACTTGGTGGGCGATTCATGGCCAACTCCTACATAAACGATTAACAATTACAACTTTTAGAAATCAACATTTAGCCCACATACATACATTTAGATAAACAAAATTGCTACAAATACTTACGAATTCATGGCGCATGGTTTCGTAACCACCACTCCCAAGATGTGAAGCCCCTACTGTTTGGAGTCTTGTCCTTGCGGCCTCTCTTTGTTGTTGAAACCTCTCTGGTGTCTCTGTGAGCTCCTGAGCTATGGCTTCCCACTCGACCCTATCATTTAGCCAAATAGGTTTCTCTTTTCTCTCTCTAAATGCATCCCCAGCCTCTAACCTATGATGCCCCATCAAAATGCGAGCTATATATTATATCTACTCAATTAGAGACGACATTCATAGGGTCAGATGGCTGAAACTCTTGCTTTATCTTTGTATTTATGTAATTTTTCTTCTCCTTATCTTGCTGATCCCATAAAGTCATAACAGAGTTGTGAAACTATATAGTGCACAATTGTCGAATTCGTGTCTTCATTGCCTTCCCTGCACTATTCATTATAGGTGCCCCATCCCTAATTGTGTATATCTTGCTGTTGTCATGGTCATGTGCACCCCAAGGAGTGGAAGGTGAACCTATGGGTGTGCTATCAACAGATGAGAGCAAAGGACGATGCTCACGTGGTGGTGGTGTCACAGCATCTATGGCACTACCACCACAACAACCTCCCCTTGAAGACCTACTACATGAGCGATGTCTATGTGAAGAGGTGGTAGATCGAGCTGTAAGAGGAGTGGAAGGCTGTGTGGTATGAGGTGTGGGAGCTGCTGTCGTACCTACGGGTGTGGGAACTGTCATCGTGAAGCCAGATGGTGAGGCAGATGTCCCTGCTCCAGAACCCCAATAAGTCTGAGCCATGGCTCTCTGCTCTGGAGTCATGGACGAGAAAAAACCATATAACTCCTCGGGACTCATGCCCTGAGGTGTAGGGTTAAATGAGAAATCAGGATTGTAGTTGAGCGGCGGTGAGTCATCACCCATGGCCTGTTGGACAAAAAACCATATGACAAACTTGTGCGAAATGAAAATTTCATGGTAAACAATGAAAGAACCATATGACAAACATTAACAATGATAAACAACAATGGTAAACCATATCACTTTGCACCTGCACTAGTGATTATGACGGTAAACATTAACAATGGTAAACAATGAAAGGACCATATGACAAACATTAACTTCCCTAAACAACAATGGTAAACCATGTCACTTTGCACCTTCAATGTCATAAAATCATTACAAATATGTCATAACTATTTGCATAATCATTAAGATACATCATTTTAAAAATCATTATCTATTCTATCATCCTCATTAAGATCAGTAGCCCCAAAGAGATCTATGTCTATTTACATTTCAGCATCCTCATCATTAAAAGTCCCTTGATGAAGGATGTCCTCATCATCTATGTCTTCTTCCTCAACAGGTTTTCCATCTTCATTGGTTTACACCTCTTCATTTGGATCTTGCTCTAGTTGCTCCTCTTCATTTGCTTGCTCCTCTTCATTGTTGATATCGGCTTGTTCTTGTTGCTCCCCACCACCCTGTGAATCCACATCACCCTGTTGTAGCTCTAATTCTTCACAAATTTGCTTATTTTACTACGGGGGGCGACTTGAACCACAAATAGCCAGCGTGGATCTTTTGGATCCGCTTTAAAGACAACCTGCTCACAATGCTCTAGGCGCACAAAAGTATCTTGCTGATCGGTCCATACCTTTGTGGAGTCCACTTGGATGAGGCCACTCTTGTCTCTACATACAGTTGCATGTGGCCCATTTGTGATTACCTTGAACCACTTCACATCAAAGATAAACAACTCAAAACTTCTAAAGCCAACCTTTAATATTTCTTGAATGGTTCCAAAAAGTAATCAAGCATTCCACTAATTGTGTTATCATCACTTGCACGACTTTCTTGAACAAACTGTACTGTGACACCACAATTAAAGGTTGCTCTTCTTTGGTCTATTTGTTCTACTCGAGAATGACATCCATGTGACCAAAACGCCCCATATTTGTGATACTACAAATAGCACATAAAGATTGTTGATGGACAAACAAAAATTGAGACATGTAGAGAAAAAAAAAGAGAGACATGTAGAACTTAAACACTTACATGCCAATCGCATCCTTTTGTAAGCTCCTCCTCCTCCTCTATTATAGTTAAACCAGCACGTTTGGCTTCTAAAATTGTAGCTTCTAGCCATCTACCTGTGGGAAAGTCTGGAAGAGCTTGTAGACCTTCTCGATATGGGAGATTTCTTGTAGTGCGATTCCTTCTGAAAATTAAACGATCTTGTACTCGCTGTCGCTTGAGAGCTTCATATGTCTCAATCCACTTCTCCATTACATGAGAGTTCAAGATGCAAAATTTGTTGATTTTTTCTCTCAAATTGTTATCCATCTTTCTCTTAATGCCTTGGCCTTGAGGTTCCTCACCAATGACTCGCCTGTTAGACTCTTGAGACCATAGTCGAGGTATCTCTGGATCTGAAGAACTTAAATATTCAGTGATGTAAACAAGGGACACTTGTATCAGCCACCCTTCTGACATACTTCCCTCCAGGAGAGCCTTTTGGTGAACAAATCCCTTTAATGTCTTCATAAACCTCTCCAAAAAGAACATCCATTTTGAATGGATTGTTCCAGCAACTGCAACCTCATCTAAAACATGAACTAGCAGATGCATCTGGATTGTTAATAAACTTGTAGGGAAAAACTTCTCTACCATGCAGAGTGCATGCAGAGTGCCTCTATGGAGTTTAAACGCGCTGTCTCCAAATTGTCTCTCTTTATCTCTTTTGAAGAAATCCAACGCACCAATGTGCTAATCTTATAGATAGTAGCTCTAATGTCTTCAGTGAGGCAATCCTTTATTGCTATGGGAGAGCATAAATTGTAGAAACTTGTGCCAATCATGACTCTTGAGGCCACTAAGATCATCATCCTTTGTAAATGCACTTTTCAAGCAATGCATACAACCTGTAGGAGTCCAAAACTCTGAAATTGTCCTCTTCACTTGTTGTTCCTCCATCTTACTAAAAACCCATGGGGCTCTTGGAAGTAGCACCTTTCCATTGGGTCTAGTGCGAGCCCACAACTCTTGCATGCAACCTATCTCTTCTAAGTCGTCCCTTTGGCCTTTAGTCTCCTTTTTTCCTGTCATGGTCTTTCACAGAATGTCAGCTACATTCTTGAAAATATGCATCGGGTCAAGCAAATGGTTTATAAGGAGATCACCCCAATAGGGGAGTTGGTGAAAGATAGAGAGCCTCTTCATCCCAGGACATGCCAAGTTGCCACATTCTTCCCATTTGATCTTCCAATCGCTTGCCTTCAGTGCACTTGGAGGAGGTCTTCCTAGATTACCATCCCGCAATTCATGATTTTCTGGAAGATACCTAACATGTCCTTGGTAGACATTCTTTTGTAATGCTTTTGTGTATCTTGAATCAAGTCAAGGACCGCATAGAGGACATGCCGCTATAACCCGATATAGACAAACCTGAGCATTCTCCATAGCTAGGCCAATCATGCATTGTCCACATGAGAATACCTTGCACAGTTGCAAGTCTTTGGCCACTCTGCTGCTTTGACATGTCCTTCACTTCAATTCCGTTCCCACAAGGTGCGTAACTCATCAATAAGTGGTGCCAAATATACATCCATGTTCTTCACCTTGTACTTTCCTGGAACTATTAATGAGAGCAACAAATGACCTTTCTTTATTGCTAACCATGGCGGAAGATTATAATTCACAAGGCAAACAGGCCATGTACTCCATGAAGAGCTCCTTAAACCAAAAGGGTTTACACCATCCATTGCTAGGCCAAGACGGAGGTTACGAGAATCTTTCCTAAAAGTCGGCCATTTCTCTTCAATGTGTCTCCATGCGGGTGAATCAGCAGCAAGCACATGCATCACTTCATCTGTGGATCGAGTTATGGCATGCCATGTCATCAAGCTTGCTATAGATTTGCACATGAACATGCTTTTTATTCTTGGGATGATTGGAAAGTGCCTAAGAACCTTTACCGGGACAGCTTCCCCCTGAACATCTTCTCTATATCTGTTAGAGCCATAATGGGGACATTCTTGCAAATGCTCATATTCATGGCGGAAGAGGCAACAATCATTGTGAAAAGCATGAATATTATTGTAATCCATGCCTATGGATTTCAATAACTTCTTGGCATCTGCACCACGAGATGGAGGCATCTAGTTGCCGTATGGCAATATTTGGTCTTTCAAAAGCCTGCAAGTATGGCAATATCTGATCGTTACTATTAAGATTTAGTCAAATACAAGTTGAAAATTTATCATTTCAACATTGGGTGTAATCTCCAAAAATCCCTTACTTGAAGAGTTCAGCGACACTTGTATTAGACCATCCAAAAATTGACTGTAAATTTAGCATCGTAAGAGATGCATGCAATACAGATATCTTGGCACCATTGTATAGTGGAAGGCGTACAAGTTTACGCATGGCCTCTTCCTCTGGTTCATAATTTGACCGTTGAGAATGTCGTGGTTGATGATCTTCATGTTCATGCTCCTCGAAGAGAACTTCTTGTTGCTCGATAAAGGCATCCAACATTTCCTCCGTTGAGAATGTCGTGGTTGATGATCTTCATGTTCATGCTCCTCGAAGAGAACTTCTTGTTGCTTGATAAAGGCATCCAACATTTCCTTCATTGGACCTTCTTCCATTCCCTGGCCTCCTTCCATTCCCTTGGGTGCTATTAATTGAGCTCCATCTGTCACTCCCTCCTTCGATATTCTCATCCTTTGTTGGGGACGAGAATTCATAGGCGCAATGTTATCAAGATGCGGCTGCACACTTGCTTGGTTGTATGATTGAAACCGTAAATTTTGTAAGCGCTCCATTGGAAATATGCCAGCGTCATGAATATGCTGGTTGCAAATCCTTCGTTTTCAAAATATTTGGTACTTACATCGCATGCATGGACACGCTATTCTCTCTTCAAGATTGAGAGGCTCCATCTAGCAGGATAACATGTATATGTAGCTCATTAAATGATGCATTACACAAAGCATTATGTAAACCATAAAACAGGGCTTCTTTTTCCCAGCCGTGAGGGAGATTTTAAAAATAACATTTAAAGCATCAAACGGGCTTCTTTTCCCCAGCCATTGAGGGAGATTTTAAAAATAACATTTAAAGCGTCAAACGGACTTCTTTTCCCCAACCGTTGAGGGAGATTTTAAAAATAACTTTTAAAGCGTCAAACGGGCTTCTTTTTCCTAGCCGTTGAGGGAGATCAAGTATACATTAGCGATGTTTAGGCATATACATTAGCTTATGGATATGTGCTTTAGACAATTATATTAGAGTATATACATATAGACATAGCGTTCACATGCATGTCTTAGACATTAGATTTCAAGTCGAAAAAGAGACCAAAACGCCTTGGGTATGCACCAAAAAGAAAATCTCTCTCTCTCTCTCTCTCTCTCTCTCTCTCTCTCTCTCTCTTGCAAAGTGTGTGTGTGTGTAAAGACAAATAAGCACATACATTAATTTCTTATGCACTCACATATATGCTAATATTAGCATATATGCGCATAAAACAACAAGCTTGCATACTCAATTTCAATTAAAATTTACAAATTGAGAACAAATTAAAAACAACAAGCTTGCATACTCAATTTCTATTAAAAATTACAAATTGAGAACAAAAAGAGAAGTAATATTAATAAAACAACATAATTGGTAATATGCTTACCTCTCAAATGTGGATTGGATAGTGCGTGTTCGAAGCAGATCTGCAAGGTAGGACACACGTGGAAGAAACAAACCTACACACACATTGCATACATTAGGAATAGATTCACATACACAAGCTCTCTCACTCTCTACATTTCTCACAACATACACATACAAATCTTCTCTCCATACATAATTAAGAAGGTAAGAAGAAGGATGGAGAGAGGGGAATGAGATATACACACACATCACACATTTAACCTAATCTCCATTTATCCTAATCTCTCCACACACACACACACACACACACACATAAGAAGATGAGGAGAGAGGGAGAGGCAAAATGCCATAAGAAGATGAGGAGATGGGGAGAGGCAAACCGTCCAAGGAGAGAGAGAGAGAGGAAGATCTACACACACACTTCACTAAGTCTTTCCACACACACACACACACACACACAACAAGAGTGGGTTGAATGGAAGAAGGCGAACGCTTGAGGGAGATGGACGCATACCTTCTCTGGATGCAGTTCGACGCCACGCAAAACAGAGAATAATAGGTTCTCGGCTGTAAAAAACTTACGGGCGTCGATATATCCGTCGATATATGCATCGGTATATGCGTCGGTATATCCGTCAGTATACCCGTCGGTATAAGCGTCGGTATACAAACTTTTGAAAATTACCCGCCCGACTTTTCGCCTCCAAGTTTAGGACGTACATACTGACGTTCGACATTTGCGTCAGTGTTCTAACGTTGGTATGCCCTAAACCTCTAGTAGTGATAGAATATTATGAGAATTCCTCTTTTTGCATCATCAATTTTATGCACAGAATTAAATTTATTTTTTAAAAATTTTCCCATAGCTTCGCTGCATTTTCTAAGAAAAATTCTACTTCTACATATTTATACATAATTATAAAATATGGTGAGACTTCCTCTTTTTAAACTAAAAATTTATTATGCATACATAAGCATAATTAAGTTTAAACCTCTTGTTTATTTTAAAAAAATATCCATTTATCATTCCCATATGAAAATAATTACAAAAATATTAGCAAAAACTCTCTTTCAACTTAAAATGAATAATTATGAATTTTCTAATCATAAAGCAAGCTTGAATGAATTAATCCTCCTTTTATTAGAGTCAAAATACTTAATCTCTATCTCTAGCTTGTTAAGCCTAGAGTTTTGGTTAAGAAAATGAGATTAATACTAAGATCCATCCCTCCAAGAAGGATTCAACCATAAAGATGAGTAATCTTTCTAAAAGAGAGATTTACTAATCAAAAATATTATATTTAAGCATAAAAGATTAGCATTAAACCATTTAAACAATATGAATCACTAGAGGCTTGGTTTGAAGAAAAACACCAAATTTGATTAAAATGCTTCCCAAGAATTAGAGAGGTTGGGAAGAATATTACCATTGAAAAAGATAGAAAAACACCATTAATTTAGGCTTACCCTTGGTTTTTGGCTTGATTCTTTAGAGAGAAGTGAAGCCCACAGTAGAAATCTTGGCCACCAAGATGAAGAGGTTAATCTCCAAGAGAGGATGTAGATTAGTGAAGCCCCAAAGCTTCCCAAGAAGAGGCAAAATAGAGGGATAATAAAATTATACTAATTTGAAGGTTATATTGGCATGTAAATATAGAAAGATAAAAATACAAAGGAATGAGGGATATTTAAAGGTGAGGGATGCCACCAACCAAGTCTAACTGGGATCTAGAGGCTTCCAGCTTTAGCTTGATCCATTTTGGACAAGTTTTGGACCAGTTTGGTTCACTTTTTGAACCAGTTTGAAAGAGGAGAGATGAAATATCTCAATTTTTTTGAATTTAAAATGTGGAGTAATGATGTGAATTAGGTGCCTCCTTCATGATCCCCCTCCCTCCTTACTAAGGTGTCAAAATTTTAGTTTTTTACTAATAAATCTCATTTTTTACTAATAAACCTAGTACTTCGTCAACTCTTCATCTTACGTGAGAATTTACTCATTTTTGGGAGACTTTGTTTTATTCTTTGTATTTTTCTTATTGAAACACTTGGATTAATCCTATTGTCCCTTTAGGATACTCTTTAGACTTTAATCAAAAAATTCTGAAAATGTGGACCCTTAGGCTAAGGTCTCTAATACCCATATTCAATTAATTTCTAATGCACATTGGAAAATTCTTTTTGAACTTTTATTTCAGGGGAATTCATCTTAAATATAAGGGATAACTTTATATCCAAAAATATCTTGAAATTGTATTATCTCTCTCTAGAATATTCTCTCTCTAGACCAAAAACAAGAAAAACAATGTTTTCTTACATTCTGAAATAGGGGATGATTACAGGGGACTAAGAGGAGAGCTTATACATATTTTAAGGGTTGAGGAGAAACCTTACAAGAGAAGAAATTCAACCGTTAAAATTGCAATTTAACAACATGGCCACATTCTATAGATATTTCTCTAATTTCTCACCGTTGGATCTTCAATGATGAGCTTCACATTTGCCAAGATCTTGAATAGAAAATCACATGTTTCTTTACAATATGATGCAGCAAAAAAATATTTATACAAAATAGTTAAATAGCCAAAAAATTCTAATAAATCAATTTAAGCTCTATGCAATGTGTTATATTCATGTACGAATTGGGATGATCATTGGACTTGGGATGCAAAAGTACTAAACATTGTATGCGTGACATATACTACAGTAAAAAAGTTAAAAAATGCAAATGCCAAAACTTCAGTAAAATGAAACAATCACTAAAATCAATTGGATTTCCAATCAGGGGGTGCCATTTGAACACCCACTATATGTATAATGTGCCCCAAAGACCATGCCACTAAATTCCAAACATAACTATGAAACATTAGACCTTTAAGTTGTTAAGATGCCTGTTTTTAGGCTAATAATCTTCATGACACCCAACTATCAAAAGTGGTGCCCCTTATCTTGCAACCACCCATTATAGGAGATTATTTTACCTTATAGTATGTACTCTTATCTTTTTAGTTATGTGGTTGTAGAGAAGAGAAGAGGATAGAAGAAAATTCAGCCATCCATATCTCTCTTATGTGTGTGTGTTTACTTGCAAGGAACTCAAGATCTCCCTCACTCGCATTCTCTTTAATAATTAGGGGTCTTACGTGAAGGGTGATTTAAAAAATAAAATAAAAGGCTGTAGTTGCCACATGCAAGAAAATATGTATTCATATCTTATATAAGTACACATACTTTATGGATGTGGTGACATCTTGATTTTTCTCTACAAAACAATTTTGAGCGAGAAAGGGAAGTGGCATTTTTGTCCGGAGGAAAAAATAAAGTAAATGGTAACAAAAGGTGCAAAATATCAAAGTTGCTCCTTCTATTGAACAACAAATATCTAGATACTATGTCTTCAATGAAGATGCTTGAAAAAATTGGTGGGGTAGGCTAGCAAAACAATTGTCTCGCGGGGCGGGAGCCTCCACAGAGCAAGAAGGAGAGGACAAATTCTTTCTTCTTCTTCAATTTAGTAGAGGAATAACTTTAGTTCTCCTTCCTATGGGAGATGGGCCATAGAATTGGCAAGCTACTTCCATTAGAGATTGGATGATCCTTGGATAAGAATATTTATGTGGGTTATTTGAAAAACAAAAAAGGCAGACTAGGTGGTAGGAGAAAAGCATACCCAGTTCAAACCATTTTTGGGATTTTTTCTACTGTGCTACTAGCCCTACTACTAGTGTGGCTATTATCCAGGCTAGGAGAACATTGAGAAACAAAACAAAGAGCAATAAAACTATACATAGTTGCCCAGTTGATAGACAGGAATTACGCATTTGACTCTACTAACTTGTCAATATTGCATGTCTATGCCTCTATTGTTTTATAGTGCATGTATTTAAGAAACTTCTTGATGAGAAATCTCCAGGTCTCTAGAGGATGAGCTATGAACTATAAACCATGGTTAGAGATTAGAGGCACAATGGCATGCTCCTCAATTTCATTCTGCAACTACTGGTCCAATTTTGCACGAATGGCTATCTCTTGCATCATGGCCCCCTTTTCTTGTAGGTACATCGTTTTATATGTTTCTGCAAATACAACCTGGCTGAAATATAACCAAGAAGTCCATTTTGTCCATCGCCCGCAAACCTCAGTAGTGTGGTTGGATTGACAAATGGAGGTGTAAAGTTTTTTACTAGACATTTTGGATATATGCTTCCATCGCACCATAAGTCAATATGTTGAAGCCCTTCTCTTCTCATATTTTCCCGTTGTCGAGCATGCAGCACCATATCCTTTCATCTAAGGCGATGTGAAGATGGTGTAATCGCTTCTTCTGAGATTGTGACTCACTAGTATTGGCCATTTTTTGTGCTTCTGTCAGCCCTTCACTTCCGTCGTATATGTATGACGTCAGCCCTAATAAGATCTATATATATTCGTGCCTTGTTTAAATTTTTATTTTTAAATTTTTATTTTTTATTTTTAATTTTTAAATTTTTAAATTTTGGTCCTCCTTCTTTGCCCCTTACTCCACACGCACTTTCAGTTGTTGGTTGAGTTCACCGTGCGATAAGAGAGTTTGTTTATAGTGCTTTCTTTGTCCTTGTGCCATGGATTGGCTTCCTTCCCCCTTCACTCGTGTCTGCAAATCATCGTGTGTGATAGACAATTCCGCTTCTTATTAGTTATTTTTCCTTGCGTCGTGTCTAGCATGGAGTAGGTGGTTCAAGTGGTTCACTCCTATGATCCTTTGGAAGATGTAGAGACACTTGAAGACGTAAAAGATGAGCCTAGTGCTAATGAGAACCTATTTGATTTATTAAGGAGAGATGGGCACAGATGAACGTCTTCCAGATGTTGAGCCTATATTCAATGTGCCCTTTAAATTAGAACAAATTGTTAAGGACATGGCAAGCTCCATGTTAGGAAAGAGTGGGAGGCATATAGTAAATTTGTTAGTACCAGAAAACTATAAATGAGGGATCATCACAATATGTTCACATTCTAGCTTTGCCCTATCCTCATCTGAAAGAGGATCATGTCAGGCAGGTGGGATGCCTATTGAAAGAAACGAAATGTGGGGGGAATTTCAAATATGACTATTATTAAAGTGGAGTAAATAAGAATGAAAGCGTGGATATCAATAATCTTATAGTAGGGGGTTTTAATAGCTAGAAAGAGAATCCTAGAGAGAATCCTAGTTCAAGAATTAAAGACATTCCCTACTTTTAGGCCCAAAGGTAGGTGTCATTATGAACTTTGTCTCCTTAACCCTCAATACAATTAGTCTTAATTCCTTAAAATTAGAGATCCTTACAGGGCCCTTCTTATGCTCAAATGCCTCCTAATGAAAGCAAGTAAATGAAATCAAAAGGTGCAAAATATCCAAGTTACTCCTTCGATTGAACAACAAATATCTAGATACTATGTCTTAGGAGAGGACCACTGCTTTCTTCTTATTTTAATTTTGATGAATAGAATAACAATAGCTCTTTCTTATTATTTTAATTTTGATGAATATAATAACAGCAGCTAAGGAGGAGGTTGGGCCGCCATAGAATTGACGAGTTGCTTCCATTGGAGATTGGATGATCCTTGGGCATCGATAGCTTTCTAGGCGGCCTTTCTCCAACGCGATGCTGCTCGTTTGAGCTCTAAAGAGGCCGTGGTGTGTTCTCCAGCTCACATGAGGGCTCAAGCTTGTCTCTCCACCTCCTCTATGCACTAGTCCATTTTGGTCTGCCTTGAAATCCAACCCCACTTTCCAGCTGTTAGAGCACCTCTTGTTGAGCATTTGGTTGGCAATGTAGGGCCAACCCAGCATGGGCACCCCTGCGGAGATGCCCTCTAGTGTAGAGTTCCAGCCACAATGAGTGAGGAAGCCTCCCCATGGCAGGGTGAGTGAGCACTTGGAGCTCGGGGGGACCATTCCACGAAGCATGCAAGCCCTTGTATCCTTTCCAGGTACCCTTGTGGGAAAAGAGTTGTGTGTCCGTACATGAGGTCGGGTCGGATAACCCAAAGTAAAGCTGATTGGCTAGCTTCCAAGCCTAAGGCCAGCTCTTCAAATTGTTGGGAGAACATCACGGCAATACTCCCGAATGATACATACAAAACAAAAGAGCGCTCTTTCCCGTCCAGCCATTTCAGGCAAGTGTGGTCTTTTGGCCAGAGGGCTGCTATTTGATACGAGGCTAGCCCTGCACCAGCAGAAGAAACTCCTCCTCCCTCAGCCTCTTAGTTGAAATAGGAAGGTGGTAGCAGAGGTCCCACTGTGTATATGGGATTGTTTCCCCCTCTTAGGGCTTCCATTGAACCCTGCTCAAGCTCTTCGAACGTGTTAATTGCAATCCACGTGCTCTCCTTTTGCCTTGTGTAAGGCTGCAAAAAACACGTCAAACATGAAGTCCTCTGGATCAAAGCACTGCAAAAACGTGTTTAGCTCAGTCACCTCCTTTAGCGGTGGCACTCCTCGCACCCACGTTATACGCTGATCAACAGGCTCTGCAACAACATGTGGCACTGTAAGATTCTTCCCCAGCTCCCCAAGATGTCCAGTTTCTTCCCCAGTAATCAATCCCCTTTTTAGAATAATAAAAGATCTTGTTTTTACCTAGAGAGAGAAAATATTCTAGAGAGAGATAACTCAATTTTTAGATATCTTTGGATAGAAAAATATCCTTTCTTATTAAAATAAATTCCCCTGAAACAGAAGTTTAAAAAAATTTTCCTAAGGTGCATTATAAATAAATTATAATCTGCTCAAAAGACCTTAGCCTAAGGGTCCAGATTTTTTGAACATTTTGGATTAAGGTTCTGAGGGACCAATAAGATAAATCCAAATGTAGGGAGGAGATAAATTGAAGAAATAAAGAAAAACCTCCCAAAAATGAGTAAATACTCACATAACATGAAGAGTGGACTAAGGACCACCAAAGGAAACATTAAAAAAATGAATTTTTGACACCTCAGAGTGGGGATTCCCCCTCATGAAGGAGGTGCCTTTTTTCTCATCATTGCTTCCCAATTTTGAATCAATTAAGTGAGATATTTTATCTCTCCTCTCTCCTATTTCAAGTCTAGTTCTAAAAAGTAAGCTGAACTGACCCAAAAATGGTCAAAAATTGACCAAACTGATCTGGAAAATTCTAGAATCAGTTTGCTTGGTTTGAGGCTCACTTTTTCCTATAAATAGAAGCCTCCCCCTTTGTAAAAGCTTAATAGTGTTTATGCACTGTTACTCTACTCCTACTACCCAGAGCCAATTATATTGAATTTACTTGATAATTCAATTGTTTTTGACTAAATTCTCTCCAAAGAAATTGGTGGCCACTCTTGATCCAAACAAGAGTAGAACCCTCAATCCCTCAAGACAAAGGAAAGCTTACAAAACTCCATGTAAGCTAAAATTTCTACTTTTTAATTTCAAATCTATGGTTTTCTAGTTTCCTTGTTTTTTTTATAGTTGATTAAAGTGAATCCTGATGTTATGCCTTGATGAAAAGGCTACCCCCTTCTCTTCCTTAAGAATTCAGCCTTTCTTTATCCTAGAATGAGTAACAAATAAATTGATTAAACTTTTCTTATTGTTTACTCCCTAGAAAGTAAAAATTGAGTAGATTAGAGTACTTTACTTCCAATTGGGATTAATTTTAAATTGAAAATAGAATGTTAAAAATTTAAAAATGGTCAGCCATACAAAGGAGGTTATGGTAAAATTTTCTTGAATTTTGTGAAAAATAAAGTTTATTTTTATGTTATTCTAAAAGAGTAATCCCCACCATTTGTGCATTCTAAAAGAAATATTTTTATTTACTCCATGTACATATTCACCTATGAATATGCATGGATATCATTGATATTAATTATTGAAATTAATTTCTATGCATAGAAAGATGCATATTGGAACTTTTTTTATTATATAAGTGTTGTTTTCATTGAATTTAAATTATATGCATAGAAAGATGCATATTGGAAATTATTTTATTATAAAAGTGTTATTTTCATTGAAATTAATTTCTATGCATACAAAGATGCATATTAGAAATTTTTTTATTATAAAAGTGTTGTTTTCATTGAATTTAAATTCTATGCATAGAAAGATGCATATTAGAAACTTTTTTATTATAAAAGTGTTGTTTTCATTGAAATTAATTTCTATGCATAGAAAGGCGCATAATGGAAATTTTTTATTATAAAAGTGTTATTTCCATTGAAATTAATTTCTATGCATGGAAAGATGCATAATGGAAATGTTTTATTATAAAAGTGTTATTTTCATTGAATTTAATTTCTATGCATGGAAAGATGCATAATAGAAATTTTTTTATTATAAAAGTGTTATTTTCATCGAATTTAATTTCTATGCATGGAAAGATGCATAATAGAAATTTTTTTTATTATAAAAGTGTTTTTTTCATTGAATTTAATTTCTATGCATAGAGAGATGCATAATAGAAACTTTTTTATTATAAAAGTGTTATTTTCATTGAATTTAATTTCTATGCATGGAAAGATGCATAATAGAAATTTTTTTATTATAAAAGTGTTATTTTCATTGAATTCAATTTCTATGCATCGAAAGATGCATAATGGAAATTTTTTTAATTATAAAAGTGTTATTTTCATTGAATTCAATTTCTATGCATGGAAAGATGCATAATGGAATTTTTTTAAATATAAAAGTGTTATTTTAATTAAATTTAATTTCTATGCATAAAAAGATGCATAAATAAATTCTTTTTATTTTAAAAGTGTTATTCCTATTAAATTGATTTTACGCATAAATAGATGCAAAAAGAAATTTTTATATCAAAATTAGATTCTCTTTAATTCTATGTTTAATTTCCATGAATATTTGATAAATGAATAAGTAAATACTCTGAGAGAGAAATTTCTATCGTTTCATATTCACTTGGATTGTAAAGAAAAAAAATAGAAAATCTATCAAAATCAAAATTTCAGATAAATGATTAATTTATTCCTCATCGAAATTCGTTGATTAATTTAGAAATCAGTTAAGTGAATATTCAATGAATGAAATTCAATAAAATAGTAACTAAAATATCACCCCCTTTTCGAGAAAGATAGTTCAAGAAAAACCTTATTAGACTCGAACCCAAAATCAGACTATGATCAAGACCAAACTCTTTCGTTAAATTGGTGGAAAGAAAATGTGACCAAGTCTCAGGAAAATACACTCAAATCTCCCACCAAATCTGAAACTAAGTTAAGACCCTTGGAATTAATCTCAGGATCAAGGTTACAGAATTCGAGGAATTCTGTTTTGAAATTCAGTATTATGATTATGAAGTTCTGGGGATACTGATTTAAGATATACTCATGTATTCAAAGAAAATCAAACTAAAAACTTGCATAGAAACCCTGTTTTCGTAAAGGACTGTCTTACGCCAGAATGTTGGTGGAGGGAGCATTTGGTATATATGTTTTTCTAAGGGAAGTTGGGTTGCAACAGTTGGCAGGGAGTGTTCAAAGGACAGCTCACGCGGCAAAGCCTACCCAAGTCTTGACCAGCCTTGGTACGTTTAAAATGGTGCTCTTCCGGTACGATGGACGAGGGCCGACGAAGCAGTCCCTGAGTAAAGTGCCACGACACCTAAGGAGGATCCTGGAGGGTTTTGACCAAGCGATGCACGGGCTCGCGGTGCCTAGGACACCCATGCGTATGTCGTAGAAGATTTGTATGATGGACCAATGATTATTGTAATCTGTTACTGGATCTCGTTGTTGCTGACCAATTGGTCTCAACGGAGAGTCCAGAGTGATACTGTTTTTTTTTAGAAACAAGGATTGGATGAAAATTTCGAGTTATGACATCTGTAATCAATAACTGTTTGTCGATGGATTGTTTTATAAGTTAAAGTTTAAAGAGGAGTGTATGCGTATCTGTATTCAAAATCAAAAGTTAAGAAAGACATTCAACTATGGGTGGGCGAGTAATTGTCTGGTTCTACTAATTCTAGTGGTTGGGCGGTGGCTAACCCATGGGCCGGATGGGGTTAGGTTAGAATCAATAAAGTTTTAATAATGAAATTGATTAATAGGAATACGCTTAGAACTCAAGTAGTTAAATAAAAACCTGAAGACTTCTCAAATGAATAGATAAATGGTGGCTATGCTGCCTGATTCAGTTGGGAAAAAAGCATTGATTTCTTCAAGTTAAGTCTGTAATAGTTTTCCTTCTATCTGGTTTAATTAGGTGAAGGTAAGTTTAGTCTCTTAACCCCCTTAGAAAATTCGTTAAGGAAATCAAAAAGGTGGAATCGTCCCTGTTTTCCAGGCAAGGAAAATTTTTTCAGTTTTGGTTTCGGTTTTGGAATGACCACCAGATTAGTCTCGTGTCATCCGGACATTCGAGGGCGAGCCCTTGAGTAGGAAACCCTGTCCCGTGCAAGGAGAAGCTACTTCCGCTGCTAGCAACTAGGAATTCGGTGCATGGAGGGGGCAGTGGGATCTCACAGGCGCACTTATTAGAAGAGAATTAGGTTATAATCTTGATTAGAGTTGATTCAGCTCTAAGTAGTATAAGCAAATTGATTAACGTAGGAGATTAACACAAGTGCTGATTATTATTCCACTGCTAATATACTCATCATAATTAGTTGGATCGAGACGACTTATTACAAGCAATTACTTCGTGATTTTTTACAGAGGACGATAGGGTGCGCTCTTACCATCGTCATTAGGAGATCGGTGCCCTTGCTTAATGTGCGCTTTTACCGCACAGGCCGTAGCTGGGGACTTGCCGGACACCGTATGTGAGCCACGAATGGCTGCAAGCATACAACCAGGGAAGGAAGCTCAAACAGAATGCAAAGGGTGTGTCACTCACCGCTCAACCGCCGCCTTGAAGGATTCCCGTGTCGCAGTGAAGAAGGAGCCGCCGTCGCCGCTCTACCGCCTCTCCGCCGCCGTGCCGCTACACAGTGCTCGATCGCTCTCTCACTCTCTCTCTCTCTCTCACACACGCAGGAGAAGGAAACCAAGGAGATAAGGCAAGAGCACTCTTGTATTCACAACACATGAGAATGAGGATTTTAGGGTTACATTTGACTCTTATAGGTGACTTGGCCGTTCACACTTGGGCGCCCATACATGGCCGGCCGATCCTAACCCTTATCCTACTGATATTCAAGGTGCGCCTCTCATCGGCGATCACCCAATTCCTTCATCCTTAACATATGGTGCCGACAAGCCCGGCCCATGACTCAGAATATTTAAATTAATGATGTAAAACATAGTACGTCTCAATGTCCGTCATCATAGGTTAACATGCCCTCCTTCCTGATGTAGATTCCGTCCTCGGAAGCTATGGTATGGTAAGCTCGAGAGGGTTGTTGTGGTAGACCGTCTGTAAAACAAGGAAGTAGAGTGAAGGTATGCTGGAATTCAAAAGATATAAAGTGTATAAATTCAAGTAGTTAGACCACAATGGAAGCTGCTATGAGAACTTAGTTTAAGGGTCACATGAATGAGCTAGTGTAGCAAATTAACAGGAGTTTAAAATTATTGAAAGTAAATCAAGAGTTAGCAAGGTGTCAAAGGTTAATCAAGGTTTATAACTGGCTTAAGTCAAGGAAAATAACCAAGCTTAATAAATAAACAGATGACCACACTGTGTCTACTCTAAGAACAAGTTAATACCACGAGCCTAGGGACACAAGAAACATCAGAGTTACAGGAGCCTTTTGCCTTTATTTATTTTATTTTTTTGCACGTGATAATTTTTACACACAATGGCGACCTTCCTAAAGCAAAACTAACATCGATCCTGGTACCATGTTTAACACAAGGCATTATCCAAGAATCTATTAGCTCACTTTAGGCAAGGCTACCCCCTACCAACCAAGGCATCGGTCTGGAGTAGAATACTCCTCGCCTACTATAAAGGATCAATAAGGCGATAGGCCAACATTAAAGCACATCATAGACTTGTATTGCCATTTATTGTAGGCTTTTTTTTAAAAATCTATTTCTTTTGATCTTCGCTCCTGAACTATAATTTGTCTTGCATCCTTTCGACAAAAGCTAGGTCCTAGAGGTCAACACACACATGGCCAGGTGTCAAACATTAAGATGGTTTGACCCTAGACCTAAGACAATTGTATTCCAAGGTTAACTAAAGACGTCATGCATTTCTAAGAATATATCCAATAAGGTTAAGCTCGTTAATGATTTACACTAGCACGTCAAGCAACTTCAAAAACTAAGTAGTACATTGACAATTTCCATGTGGTCATGCATTATAGTTCATGCAATTAATTAAACAGAAAAAACGAAAGAGAGTGGGTATGGAAGAATTACACCTATAATTGGAGATCTCCTTGATTTGATGAGACAACTTGCAATTTGATGTAGATATATTTTGATGAACATTGCGGCAGTCTCAGGACTTGAAAGTGAACCCACCTCAAACTTTTCAACCTGTACAATCAACTAACAAGCACTATACCTCGAGAGGCACATTAGTGTGAAAAAAAGACTCGTTTAAGGAATCTAAACTAGAAAAAAAACTTGAAAACACTAACCTACCTACCAATCACCACACTACTACTAAGGATACAGTAAGAGGATGTTGTACATAGAGTCTTGGCTCTAGCCCTAAGGCTAAGCCTCTATCCGCATCATCCAAATAAATAAAGTCAACCTCAGTAGTGCCATGAGTTTCATCCATCCATTCATCATTGTCAGATATTTCCTTTTCATTTTTCCATCCACATAAACTCATCAAGAATGTAACCATGCGAGGATAGTCATCTTGTGGAAAAGGAAAGCATTGGGCTATCGGGGATATTTCCTCTACGGAGTAGGGGTCAGTCATGGTCAATAGGCGAATTAGCCATTCTAATTCCTCAACATTTTCCTCTCTGGCTAGTACATCTATATGATCCCATTCAGTTTCAATTATAGGATAGCACATGTGAAATATCTGAGAAAGGTACAGATGATATCTCTCACCAAAGGTGGGAGTGGATGAAGTGTATGATGATCGTGCATCTGCCATATCTGCAAACACAGATATAGCATCAGTAGGTTTATGACAAGTCAATCTAGTTCTTGATTGTATACGGATATTTATCCTCTTTTTGTGCTCTTGCTCTTTTTACTATTTTTTGTTTTTCTTTTCTTTGTTTTTTTTTAAATGTATGAAGCTATATATATACATCCCCTTGAATTTGGCAATTACATGGTCAGGGGAGAAGGTTAAGGAGGAAGCATTAGAATGTCGAGCGTGAGTACATGTTCCCCCTTTCCTTGGGTAGATCATATTATTTGCAATGATGTTGCAGCCTCTTGGAACCAATTTGTCCAGCGGGTCATAGGTTGTGATGTGGGCAGATAGCTTTTTATGACCCTTGTGGCCACATTCAATTGTAGAGATGGTAGTGTACGCTCCCATTGACGAATGGAGGAAATGGTTTTCGACGATACTATTACAAGGGGAGACGTAGACTCATCGGTTTTTTGTTGGGTGTTGACAAGAGTAGGTGTAGAGCATGTAGAAACTTCTATATGAGTGTGTGCCTGGCATGAGGAGCTAGAAGCTTCATGTGGCTCCCCCCTTCCTGAGCTAGGTGATAATGATCTATATCGTTTGGGAATCCAAACTAACTCTGGAAGAAGTGGTGCGGAGCACTCTGTTACCTTTCCCTTACCACGGTCTTGAATTGTCATTGGGGTGGCAACAATTGGTTTGCAAGGTTTTACAGGTGATGTAGAGGGATTCAGCTTATGTTTAGGGACCCAAATCTAGTCATTCCCCTCGTAGTACCCTTGGGCTACTAATAATTTTTTAGGGATCCATCGTGATGTTACATTGCCCTTTCTCGGGTGGTTAGCTGCTTTCCTTTTACGAGGCTTCTTGGTGGCTGAACGAGATTGAGCAGGGGAAGTAGCTGTTAACGAAGCTTTTGGGACCCATTTGTATATACTCTTTGGTATAGTAAGCGGAACCTTAGAGACCACCTTGCCTGTTTCCACTCTTGGCATTGAAGCGTTAGAGGGATGGCAAACAACCAAAGATGGTTTTGCTACTGGACTTTGTGATTTTTCATTATCTAACATTTTGTCCAGGGTTGATGGATAGGAGCGGGATTTTGAGCGGTCAGACGACCTAGTGTTGGTTCTTGCATTGTGACTCGTCTAGTTGCCCAATCGATATGGCACTTGGTGACCATCATCCATTTGCGCTCCTCTTGGCTTAGGGGGTCATAGTATCTTTTGAATTTACTCCCATTAAGGAATCCAATGGTTTCAACTCCGTCGAGAGTCTCCACTCTGATGGTACCTTGCGGGGTAATTTCACATACTCTATACGGTCCCTTACCAGTATATTTGAGCTTCTTATTTTCGTTTCGCACTCCATACATTAGGACTTCATCCCTAACCTTGATGTCCTTGTCCTTTAGGTGGCGATCAAACCATTTTTTCCTTCTATCCTTCTCCACAAGGGCATTGTACACAGCCAATTGTCTTTCTTCGTTTAGCCGCTCAAGGATATACAGACGCTCTGCTAAGGGATTACCATCCCAACCCTCTTGCGTTGCAACACGAAGACTAGGAATGACAAATTCCCACGGCATGACTGCTTCTTGCCCATATACCATTTTGAATGGTGTGCAATTAATAGTCACTTTGTACGCAGTACGATAGGCCCATAAAGTTGTCGTAAGCTTTTGATCCCAATCCATGCGATGAGCTTCAACTGTCTTTGTCAAAACAGAGATTAATGTCTTGTTTGTACTCTCGGCTTGGCCATTCGCTTGCGGATAATAAGGAGTAGATTTATGATGGGATATCATGAAATTTGTTGTGAGCTCCTTAATCATGTCATTTATAAAATGTGTCCCATTGTCGCTCACAAGTTCAAAAGGACAACCGAAGCGTGTGATTATATTTTCAAAGAGGAACTTGGCTGTTGTCCTCGCATCTGCCTTACGTGTCGCTTTCGCTTCAGCCCATTTGGTCATATAGTCAGCGGCCACAATAATATAGCGAGATTGTGTGTTGCGGGCCGCTGGGCTAATTGGACCTACAAAGTCTAAACCCCACTTTTCAAATAGTTGGTTTACTTTGATTGGATGTAGGGGCATCTGATCTTTCCGTTGGGGTTTCTTGTATCGTTGGCATTCATCGCAACCCTTCACAAAGAGTGATGCATCTTGGAACATAGTGGACCACCAATACCCTGATTGTAAGATCTTTCGCGCAGTTAAGTCTCCTGAGAAGTGACCACCGGCTACACCCATATGTGCCTCTTGCAAAATGTATAGATACTCATCCTCTCGGGCACAACGCCTAAGAACGTCATCCTTTCCTCTTTTATAAAGAGTCCCGGCTATCAGGCAATAGGGTTTGCATTCTTTGATCAGCTTTCGAGCTAGATCTTTACGAAGCTCCTTGGGTGAAAGCCATTAACCAAAAAGTTAACAATCTTCTCACTCCATTCAGGCATTGTCTCCACCATGAACAGGGAAGTGTCAGGTAAGTCATCATCAACCCCCGTAGGAGCCTCACCATTAGGTATGCGAGACAAATGATCAGCCATAACATGTTTTTTGCCAGGTCTCACAACAATAGTGAAATCAAACTCAAGAAGAATCAATAGCCATCGTGTGATTCTTCCTGTGGAGCATGGTTTGTTTACCAGATACAACAATGCTTGATGATCCACATAGAAAACAAACTTGGTGGCAAGGAGGTAATAACAAAATTTCCTTACTGCATATATCATTGCCAACCCTTCTCGCTCCGTAGTGGTGTAGTTCATCTTAGCATCGTTCAACTGGCGACGACTGGCAAAGCTAATGGGGTAGTCTAGCTTGTGTTCTCCAGGTTGAGTCAACACACACTCAATAGCAAAGTTTGATGCATCAATATGCACATGGAAGAGTAAATCCCAGTTAGGCATTCTCAAGATTGGAGCACTCGCCAAGGCCTTCTTTAATAGCTCATAGGCACGGTCACATTCTTTGGTCCAAATAAACTCGATGAGAAGCTTATACAATGGTCGAGCTATCTCGGCGAAGAAGAGAATAAACCTTCGATAATAACCAACGTGGCCCATAAAGCGTTGGACTCCCTTGTAGTTGGTGGGTGGTGGCAGTTCCAGAATGACCTTGATTTTACTCTCGTCCGTGGAAATCCCATTTTTGGACACTATATGCCCTAAGATAACTCCGTGTTTAACCCAGAATTGGCATTTGAAAGGATTCAAGGAGATGCGATATAATCTACACCTTTCAAATATTTCTTGTAAACACATCAAGTGCTCATCCCAAGAGGAATGAACACAAAGATCATCTAAGAAAGCTTCACAGAAGTGTTGGAGATGGAGGCGATAACATGAGAGAGATGAGAGAGAAGCACACGAGACACAAGATTGAATCCCCAAAGTGTGTGGAATACACACAATAGATGAGTATATATAGAGGAGATCCTAGGGCTATATATAGAGACATTCTATATATAGCCAACACCCCCGCTCAAAGAAGGGTCTCTAACTGTGGATGAAAAAACCCTTGGGGGCTCAAGGGAAAAACCCACAGCTCTATATACACCTACCGCTATATTAAATTATTTTATAGTTACAAAGTATTATTCAAAGGAGCTACATCACTCCCATATATACAATAGCCATGAAGGCTGCGAAGGAGCTACATCACTCCCATATATACAATATCCATGAAGGAGCTACATCACTCCCATATATACAATAGCCATGAAGGAGCTACATCACTCCCATATATACTTCATCACTCTTATGTGTACAATAGCCATGAAGGCTTTGAAGGAGTCATCGTCATCCATCTTCATGTTGTCTTGATCCATTCATGTAGGTTGGTGCAAGTCTATCTTCGTGAGACGATGCCGAATAATATTTTTGTAGTCTCTTCTCTATATTGAAGCTCAACAATATCCAAATACAATCCTGATCCATAAACCCTGTAATATGGAAGAAGTCTCCATAACAAATGGAAAACTATAATTTTGTTATAGAAATATGAGATGTACACGAGAAGATGTACACAAAAAAAAAAGACATAAAGGTATCTTATATGGTTGCTTAGGAATATAGTCCATCCGCAAAAACATGCATGGCAATGTCAACTTGTGGAAGATCATCCAATCAATGCCAAATGAACTAGATTTGGTAAGAGAATATGGTTACTTGGAGAAGTTGACTTGGAAGTTTGACCTGTCAATAAACACTAAAATATAAAATGACACTCATTCTAGTTAGTAAGGATATCATGGAAAGCTAGAATCATATCTTTGCCATGGAAAAAATCTATGACATAAGATCAAACCTCCAATATTATGAGTCAAGGTAATGAGACAACTATAACTTGGATCAAACCTCCAGAATGACATGATATGAAAGTAAATCTCATAAGATGACAGGACGAGAAATCAAACCTCTGACGTCCATAGGTAGAATGACCACACATGATGAAAAAACAAACCTCTGACATGAAACAATAACTAGGATGTAGACACCTCTGACAGGACGAAAAAGGAAACCTCTGACATGACGTACTTGAAAGTAAACCTCATAAGATGATAGGCCGAGACGTACTTGAAAGTAAACCTCATAAGATGATAGGCCGAGAAATCAAACATGTGACATTCACAATCAGGATAGTAAACCTCATAAGATGACGGAACGAGAAATCAAACCTTTGACATCCGCAGGTAGCATGTAGCCAAGATGACATGACGTGAACATAAACCTCATAAGCTGATGGGACGAGAAATCAAACCTCTTGCTCGACAGAATTTCTTGTTAGTTGCCATAGATTGAATTCCAAGACTTGACCACCATTATAGCCATTTAGACCTGCACGGTTGCATTGTCGACGACAAAAGACATTGATAGACTTAAATAAACCTAGTCAATCTGATGAGCCAAAGCCAAGGCACGGTGCATCCAATGACCATGGCATCATGGTAACAATCCATGGAAACATAGTCAACCATCATTCACGAAACATGTAACCATCATCAGGGAACAACACCATGGCATCATGGATAAAATCCATGGAAACACAATCAACCAATATAGATTAGCCAAGTGAACCAACATCAACGAAACATGTAGCTTGGAATGACCAACATCAACGAAACATGTAGCTTGGAATGACCAACATCAACAAAACATATAGTGGAATGACCAACATCAACGAAACATATAACCATCATCATGGAACAACGATCCATGGAAACATAGTCAACCATCATCGATGAAACATGTAACCATCATCATGGAACAACACCATGGCATCATGGATACAATCCATGGAAACATAGTCAACCATCATCGACGATGAAACATGTAACCATCATCACGGAAAACCACCATGGCATCATGGATACAATCCATGGAAATGTAGTCAACCATCATTCACGAAACATGTAACCATCATCATGGAACAACACCATGGCATTGAGATGCCATGAGTCAAAGTGACATAGTTAATGATATGATTACCAAGGCACCAAAATTACAAACTCACCAAACCTGTCAGAATCACAGAGGCTTGCATGATTAAAATAATAATTGTCAAGTCCGTGAGACTGGTTGTCAATGTAACAAGCAAAAGTAAAACACATGGCACCTTTAACTATATCTTGCAAAGGCTCCCGAGAAATAGTTGCATGCTTACAAAGCCTCTTGAGCAGTAGCAGCATGCTAAGCATCAATAAAGTCCTCTTTACTCACAAGACAAACTTCCTTGAAGCCATAGAAAGAACAAATACACAACTTCCTTGTGAGAACAAGCAAACGAGAAATCAACATCACTGTCGAGATGACCATGAGCAAGTAACTGTAACGATTCTGAAATCATGATATAAAACGATCAGATCATCACCGAGAGGACCACGAGCAAGTAACTGTAACGATTCTGAAGTCATGAGATAAAAGGGTCATCATTGAGATTACCACAAGCATTTCATGGGCACAAATTAGAACCAACCTATTTCAAACAAACTAATGCACACCTTTGGTTTGGTATGCGAGATTTTTGCTCACACGCATAGGGCTACGAATTGACATTGAGAGGAGGAGTAACCATTCAAAAAGTAAGATCCAACATCAGAGATGTAAGCAATATCAAGCAGACATACACCAAAGGGATAGCAAGCCAAAACCATGGCATCATGGATAAAGTCCATGGAAACGTCATCAACGAATATAAAGAAATCATCATAATGAGCATCACAAAATAAAACCATGGCAGGATGAACAAAATCCATATACATATCATCAGTCGATCGAAAAGAAAGGCATAATTACCATCATGTGATAATACCTTGGATTGTCAATAAAAACATTGTGAACGTCCAAGCTTAATCATGTGATTCCTGTAGCTAGCACTAAAACAAGATCACAACATATTAGCTTATGAAGCAATCCAAAAGATCAAGATCATTGTAGAAGTACATCATGGTAGCATAAAAAAACTTATAAGAGTTATACCGGACCATGGCATAAGTCACGATCAATGTGATTTGCATAAAGTACGAAAGATCTTTTTCTACTTACATCATGAAAGTAAGAATCAAATATGTTGATCATCATGGACAAACAACTCTAAGGAATATGCATCTCATCAATATCAAATACCGTCATGATGATGGCTAGACTCTATGCATGATGCGACAGATCTTTTAATGCTAAATATGAATTTTCTCTTAGTTTTAATAAAATTGCCATGGAAGTAAGCCACTATAGAAGCCGTCGTATCAACCTATAAACTATCTTCAAAGTTGAAATGTTTCAAGGGAATTCACCTAAAACTTCTTGAGAGGGTTCGCGTAGGTTTTAGGCCGTATGCGTATGTCATATGTCTGCTGACATATGAAAAACTATGATTTGAACTTCAGATCTAGAGCCCAAGAAAGAACACACCAGCATATGCATGGGATAGTTTCTTGACATTTCTCACAACTGATTGCTTACTCCACTACAAAGCAGTTCAATAAACAATGATGCACAGCTGCAATTTGCCTTACGATTCAACACCAAAACAACCACCTCCTAGTTTGCAATCTGGCCACCCATGTGTGTCACATACGCTACACTTTAAGAGAAAGAAACATTCAGTTCAGCAAGTGGACACCCATTGGTGATTAAAAAGTAGAAGCACTAGAGGTGTGTGACACGATCGCTGCAACCCTCATGCAAAAAGACAGCCTTTGCAAAAGAAAATACCCAGACACAATCAGGAGCAACTCCAGTTGTCTATACGCCATGTCTCCAGTATGTGGTAAAATTGTATGGCAAAGAAGACAGAAAGCTAAAGCTACAAGAATACAAAGCAGGTGTAAACAAGAGAATAGCAATGGAAACAGAAGGCATGACAAACCTGAAGATAACGGTGGAAATCCATGGTGCTGAGGATAACAGCACGTTCGTGAAGAAAGCATCATCCCTGTTGTCTTTGTAAAATTTGTGCTTTCACGACCTTGTCCGCACTAAGATGGCATGATCGAGTAGTTGTAGACAAGCAAAATTCAGTCCATCGGGACTCGTTTGCACAGAAACCTTCACCTACACACCAGCGATGGCAGAAGGGCTCTCAAAGCTGTGATGAGAGTAGAAACCCTATGACAATTTCAAGTCTGGCATGTGCTCTTGTGAGGTTAGCCTTGAGACGAATCGCTTTTCCTAGCACGTTTACTTTCCATATCCGCAGATGTGTTTGCTAGGGCTACTGCATCCTCTGATTCTTTGTCTTTATTGGAGCTCCTAGAGATCCTTGTTTTCACACTTTCAGACACATCAAAGCCTGGCATGTGACCTGCTCTGCGAGCTCTACTGGATTGCCAGCTGCGGATCCAATTCCTTTGGAATCTCTGCTCTGCTGTCAGCAATAATAGTCGTATGAGTGTTAATTTCAGTTGGGTTTGAATCCATCCGCTCTAAACCCTTGCTACTGCTCCCCGCTGGAGTTGCCCTGCTTTCTGTCTCGTGTGGGCTCTCTGTATGCGCATGGCTCTCTGTATGTGCATCCGCGTGGGGGTTGGCCTACCGGCTGCCTCTCGTTGTGTCCCTTGCTGGGGGTTCCCCGTTTGGCCCTGCCAGTTATGAGCTCTTGCTTTCGTGGGCTTTGGAGAGTCCCATGAGCTCTCTGCTGCATGGCTCTCTGTATGCGCATGGCTCTCTGTATCCGCATCCGCGTGGGGGTTGGCCTGCCGGCTGCCTCTCGTTGCGTCCCTTTGCTGGGGGTTCCCCATTTGGCCCTGCCAGTTATGAGCTCTTGCTTTCGTGGGCTTTGGAGAGTCCCGTGAGCTCTCTGCTCCACACGTTAGTGCTTGGCCGGCTATGTCACGTACCACTTGACTCGATCCGATCCCCTCGTGGCCAGTTATGGTGCTCTCCCCAAGCCCGTGGCTATGGCTGTACCATGGGCTCTGATACCATGTTGGAGATGGAGGCGATAACATGAGAGAGATGAGAGAGAAGCACACGAGACACAAGATTGAATCCCCAAAGTGTGTGGAATACACACAATAGATGAGTATATATAGAGAAGATCCTAGGGCTATATATAGAGACATTCTATATATAGCCAACAAGAAGTCCCTTAGATATTCCTTAAAGGCCGTGTTTATCAATCGTTGGAATGTTGCAGGTGCATTGGTCGAGCCAAAGGCCATGACGCGAAAGGCAAACACTCCAAACTCCGTGAGTGATAAATGCTGTTTTAGCTTGGTCCTCGACTGCAATTGTGATCTGATTGTAACCCGAGTACCCATCTAAAAAGCTATATGCCTCCTTGCCTGCCACTCTTTCAAGCACATGTTCAGAATATGGCAAGGGGTAATGATCCCTTCTGGTGGCTGCATTAACCTTTTTGAGATCAACGCACACTCTGAGTTTCCCATTCTTCTTTGGTACGATGACTATCGGAGAAACCCATTCTGAGTGCTCGATAGGGTATATGAATCCACATTTTACAAGCTTTTCAATTTCCTCTTATACAATCTTTGCGTACTTAGGATTCATTGGGTAGGGACGTTGCTGGACTGGTTTAGCAGTGCTAATCATTGGAATCGTATGTTGCACCACCGAGGGTGGAACACCCTTCATATCATGATATGTCCAAGCAAATATGTCCTTGAATTCTTTAAGAAGCTTTGTAAGTGCAGCTTCTTCCGCCTTGGTGAGGTCTTGAGCAATAAAAACTGGTTTAGACTCCTCACTCGGATCTGCTAAGTCTATCTCCTTAACTATCGCAGGGCCATCGTAGACACCGCTACTCCCATTGGTAGGCGTTCGTTGGGCTTTTGTGTAGACCACTTTACGTTCCCCTATGGTGAATGATTTGAAATGCTCGGGTGCGGGGTGTAAGTCTACTGGTTCTTGTTGTGCCAGGCTTTTTTCTTTCAATTCCGCTTCCTTTTGCTGCTGAGCCAACTCTTGGTTTTGCCGCCTCCTTGTAGTACGACTTAGTTTTGGCTTCTCATCAATTTCTAATTGGGCGACGTCATGAGGTTGCGGAATACACCACATGACACTTTGGAGGTATTGTCCCCAATTATCCGCTAACTTCCGATGAGCATCAATGGCTCCTACATAACTGAGCCATTCTGCAGTGGATCTTTCCTTGTTTATTGCAGTGCGTACATTGGCTCGATAGCGTTGACGCTTATGTCTCGTTTTCTTCTTACCAAGTTTTTTATTTTTGTTTCTATCAGATTCGGACTCACTTGGTCGATCTTCACTTTCGGATGAACTGCAGGAGGTCACTGTCCTAGGCCTTGAGCACCTTGCTTCCACATTTGGGTGAATATTTGATTCGAGTCAGTTTCTTCTTGAGATTCATACTCAGAGTTGCATTGGTCAGAGTCTTCGCTACTTTGAGTGTCAATGGAGTTTGCCACTTTCTCGCCGTCAGGAGTCAAGTGCATAACACCTATCATGTTTATTGGCACTAACGGTGGCATATCTTACCCCTCAGGTGTTACCCAACTTGTGCCTCTATTTTCCCATGTGTCTATGGTTGCCGCTAGGTGTACCCAATCCACGTTATCCGACTCAGTCATACCCGATAGAACATCCATATAAGGAGAATCTTTCCCATCATCAGTCTCTTTTTTGCATGTATAGCAATACCTTAATGGGGCAGAGTGAACAGTGGTATCCGATCGATTATCGATGATAACCTTGCTTCCTAAAGGATGTGCACGACCATTCTCAAGATCAACTCGAATGATAGAGTCCTGGAATTGTAGGTAGACATGGTTTTTCGACCAGTCATGCACCATTTGTGCTTCCCTCATGAAAGGACGTCCTAAGATCATTTGATATGACATAGGATGCTTAGAGAAATCCATTACAATGAAGGTATGTTTTACCTTGTATCCCAGGACCTTCGTCTTAAGGTCCCTTAACATTCCAATAGGTTTAGCTATGGTTCCGTTTGCCATCTTAACCACTATGTTTGTGACTTCAAGGTGAGGTCTTCCCATAGATTCCCAACAGTTTTTAGTCACAATGCTCACGCCAGCACCACCATCAAGGATTCCCTTTAGAGTTAATCCCTTGGTAGTAATGGGGAGGGTTGCATTAGATTCGTCACCTTCAAAGTACTGTCCCAACTTGTTAACAGGTATTTCAACGACCGAATCTTCATCTAAGTTGGGTTGTAGATCCCAATGTCCCCCTTCATCTTGAAGCGTGTCGGGTCTATCCATATTTGCAAATTGTGGTAGCCCTGGGGGGCCTTTAGTTCTCCATTGAGAAATGCCCGAAGAGCTAAGAATAGCTCAGGATCTCCGTATAATTTGGATATGATTGTGGTTCTAATCTCAGAGGACATAAAATCCATTAGCTTGGACACATTCAATGGTACTTTTCGAGATATCGCCCCTTGACTAGGGACTGGTGAAGATGGAATTACTTCCTCTTCGATGGGGTCAGGCATTCCCTCACTAAACATTCTTTCAAGCAAAAAGGGTGTTTGCCCACTTCCTGATGTCCTATCCTCACTTTCTTCTCGAATGATACTAGGTATAGCTAACGGTTTATGGTTCGTGTGAGGCTCAACTTGTGTAGGAAACACTGTGTCTGGAATTTTGATTTTTCTCGGGTTTGGTTCCAGTTCTCTTTGTGTTTCTTCCACCAAATCCCTTAAGTGTTGCACTTGTTCAATCTCCTCAACTAGGTTTGGGTAAGTTCTAATCTTTTTCTTGAGGGTTTTTGGCCCACGTGGCTTGTCTTGGGGAGTCTCAGTCAGTTTGGGTGGTCGAGAGGGCATTAATTGACTTGGTTGTGGGGTCGAGGAAGTTTCCTTTTGTTTCCCCTTATTTATGTACTCGTTTGATTCTCCTTCATTGAGCTCCCGAGTGGGTTCCTCCCTTAAGGTAGTGGCTTTGGTCCCCATGGTTTCTATTGAATCAGAATCATCTTCAGGATCATTCATATACATGGGGTCGTCTCCTGTCCTTATGTTGGTCTTTGAACTAGGCTTGGAGCTCGTGGCATTAAGTGATCTCTTCCGCCGTGTTTTCTTTTTCTTTGCCTGAGCGATTGACGAGTATTCCTCTCTTCAAGAATGTAGTTTTGATTTTGAAGCATTGACCGTGTAACTACATTCACGGGTACAACGGGTGTGGTTCCTCGTGCTTGGTTGGTGACCTCAACCAAATTCAATGGCGTAATCTTGGGTGCATTAGGATTATGTGGACATTGAGCGATCAAATGATCTATGCCACAACGATTACATGTAAGTACTGGCATTCTCGATGTGCTCCCTTGATTTGGTTGCATTTGAGTAGCGATCTTCTATAGCCTATTAGGGCACTCCGCTACACGATGCGGTCCACCACAATCATAGCATTGAAGAGGTGGTCTCCTCGCCAAGGTATTAAGGTTTTGCCCTCTTGTGGCAAGAGCAGCCGCTTGATATACAGGCTTGACTTGCCCGAAATGATCCTCCATGTAGTACTGGGGAATCATTTCAAACGTATCAATCCCGTATAGAGCAGTGGGATCTATCTCCTCTTCATAATCCCCACATGCACTATGTGACTCACAACCCATCTGGTTTATTGGGGTAATCCTTGATGTGGAGGTTGTGGTCCTAACACTGGCGGTGGTAATGGCACAGACTGGACTACATTCGGATTCCTTGGAACTATGTGCTGTGACGGTTGCTCGACAGGTTGTGCAGGCATTAGCGCGGGTACTTGAGGTGTGTTTGACCAGGCTAGTGGTGCCTGATTTGCCAACATTCTCTTAAGTACTAGGCAATCCTTAGATTGATGGCCGTACTTACCACATGCATTGCAATTCCCATTGAATTTGACTCTGAATGTGGGACATTCACTCGTGCTATGTGGTCCTAAGCACATCGAACACCATTGTTGCTCTCTTCTTGGATACATATGGCTATTCTGAGGAGCTCGATTACCCCTAAAGTATTCTTGGAGAGCCTTAGTAAGGTCGGTCAATCACAGACATTTCGGATATCTTGGGCTCCTTGGCAATAGGTTTTACTGTCATTGGCTCGTGCCCAGATACTTGCGAACTAACGGATTTTGTTTCCGAAGACACCTTTTTACCTGTAATCATCAAGTTGTCTTCTAACTGGATTGCATTGGCAGTGACTGCTTCCCACGTTGTAAGACCTCTAATGACTAGGCCATTGTAAATGTCCTTGTGGCACAATCCTCGGATGAATCTATCGAGCAGTTGGTTATTATTGAAGCACTCATCGGGAGTGCAGCGAGAATTTAGATGCTTCAATCGACTTATAAAGTCTCTCACTGACTCCCCTTCCTCGCGTTCAGCTTTTTGGAGTTGAGATGCTACTCCCCAAAGCACACCCTCACGTATGTATTCTTTCAAGAACAATCTCTTGAGAGTGGGGTAGTGAGTGCGCTCTTCAACCCTTAAGGTTCGATACCAATCTCCAGTCTTCCCACTCAAGGTTAAGCCTAAGGCTTTACACTTATGCAGCTCATTGTGCTCTTCCAAGGAATCACACACGTATTCAAAGACTTCAATGTGCTTCCTAACATCCTCGTTACCACTGAAGTTTTGAGTGAGCTTAGCCACTTGTACTGCCTTGCTTCTAGGTTCTCTCTCAAGTATGCCCCGCATGTTTTCCGCAATAGATCGTCCGATCATCTGAGCAAACACTGCGAGATCACCTAGGTGAGCAGGCATAGCTGGTGGAGGCACTTCTGGGATAGCCTGGCTGATAGGAGTTGGCGTTGGTCTGAGTATGTTGGCAAATGACGTAGGATATGATATGTGACTAGGCCTAGCTCCTATTGGATAAGGGTGGTGATAAGGCGATCGTGGAGCATACGCCATTAGCATACTAAGAGGCGTAGGAGCTACATGAGCATGAGTAGAGATAGTTACATAGGGTCGATAGGCACTGGCACGCACTGTTGTAGGTACTGTTCCACTAGGTAGTGGTGTTGTACTAACTACAGTGGTAACAGGTGCGCTTTCTGTCATGCTCATCATTGGGGTAGGCATTGTGGATTCCTTAATGGAAAGTTGAGCCAAGGTTGGAAAACTAAAGTTACTGCTCGTGGGCTCAACCTGCATTGAGACTCCAGGCGAAACAACATACGAAGGGTCTATGGGACTCACCGAGGGAGTCTCCAATTGTGATAGGGTTGGTTGTTTGGCCTTGCCCGTATCCAAAAACCTCATAGGGCCAGTGGAAACTAAGTTCACTCCCCTATTTTGCCTCTCAATTTGGATAATTCTATGAATAACCTCACATATCATTTGCTGTTGCTCTTCTAAATTAGTGGCGCTATAGGTCCGTTAGAGTCTCTGTGTATAGATCATATTCCCAATTTTCATTGAGAAATATCCCATCCAGACTTGGTGTGCCAAACGGTTCTCTTGAAGTGGACGCAATGTCACTTCTTATGGGTTGGCTTCTAGGGACCTCTACTTTAGGAAGAGCATCGGAATGTGGTAGCTCAGTAGGGCCCTCATTAAACGAAGTGGATAGAATATCCACATGGACACTCTTTGGGAGGGTAGGGTCCACATGAGATGTGAATGGCGAATCCACTACCCCTCCTTCTTCATTTACTTCGCTTGTCGAATGCTCAGAGCATGTAGCTCTACTAAAGGTCTCTATTAGACGACTAAACATGCTAGATCCGGGTTGTGGGGCCCAAACTGGCATGTTTTGGCTTGTCTCCTCAGGGTTCTTGGTAGGGTGCCCTTCCATGGCTTCTAAGTCAAAGGAGGAGTCACTATCCAATATTCGTGGATCTTGGGTTGCACTCCCTTGGGTTCCAGCCGAAGGCCAAGATGCGAACGTGGAGGGATGGTGTGAGCCTGCGTAAACTGAAACGCTTTCTAGTGGCTCAGGCTCTAGCACCCGACCAGAGCGTAGATGCATGTGACGTGGGTACCCTACGTGTGTTGGTAACTACCCTTGAAACTCACACAAGTGGTTTCTTAGGTGTTTCGCACCCCGTTTTTACTTGTTTTTAGATTGTTTTTAGATTGTTTTTAACTCGTTTTTGACCCCCTTACTTACGGTCGAACTTGGACTAGGGCGTGTGATAGCTCGAAACGAGCGTATCGTTCAAAGGGTCCTAGTGTGCTTTACAGCACCGTGTTCGCCTATCTAGAGCTCTTGTAGTCCTCAAAACAGTTCGTTTCCCTTGGGGGGAAGGGGCGAAAGCCTATTTGCTTGTGGAGGAAAGGGTGAGGGCTTTATCCCACATGCTCACTTTACTCCTTGGGGGTGGGCTACATATAGGGCACAACTTCCCATAAGCTCTCACTTGAAAGAAAGCTATGGAGGCTCACTCTCCTATATATATATATCAAAAGACCGAGACCGAGACCGAGACCGAGGCCGGGGTCGTGGGTCGTGGGTCAATTGGGGGTTTTTTCTTTTCAAAATTTTTTCTCCAATTAAAAAATCTTTCCTCTCCACACGTTTGGTTTTTTTCTTTAAAAATATAATTTAATTTTTTTATAATTTAATTTTTTTTATTTTTTGGAATTTTTATTTTTTGTTTTTTTAGAAACACCTGAACAGCAACATAGATGCCTTTCCTATAGTGTAAATTAAACTTCACACAACAGTCCGAGCTGCAAACTAGAGCTTGGTGCAGGGCAACTCCCCGGCAGCGGCGCCAAAAATGTGCGCTTTTACCGCACAGGTCGTAGCTGGGGACAGACACCGTATGCGAGCCACGAATGGCTGCAAGCATATAACCAGGGAAGGAAGCTCAAACAGAATGCAAAGGGTGTCTCACTCACCGCTCAACCGCTGCCTTGAAGGATTCCCGCGTCGCAGTGAAGAAGGAGCCGCCTTGCCGCTCTACTGCCTCTCCGTCGTCGTGCCGCTACACAGTGCTCGATCGCTCTCTCACTCTCTCTCTCTCTCTCACACACACGCAGGAGAAGGAAACCAAAAGATATGGCAAGAGCACTCTTGTATTCACAACACATGAGAATGAGGATTTTAGGGTTACATTTGACTCTTATAGGTGACTTGGCCGTTCACACTTAGGCGCCCATACATGGCCGGCCGATCCTAACCCTTATCCTACTGATATTCAAGGTGCGCCTCTCATCGGCGATCATCCTTAACATATGGTGCCGACAAGCCCGGCCCATGACTCAGAATATTTAAATTAATGACGTAAAACATAGTACGTCTCAATGTCCGTCATAGGTTAACACTTAACGGCCATGACGGATGCAAGCATACCAGTTGAAGGGTGGTTGTGCAGGATCAGGGTGCCTAGTTTTGTCCACTCAGGCACCATGTAAATAGTAAAAAAACAGGCATTTGTTTACCTTTAGTGGCTAATCTCTCCTAGAAAATGAAGGAATTTCCTTTCAAGTTCTTTTGTTGGAACATCACATTCACAGTTGGGACTATAGTTTCAGAATCTGATTAAGCATTAGATAGTCAAACATTAGGAAAAAGGGGAGCTCATTTTGGGGCCTTTTAGGATTCAGAGAAAATGTCTCTCAACCAATTAGGAGAAGGCCAACGTAATGTAGAAAACCCACAAAAAAAGAGTGAAAAATAGAAATAGAACAGTACTTTATCGTGGCAGAAGCATGCGAGTTGAATAGGGAGATTTGTTTTTTATTCTCTTCTCGAGCATGTCTCTATCATGAGATTTTAGTCCATCTTTGAGTGTAAGAGTCTGTTTGAAACTTCCCGCTCACGACAATCCAATTTCCTTTCTTCTTAGGCTTTCGAGGGACTATTCCATCTTCAACAAGCATCCCTCCTTGCCATAGCTTTGTTGTAATTTGCTCTCTTCAACATTTCACTTGTTGTGGATATCTTTTTGTTCTTTCTTTTAAGTCGATCTGCATTACTTAGAATGTTAGATTAATTGAAATCTAACATCATACTATCTTTCTTTTGTGTTGGTTTCTATTAGGGGTGTGTTAGATTCGAAGCCTGAGATGACACCCAGAAACAATGGACGCGGCATTAGAAAACATTCGGTGGGTTTAGATGGTGAAGACTTTGTTGATGTACGAAACATATCTTTGCCAAGAAGGCCTATCACACAGATTTCAAGCATAGAGGTTTCCAATATTGTAACAGCAAATACTAGTTGGAAAATGTTCGAAGTGGGAAAAGGAGCTTGGGCACTAATGCAACCCAAGAGGATCAGGAAGAAGAGCAAAAAGCAACAATCAACGAGTACTTTCCTGACATCCTGGAAAGGCAGAGTAAAAGGTTTTAGAGTGAAAGAAGGTAGAAGATGCGTAAAAGAGATTTTGGTGCAGCATGTTTATATGCATCGAGAACTTCAAATGCAAGAATATCCAGCTTATCTTCCACATCATAGACCAAATTGTAAACACATAATATAACTTAAATTATTTTCAAGGCACAATTGTTTCTCCCTTTATAACTAAGATGATCTTTCTGAATGTTTCAGATCTATATCCTTCATCATACGAGGAGTGGCAACCAGTGGAATGCATTTTAGGATTCTTCAATGTCGTACATGGCGCGGTAGGAGAGCCATCTTGAACTCAGGTACAATAGACAATTCATATATACTTTTACCAGACAGTAAAAGCATTATAGAATTCTTAACATTTTCAAACCAAAAAGTGATCCATTGAGAAAAATAATTGCATTTATATTTGCATTTACTGTTGTTGTTCTCAGATATACAGAGGTGGGTATATCTACAGATGTACAAATATGCCTATATTTGGGACTCTAGCTCAGACTGAGCCTGGCTTTGGTCCAAAGACTCGGATAAAGGCTCCTTGTCGCTATGGCTCTCCCTCGGCTTCTCCTTTTGCACCTCAGTTACACCCGAAGACTTCATATTTCGTGGGAGAGGCTCATCTTCCATTTTCATCTCCTCAGGCACTTTGGAAGGCTGCTTCTGAACTTTCTGGAAACCATCGAGAATGTTATCATTTACATTGAAAGATTTCAAATCATCTTTCTGCTTAATAATCACTTCTACATCAATATTGGAAGGGGATATTGGCTCGTTTAGAAGTGGAGGAGATGCAGGAATAGGAGAAGCAAGTCGTAGTAGCAACCTCAAAATTGTATTGGCTGTGAAACTATAGACGTAGTCAGAGCCAAAACTATCTTCTTGCATCTGCAACAACAAAGAAAATATTATTTTCAAAATCTGATTGCATTTATGTTAAAAATTAAAAAATTTGAAGATTGTAAATCTTTTGACTTACAAACTCAGACTACTTCTCTCCAAAGTAGGAGTCCAACATGTATTTAGCTGTTATAAGTAATCTCCATCCACAAGAATATGGGTCTGTTTGTTGTGGTGTTTGTAAATGAAATTATGAAAATTTAAATAAAGATAAACAGTTCGCTATATAGAATGAGAAGATAAAATAAGATTGGTGTTCTTCCACAAACCTGCAATGCAATTGGTTCAATCAGGTTGAGTAAATTTGTATTTGGAGGACATAAGTCCAGGGTATCAAAAAGTCTTTTCAAGACACTACAATACCAAAGGAAATGTGAGAACTATCCAAGATTCTTTGATATTAGCATTCTCCATACTCTAAAGTTTCATGAAGGATAAGACTTACAGGCCTAGCTCCTGGTGGGTACCCTGAAGAGAGTTAAATGTATAACATCTCTTTTGTTCAAGGTCAATGGAAACAAAACTCCAATGACAGCTACAAAAAGAAGAATAATATAAGGGCCAAAAAGATAAAGGAACCAAAAAAGCAAAGTACTATTAAATCTAAAATCTAGGTGTACTCACTTGGAGTGGTATGGTAGGAAGATGACATCAACTACTTCAAAATTGCAGTAATTGCAGAATTTTATCATATCTGTACCTTACTCTCACTAATGTGTTGATATCCTTTTTCATTATTGTCACCTTGTGTGCATGGGCAGCAACTAGCATGGTATCCTAGAAGAACTCTATGAGAAAATCTTCTGCTGCCTCCTATAGGGTGAGAAGGGCTGTTCTACCCCACTTGAATCCGACACCCCAATAGTCACATATTTGTCTAACGAGTCTCTTGAAAAGGAGCCATGGGCATTGCAAAGCCTACAGCCTTTTGTGCCTTCCTGATCTCCATGAGAACATTGGTTCCCTGATTAATTCTCTTCTTCTGGCTTTTCTGGAGCATGTGCATGGGCTTCCTTTCTTGGAGGACTTTGACCTCCCCTTTGAAGGACTTTGACCTCCAGCCACATTGCCAAGTTAGGCCCACTTCCCTTTCTCCTTGCAGTTTCCTTTGTTCTTGCCATCAAAACTGAAAGAGAAATAAGCAAAATGGTAAATTACCTTTAAAGATGACATCCAAGCAAGGTAAGCTTCCACTCATAAATAGGTACAATGATGAGAATTATCATGGAACAGAACAATGGAAGAGGAGGACTGGAAATTCCTATCTATCATCAAAATCAAGTAAGATATGGAATAGAGAACACGTCAAAGGAGCTCGAAATTTGCTGTCTCCCCACGAGAGAGAATGTCAAGGGAAGAGATTTTGTGCAAAACACGATTTCGGAACATTTGCTAGGAAAATTGCACCATATCACGTTTTTCCTTTTAAATTCTAGTACTATCTATAGACACATATTATCTCATCACGAATTATTCCATGTCATTTTGCAAAGAGATGTACGATACATGAGTGATCCAAGGTGAAAGAACAGAATCTCATTTCGAATGGTATGTCTTGCAAATGAGATGAATATGCCAGAGACATTTCATGTCATTGGAAAGGGACGAAGATGATGTTTCTCACTACATGAGCCAACATATGAGTTCGAAAAGCTTAAAGCAAAAATTTGCAATTAAACGCGATTTCAAGATTCTCGCTCTGCAAAGATGGCATATCGAAATCGCGTTTTTTGACAAAAACGTGTTTCGACACTGAAACTTGTTTTAACATGGATTAGCTTATCTGCTCTTCGATGCAGATGCAGATATCTATTTTTTGAAAAGAATCTTGAAAACTTGGACTAGATATCGAATATATATAAGGAAGAAACAATACGAGGTTTTAGTTTTGCAGGAGTATCACCTCTCAAATGGTACAATCCTTTCTGAAGTATTTGTACTTTGCTTTAATTGAGCTGGGGATATGCTGATGGGGTCATCCTTCAGTCGGACGATGCCTTTTTGTGGATGAGATGTTTGTTTTTGTGCTGAACAGACTTGTGGGGAGGGCAAGTGTTCTAGCACATTGTATACTTTGTCTCAAAATTCACGCCCACGTGGCACGTGCCACACTAAATGTCACACGTGTGTACAACGATACCTGCCACGTGCATCATGATGATGTGCCCTCGATTTTTGTGCAGATTCTTTAATCGTGTCCTTTTGTGTTTTCCTCCACACAAACCATCATACCAAATAGACACAGTTTATCTGCTCTGCAACCCTAAACCACCTTCCTACCATTATCCTCATCTGCTCTGCAACCCTAAACCACCTTCCTGCCATCTTGATATTTCTTTCCAAAAAACTACATCTCCTTGCAGCAGGCAATCTTGGTACACCTATTCAAGGTCCTGCATACACTTTTGTTCAGAAAGCATGGACAGAGGAAAAAGAGGTACTGTTCAAAGCAATCTCAATTTTATACTTTTTCTGAAAAATCCATAATAACTGCAATGTTATATTCTGTAATGTCAGAATCTGAGACTTCTGTGATAGTCCACACACATGCACTTGTCGACGTTGTCGAACCCCAAGGTGTAGTAGTTCCCAAAGTAAAGTTTGTGGGTTTTGATGGAAAACGCGATATAGGGTGGTTTTGCACACAATATCGCGTTTTCTAGCAAATTTTGTGACAAGCCATGCTTAAAGCATTTTCTTGTATATCCTTTCCTTGAACTCATCCCGGGTCTTCATAGAATGGTTGAAAGGAATAGAGAACATATCAAAGCTCGAAATTTTCCGTCTCCACGAGAGAGCATGTCAAAGGAAGAGATTTGTCGCAAAACGCGATTTCAAAACATTTGCTAGGAAAATTGCTGCATATTGCGTTTTTCCACTAAAATTCTCGTACTATCTATAAACACATATTATCTCATCACGAATTATTCCATGTCATTGCAGAGAGATGTATGATACATGAGTGATCCTAGGTGAAAGAACAGAATATCATTTCGAATTGTATGTCCTGCAAATGAAATGAATATGCCAGATACATTTCGAATTGCAATTGTGTCATTTCTCACTACATAGGCTAGCATATGAGTTCTAAAAGCATACACAGAAAATTCGCAATGAAACACGATTTCAAGATTCTAGCTGCAAAGACATATCAAAATCATGTTTTTCGACAAAAAAGTATGTTAACACCGAATTCTGCGATATGATATATTTTGTGATGAGAATCGATGCATATCTCGTTTTCCAGTTAAATCTCCAGAATTTTCTTGCCTTTTCCGATATATTCTATAATGATTTTCTTCTCATCTCTCTGTGTTTCTTTATGTGCATGTACAGTTTTGGATAATGCTCCTACCAAGAGAACATTGGACCTGTCAAGATACTCTATCAAAGTTGAGGAAGGTCCAGGTGAGCAATATTTGGATTTACTCTTCTTTTTATGAGAAAATATGAATTATTTTTTATTTCTGCTATGATATTTTTCATCACAGCTAAGAGGCAGAATACCAGTAGTAAAGGAGTAATCAAATCAGGTGAGCCAAGGAAGCCTCTGGAAGAGAAAAAGTCACCAGACCTACAGCTTTTTGAGTTTCTCCAAAAGTCCAATGCCCAAAAGGAGTATCCAACATTTCACAGGATGTTCAACACTCCTTTCAAATTGACTGACATTGTAGCTCAGCACAAACACTTTTTGGAGGACGAGTTTGAGGTGTTTAGATAGATGACAGCTGATGGAAGAATTGTGAATAAGGATGAGGATTTTGTGCATATCAAGGACTTATGCCAAAGTGATAAGCTAAGGTATCATATGAACAGGAGATTTAATGTTCTACCTGGCTGCTTCAAGGGTATCTGCAATCTCCACAAGAGGGGCTGTAGGATATTGGAGGAGAGCTTTGCATTTGCCATTTATTTACATTATGTTGAACTTGGTGTTTCTGAAAAGTCTACTCAAGAACATGACTTGGAAGAATATGAGGAAAAGGAGGAGGATTTGGTAAGTGAGTAGAGTGAAGAACTTCAAGATGAGGAGCAAAGCATTAATCTAGAGGAGGAGAAGTCTGCTATTGCAGCACTTGATCTTATATCTCTGAAATCAGTTACAGTTGATAAAATTGAGCTTGATAGTTCCAGTTATGATGTTCCCATCCTTCCATCATTCAAGATAGAAGGTGGAGAATATGTTTTCCTAAATGACATATTGTGCATTTTCAATCTAAGAGAGGACTATGCACTTGGCCTCATAGCTCAATCATGCAAGGTGGACAAGGAAGTAATGATAGATGATGACCCCTTGCTGGACCTAGAAGACAAGTTTAATCCTGCATTGGAACTTTCTACATGTTTTAAGAAGGCAAGTAATTTTCAAGAGGTGGATGATGAAGTCTTTAAAGAGGTACAAGCCTGTATGAATCTCACTAGAAGCTCAGCTCTGGCACATCATTCTGAGCAGACATCAGAACATAGTATCTCATTGTGGAAAGAGAACTTGCTTGAGCAGGATGAGAATATAAAGGTAATGGCATCTTATTTGTGTACTTTTGTGATATTTCAATCCTTGCTTTTGAGTTCTAATTACCATTTAGGTAATCAAAGAATATTGTCTACATGATTTTGTAGTTGGATATTGAAGATGAAACCTTCCTCTTGAGGTCCAAAGGAAGCAGAGTTGCTGGCTTGGGTAAACTGTCAAGTCTTTCCCATTTCATTGCAGACTTATGTAATGCCAAATTGTTAATATACCATGGGACAATGAGCAACAATGGGGAAGCAATAATTTTTTTTTTGAAGTGTATGTCAAAGGCCCTGGGTGGCCATTCCCTTTCATGGTCTGCAGACAAAGTGATATTGATAGAGAAGAGGTATGTCTTACATATTTTTGGTTATTTTTCCAGAAAACAGTGCTGTAGAGTAGGATATTTGCTGTCATATACTGCCTATGCGCTCGGCTAGGCTGCTGGTGTGTAAAGAATCCTCTCAGGCTGAAGCCTTATGGCAAGCACAAACTTATACGGAACCGAGAGCCAGCACTATTGGGATCACCAGAGAAATTGGAGGAAGGAGAAAGTGCTTGAGAACCAACCTCACCAGAACAAGGAAGATCGCAGAGCACTCTGGTTTCATTGAAGAAAAAGAAGTCTCCAAGTAAAGTGAAAGGGAGGGTTCCCATTGGTAGACCTTCGGAGAAACCCTAAGGCCATTTTAGCTTTAGAACAATAATTTATTTCTGTTGTATCTTTTGTTTCCACCACAAAAAATTTGTAAATACACATTCTATATTTTCTATGCATCAAAATTTGAGAAGTGTTTTCAATTATGAGATACACAATTTTTACACTTGTATTCTTCTGTATCCATCACAAAAGAATTGTAAACACAAAATTTCTATGCATCAAAATTTGAGAAGTGTTTTCAATTATGAGATTATGAGATACGCAATATTTACACTTGTATTCTATCCACCCATTTGTGATCTACAAAGACCTTTGATTTTCTCCATTCAGCATGTCTCTCTGCTGCATTCGAACTCTCTAAAATTTTTTGTCTTCTCTGCTTTTGAGCTACTTGAAAGGCCATCTTAACTTGAGATGCATTGACCTTTCTCAATAATTCTAAACAATGCATGCAATGTGCAAATGTGAACATTGTATAATGGAATATCAAGAACTGCTTTAAAATTTGGATCTTCCTTGTCCCTATTGGGTGCTCTTCTCCACCATTTGAAATCCAAGACATGGGCTGGTTGTTTACAATACAAGCAAGGAGATTTGGAGTTACCCCCTTTACTGATATTGTACATACACTTCAATGTCTTAAGAGCTAGCCTTCAACTCTGTAATGTTGCGGATTTTTCTATTCCGTAGTCTCTCTCCTAATACAGTGCCTTTTCTCCTCGCTTTCAATAGCATTGCCTTTGTCTTTTTATGTTCTTCCTTCTCATTTTCTAGAAGTTGCTTCAATGCCACACACTCTATCTTATCTTGCCTCCTCTCGTTAGATATAAATTCTTGTACATATTTGCATTAGCACATTGAGCTGAGATGTATCCATGCAATCCATTTACTCCATTGCCTAGAAACTTCAATAGAATTATTGGATTAGAGAATGGAGGTGTTGAATTTCTGATGATGCATGTTGGATAGATGCTTCCGTCACACCACAAGTCTATATGCTGCAAACCTCCTTTCTGTAGCATGTCTCTTTACTCAGTGCATAGATGCAAACTCTTTTGGAACTTCAATATCGGTGCATAGTGTTGTTCCAAGTCGACATGGAAATGATGAAGTCGTTTCCTACTGGTTTCTCCTTTTGCCATGTTTCGCAACAATGCGATGTATTCTTTCTTACTATATATTGTTTTGTTTGAGAGTTGATGAAGGCACTAAACATTTTTAAATTCAAAATGAGAGAGATTAGTTATGTAATATTGACAAAAGAATCGTTCACACGTGTGAGCCAAACCTATGAAAAAGGTATCTTGTCAAAGCTTTTAATGATAAGACATCGTTGTTTGTGAGAGCAATAGTATATTTATTGCCTCAAACTCATGGTTTTGGACCTGTTGTTGTGACTATTTTACGTAGCTTAAGAGCAAGATAAATAAGAAAATAGTGAATTTCTTACAGGGCTCCAAAATGAGCTTCGAGTTCTTCTAATGAGTCCTCATTTCCTTAGGTACAAAGTCAATGTATACATGCTGTCCCAAATTTGGACTGATTTCATAAAATGCTAATATCTTTTACATATAAACTCATATGTGATTACCACTTTGTACCTTAGATGTTCACATAATATAGAGCTTAACTTGATTTTTTGAGAAAATTTTAAGCTATTTGTCTATTTTCTTTCAATATTTCAAGGTCTTTAAAGTGTTATAATATATGCCATTTTTTGTACCCACAATAACTACCACTTATAATGCTCAATCTTGTAGATCAAAAGAGTGGCATATAGTGAGACATTGTTAGAATGTGGTGGTTAGTAAAAATTACAAATCCAATGGTTGGATTTTTTAATGATCTCTTTTCCAAAAAAATTTCAGGCTAACAGAAAGCCTGAAAATATTAATAATCTAATTAGTAAAATTATATTTTTGATGTAAATCATCTAAAATCTATAAGGACTAGTGTACCTGTAATGGTGCATCTATGGAAAAAAACTTTAGATCACTCTAAGTATGGAAAGATCAAATTTTTATCATTTCTTCATATTTTTATTTAATTTTGATTAATTAGACTAATTTATATTAATTTGAGTTATATTGAGTTAATTTAAGTGCATGTGTACTTTCTATTAGTTTCTTGATCTCATTTGAAGTATCTTACCCCTCCCAAATTTGCTCTCCAAGAATTGTCCCAGTCCAGCATAAACTAGACAAAATTGGACACCCTGATCTTGCAACAACCCTGAAGCAGTCTAGAAAGCAAGCCTTCGGAGCCCAAATCTGGTGGCAACATCTTGTGTGAAGTAGAGGTAAAGGTCCGAAATCATGCATGTGACCGGGCTCTCCACGTCGGATCGGAGCAGACCTTCCACCAGCTCTTCAAAAGCCGGTCTTTCTTTAGCTTGAAGAGCTAAAGAAAGACTTGCACAGCTCAACAAGGGTTTCTTACCCACTCGTGCTCCCATTCTCCATCTTATCCCTTATCTCCGCAAAGCGATGTCAAGGCCTTGCTCTTCAAATCGCGGCTGCAAATGCTGCAATAGTGCATGGTTGTGCTGTGTATTAACGAACGTAATGATGAAGCCTTCCAAAGCTAGCTTTATAGACAAGTGCATCATGGGTCCGATGTGGCCTTGTGCAGGGAATGGGATAACAACCGCATGTGGCCGTAATTTAAGGTCACGGAGGCTTACAGGAAGACCCATTATATTGCTTGTGTTTCTACTACAAAAATTAAGTGAGATAATACTGCAATCGGCTAGTGTGAGATGAGGCAACTAGAGGAGGAGGACCAGCTCCAAAGCACTGTAAATGCTCCATGGGAGCTTACGACGACAGAAGAAAAACCGCCCTTTAGTGTATTTTATTATCAAGGCAAACTTTGGAACTAAAGGAATAATTTTTTGTCTAAATTTTTTCAAAAAGGAGAAAATTTGATCCTGAAACTTGATATTCCCGGTAGGACAAAAATTTTCCCGGGTTATGTGTAAGTATGTCCTTACTTCAAAGGACATGAAATATATATACCTATTAAAAAATATATAATATTAATAATACTATAGTTACATAGTATATAATATATATTTTTGAATTGTTTCTACCCAACTCGTGCGAAATGGTCGGGAGTCAACCTGTCCCTTTCTAAATTAGCTGAGCCTAACTTTCCAACCTTATCACTTTCTAAATTCTCAGCGAGTCGTGTGTATTTTTCACTCCTCGCTCTCTCTCTCTCTCTCTCTCTCTCTCTCTCTCTCTCTCTCTCACACACACACACACACACACACACACACACACACACACATTTTTGTCATTTTTCTAGTCTCTCTTTAATTTTTCAGTCCATTTGTATATTTTCTCTTTTCTGGATGTGGTGGGTGTGGTGTTAACGCTCTTTTTTTTCTTACTTTTGAGCTTGTAAATAAGAACCCCCTACCATGTCTAAGGCCAAAATAAACTAATAATCTTCATTGTTTGCAAGGTTCATTGATGTTTTCTATAGTCCAGACTTCAATTTGGTTGCCTATTTTTTGTAGTATTATGTATCAACATGAATTGGACTCTTGGAAGTATTCTCAATGGCTACAAAATGGGAAAGCGAGAGGAAATTTGAGTTGGTCTTGACTGTGAGCAGTTATTTTATGCAAATAGCTTTGTTTGACAACATACTCAATGAGGATTAGTTTTAGAGTTGTGTTTTTTAAATGGTTTTTGGTTAGCTAAGAGCGTTTTTAAAAACCGAAATGATTGTTGTTTTGGCTTTAAAAAACCGGTGTACTTGACATGGCGCCATTTGAAAACAGCCCCATTATAAAAATCCTGGCTTGAATTAGAAGTAAGGTTTTTTTCACTTGCTTAAAAAATCATTTTTCCAGAGCACTGGTAGGTGGTGGCATTAATATATTTATTATTTGAGGGCGGCACCGCGCCAATAACACTAGACAAGCATTGAGACGGCCTGAAAACCGACGTCTCACGACAAATTGGCATTGGCTTTTGAATTATTCGTCTTTTGAAAATAGTCAACACCGCACGTCTTTTCAAAATAATGTCGCCCGGGAAAATTTGTCGAAAATAGAAGAATCGTCAGTGATTAGCGCTCGGAGATATTTAGTGGTTGTCGAAGCTCCTCGGTTATTGACAAAACAAACTTTTCTCAACGCTATTCATCAAACTAGGTTTCTCTGTATCTTAAAAGTCAATCTTTTATATCTCAAAAGTCAATGGTATCTAAAGTACCGCGAAAAA